>NC_133652.1:181916576-182276610 GCF_009905375.1 Apium graveolens | reverse complement strand
TACATATTTGTCCACAAAGATAAGGTTGACACCCTCGAGCAAACCGTTGCGTGGATTATAGTCGTTCCATTTCCTGGAAACTTTCACGATTACTGGAAATTCAATTATGGGGCTCTCCTCAAGCTCCTCTAGACTGGTATCTGAAAAGCTGTGCTTTCACTTTTTCATAGACTAATACTTGATGTTATAGATAATGGAACGTGAAATGGCAAACGATGTTAATATAATAAATTAGTGGAAATATATCGGTATGATATTTGAAAATACGAATAATCACTACTAATGAAGTACTAATAATTTTCCGAAAATATTCGTTGTTTAATAAAAGAAATTTCTTTGAAAGAAAGTGAATTTTAAAGAAATATCCAACGGTGTGATCCAAATTATCTTTTACAAATTTATAATACATAAATATTATATTAAACCCTTTATTTTAGATTTTATATGTAACAATTATCAACTATTTATATTAGATTTTATTTAATATTTAATTTAAAAACAAAATTTTTAATATACGTTAAAAAAATTTAAAACTGATAAACTATTATTTTATTAATACATTCATTTCATTAATTAAGATATTACGCTTTATTACCATTCATTAAATAATCATAAATCATTTTCAAAAATAATAAATTAATATATACTATTAAGAAAACTATTATTTTATATTTGCACTAAATTGGGATCAGTAAATAATGGTTATCCAAATTTGGATAAGAACTATTCACTGATCTTGGATCTCTATTTGGATCACGGTTGCAGAAGAATTTGGGATAATCTGCTTACAATTTGAATTTTTGGATCACTACTGGAGATGCTCTTAGTTCTAAATTTCGTCTTCGCAAAATATTTTACTTCACCAAAAATTTTAACTTCGTGTATCTCAATTTATTAAATACGATTCACTCTTTATTAAATGAATAAAACTAATAGTACCTACAACTCGTTCTACTACATCTCAATAATAGCCTATAGAACCGATAAGATCTTTTAAATAATTGAACTTAACACCATAATGACAGGTTTGATTGTAATTTAAATATAATAGTATAGTTTAATATCATTACGCTTCTTCAAAAGTTCTATAATTTTCATTTGTACAGTATTTTCTAAGGGTAGGTAATTCTTCAAATTTTAAATTTAGTGGTCAATCGAAAACATTGTGAGTAACTACAATGGTCACAGTCGTCTATCTTTAATGAGTAAATATGAATCATATTTTCTAAGTGTAGATGTGAATGCAGAATTAGACATTTCTCTCTCGAATTTATCAATATTATACTGAAATTTATTAATATCATATTAATTTAGGTACGTGATATGATGTCATTTCTAAAATTTCAACTCAGAATATGGGGTTCAAACAAATGACTTGAATTATTTTTTTGAATAATCTAATATCAGATACTTCTTTGAAATTAAGTGAATTTAAAGAAATGATCAGAAACCATTTAATACGCTTATGCTCTTAAAGCATCTTAAATCAATCGAATTAAGGTTTTTGGTGTAAGTTTTTTTTACCTATAAAAGTAGAACATTTACCGCATTCTAAGATTAGTAAAATTTAGGCATTCTCCAACAGTTTTGATCCAAAAATCCAAATTTGAATAACAAGTTGATCAAAACTTTGATCCAAATTTTCGTAGAACTCCAACGGCGTGATCCAAATTTTGATCCAAACTATCTTTTACAAATTTATAATACATAAATATTATATTAAACCCTTTATTTTAGATTTTATATTTAACTATTATCAATTATTTATATTACATTTTATAGAATATTTAAATTAAAGACAAAAAATTGAATATACGTTAAAAAATTAAAAACCAATAAACTATTATTTTATTAGTACATTCATTTCATTAATTAAGATATTAAACATTATTATCATTCATTAAATAATCATAAATCATTTCTAAACATAATAAACTAATATATACTATTAAGAAAACTATTATTTTATATTTGCGCTAAATTAGGATTAGTGAATTGTGGTTATCCAAATTTGGAAAAGAAGTATTCACTGATCCAAATTTGGATCTCTATTTGGATCACTTGTTAGATATATTTGATAATGTCATGTCTAATATGTTTTATGTTTAGTTTTTCAGATCTTACTTAAACAGGACAAATCAGTACTTAACTGAAATCAGCACTTATACTGAAGTCAGAACTTAAGTCATCAGTACTTAAGGTTCAGGAGATATTTATCAGAATATAATATCAGGACTTAAAGGAAACGTTCAGATAAGGAAGGCGGCTGATTGAAAGGAAAAGAAGATCAAGATAAACGTAAGAAGAGATATGCATGAAGAAGGAATTCTATGAAGAATAGAATACTTGGAAGAAAAGATATCTGATTGATATATTTTAGAAAGCAGAATTATATTCCATATCAATTAGCGATTATCTTGTAACTGTGTAGTATATAAACACAGACATAGGGTTTATACTATAAGTGTTATCATTATCGAGAAGATTATTCATTGAAACCCTAGTAGCTCTTGTGATATTTGTTCATCACTGAGAGAGGACAGTTCCATACTGTAACAGAGTTTATTGTTTTGAATAAAGTTTATTTTATGTTACTTGAGTTATTAAAGTTTGATTTGATTGTGCTATACACTGTATTCACCCCCCTCTACAGTGTGTGTGACCTAACAAGTGGTATCAGAGCTTATCTGTTAACACACAAACAGTTTAAGATCCAAAAATAATCATGTCTGAAGTAGAAACTCCAACTAAGCCCACCAGAACTGAAGAACCTCTAAAGACACAAATCCAAATCCGATATGAGACTATTAGAGTTCCCATATTGAGACCATCTGAATATCCCATATGGCCTCACAAACCAACCAAGCTCGCTTTGCAGTTACAGGTGAAGCAACAAAGTCAGTACCAAAGGAGAAGAGTGACTACACTGCTGAAGATATCGCATCAATTGCTAAGGACGCTAAGGTACGACACTTACTGCATAGTGCCATTGATAATGTAATTTCAAACAAGGTAGTAAACTGCAAGACTGCAAAGGAGATATGGGATGCCTTGGAAACAAGATGTCAGGGAACTGATACGATTAAGAAGAACAGGAAGACAATACTCACTCAAGAGTATGAACACTTTGACTCAAAGGCTAATGAATCATTGACTGATTTATATGATAGATTTGTCAAACTCTTGAATGATTTGTCACTTGTTGATAAGGAGTATGATCTTGAAGATTCAAACCTTAAATTCATGTTGGCTCTTCCTGAAAGCTGGGATTTGAAGGCAACAACAATAAGAGACAACTATAATCTTGATGAAACGACTCTTGATGAAATTTATGGGATGCTCAAGACTCATGAACTTGAGATGGACCAAAGAAGCAAGAGGAAAGGAGGAAAGTCAAGGACAGTTGCTCTTAAGGCTGAAGAAGAATCCCCCAAGGCAGCTACCTCAAGGAAAGGCAAGGGTAAAGCTTTCTTCACAAAGTCTGATACTGAGTCATCAAGTTCTGATAGTGATGATGACTTAGAATCTGAAAGCTTTCCTGAGATGGATGCTGATGAAGAGATGATGAAGCTGTGTGCCCTTATGGTGAAAGGAATCACAAAGATTGCATACAGGAAGTTCAGGAAGGGAAAGAAGTTTTCCAGGAAAGGTGCAAGTTCTGATAAGAAGAATTTCAGAAAATCTGAGGGCAAAGGAGAAAAGTCTGACAGAGGAGATTATGCAAATGTCAAATGCTATAACTGTGGTGAGAAAGGCCACATATCTCCTGATTGCAAGAAAGTGAAGAGTGACAAAGGCAAGGCTCTTGTCACAAAGAACAAAAGCTGGACAGACACCTCAGATTTTGAAAGTGAGGAGAATTATGCCTTAATGGCAAATGCTGATATGGCAAGTGCTGATAGCAGTGAAGCTGCTGAGTTAAAGGTACCTCAAACTACTTATGCCTTTCATACTGATGATATTAATGAGTTGAGAAGATATCTTAAAACCATGTTCATTAGCTATATAGATCAAACTTTAACATGTGAAAGATTAACTTCTGAAAATCTTGCTTGCAAAAAGAGGAATGATTATTTAGAAAAAGAGTTAGTCATGTTTCATCAAACTCAGAAAGATAGAGATGATGCTTTCTATGTTAGGGATGAAGTACTTAAAATGAATGAATCTCTAAAAGCTGAGTTAGAAAAGGAAAGAGAGATTATCAGGACTTGGACTAACTCTGGCAGAACAACTCAGAATTTGTTAAGTAGTGAAAACTGGAAAGAGGGCTTAGGTTATGCAGATGATAAAAAGGATAAAGGAACTGTAGAAATTAAGCCTATAGTTGTTAATCAAAAATCTAAGTTAAAGCCTGTTAAATTTGTAGCTGTAAAGTCTGATAATGAGAAATCAGAAGTTAAAAAGGAATTGACTTCTGACAAACTAAAACAGGAAAAGACAACTGAAGTAAACGTAGGCTTAATGACAAAGAAGCAGCTCAAGCATAAGCTGAAAGATGTTAAGAATGCAAACAAGGTAAAATCACCTAGGAAAAATATGAATGGAAAGGAAGGTGTGAATAAAAGCAATGATTATAAGCCTGTTCCTGATGCTCCTAGAAAAACATGTCATAACTGTGGAAGTTCTAACCATCTGGCTTCTTTTTGCAGGAAGAATAAGAACATAAACTCCTTACCTTCAAAATCAGGAGTTAAGAGTCAGTCTGTTAGATATAAGCCACAAAATCCTTGTTTTCATTGTGGTAGTTTATGGCATTCCATTTATACCTGTAAGGAATATCATAGTCTGTACTATGATTATTATCAAATAAAACCTTCTTTAAAGAAAGTTAGCATTGTTCCTTCTAGTGTAAGTTCTAATTCAAAGTCTGATAGTGTGAATTCTGATAAGAAAAATGTTAACATAAACTCTGATGCTAAATCCGCTGCAAATGTTAACAAACTTAATAAGGTCAAAGGATCCAAGCAAGTATGGGTCCTTAAAACTAATCATTAGTGGTCTTTGTGATTGCAGGGCAACAGGAAAAACATCCTAGTTCTGGACAGTGGATGTTCAGGACATATGACTGGAAATAAAGCCCTGCTATCAGACTTTGTGGAGAAGGCTGGCCCAAGTGTTTCTTATGGAGATGGCAACATTGGAAAAACATTGGGATATGGCAATATCAATCTTGGGAATGTCATCATTAAAGAAGTAGCTCTGGTCTCAGGACTTAAACAAAATTTGCTGAGTGTTAGTCAAATCTGTAACAGAGGTTATCATGTGGATTTCTTTGAAGAACACTGTGAAGTTATTAGTAAATCTACAGGCAAAGCTGTTCTGAAAGGATACATGCATGGTAACATCTATGAAGCCAAGCTTTCAACAAGTACTGATGGTTCTGCAATCTGTCTAATGAGTAGAGCATCAATTGAAGAAAGCTGGAATTGGCACAAGAAACTCTCTCATTTAAATTTTAACAATATAAATGAACTAGTCAAGAAAGATCTTCTGAGAGGACTGCCAAAGTCAGTATTTGCTCCTGATGGCCTTTGTGATTCTTGTCAGAAGGCTAAACAAAGGAAATCCTCATTCAAGAGCAAGACTGAATCATTAATTCTTGAGCCTTATCACCTACTACATGTTGATCTATTTGGTCCAGTAAATGTCATGTATATTGCAAAGAAGAAATATGCTATGGTCATAGTGGATGAGTTCACCAGATACACATGGGTGTATTTCTTGCACACAAAAAGTGAAACTGCATCTATCTTGATTGATCATGTCAGGCAACTGGATAAATTGGTCAAAGATTCTGTGAAGATAATAAGAAGTGATAATGGTACTGAGTTCAAGAATTTGATAATGGAAGAGTTTTGCAAAAACCATAGAATCAAGCAGGAATTTTCTGCTCCTGGAACTCCACAGCAAAATGGAGTTGTTGAAAGAAAGAATAGAACTCTCATTGAAGCTGCACGTACAATGCTTGATGAAGCAAAGCTTCCAACCTATTTCTGGGCTGAAGCTGTGCAGACTGCTTGTTTTACTCAGAATGCAACACTCATTAACAAGCAAGGAAAGACACCATATGAGATGGTGAAGAAAAAGAAGCCAAATCTGAAGTATTTTCATGTATTTGGATGCAAATGTTTTGTTCGTAAGACTCACCCTGAACAGCTATCCAAATTTGATCTAAAAGTTGATGAAGGAATCTTTGTTGGATATCCACTTTCCACAAAAGCCTTCAGAGTCTATAACTTGAGAACAAGAGTGGTCATGGAATCTATCAATGTCTCTTTTGATGATAAGAAGATTACTGGACTTGAAGATTTCAATGATCATGATCAGCTAAGATTTGAAAATGAAGACTTAAATTCTGATATTGAAAATCCTGATACTGCAAACTCTGATGGAATAAACTCTGATGTTATTGAAACTGTGGTGACTATGCCAAAGGAAGATGCACCTATGCAGGGGGAGCATACTCAAGATACAACCACATCTCAAGAAGCATCAGAACATACATCTAGCTCTTCAAATTCTGATTCGTCAAGTTCTGATAAGCCAAGTTCTGATAATTCTGAAAACTTAAATTCTGAATAATCCAATTCAGAGAGCATAGTTTCAGGGGGAGCATCAGAAAATGTTGATGAAGATAGCATGGATCATGGGGGAGCATCCAGTTCTAGAGAAAACCTTCCATCTGCAAGGAAGTGGACTAAATCACATACACCTGACTTAATTATTGGAAATCCTGATGCAGGTGTCAGAACTAGAACAACTACTTTGAGTGAATGTCTTTACAATTCTTTTCTTTCTCAGACTGAACCAAAGAAAGTGGAAGAAGCTCTTCAAGATGCTGATTGGGTGCAAGCAATGCAGGAAGAGTTAAATGAATTTGAAAGAAACAAAGTCTGGACCCTAGTGCCAAGACCAAAGAACAAATATGTTGTTGGTACAAAGTGGATATTCAGAAACAAAACTGATAGTGATGGCATAATTACAAGGAATAAGGCAAGGTTGGTTGCAAAAGGATATTCTCAACAGGAGGGAATTGATTATGATGAAACATTTGCACCAGTTGCTAGATTGGAAGCCATAAGGATATTTTTGGCTTATGTTGCTCACAAAAAGTTTACTGTCTTTCAAATGGATGTGAAAAGTGCTTTTCTCAATGGAGAATTGGAGGAGGAAGTATATGTTGAACAACCTCCAGGCTTTGTAGATCCCAAATATCCTAATCATGTCTACAGGATTGATAAAGCACTTTATGGCCGTAAGCAAGCTCCAAGAGCATGGTATGAGACTTTAGCTCAGTTTCTTCTGGAAAGTGGATTTAACAGAGGAACTATAGACAAAACACTGTTCTACCTCAACCATGGAAAAGACTTACTTCTGGTTCAGATATATGTTGATGATATCATCTTTGGTTCTACAAAAGAAAGACTTTGCAAAAAGTTTGCCAAACTGATGCAGTCAAGATATCAAATGAGTATGATGGGGGAACTTAGCTATTTTCTGGGCCTTCAAGTCAAGCAGAATGAAGAAGGCACTTTTATTTGTCAAACCAAGTACACCAGAAATTTGCTGAAGAAATTTGGAATGCAAGATTTTTCAAGTGCATCCACTCCCATGGCCACTGCAACAAAATTGGATAAGGATACTGGTAAATCAGTAGATATTATTGATTACAGAGGTATGATTGGCTCTCTACTCTATCTAACTGCTAATAGACCTGATATCATGTATGCTACCTGTCTTTGTGCAAGATTTCAAGCAGATCCAAGAGAAACTCACTTAACAGCTGTGAAAAGAATTTTCAAGTATCTTAAGGGAACAGCTGATCTGGGATTGTGTTATCCCAAAGAATCAGATTTTAAACTAATAGGTTACTCAGATACAGATTTTGCAGGTTGCAAAATTGACAGGAAAAGCACAAGTGGAAGCTGCCAATTTCTTGGAGGCAGATTGGTTTCTTGGTTTAGCAAGAAACAAAAGTCAATTTCCACATCAACTGCAGAAGCAGAATACATTGCTGCAGGAAGCTGTTGTGCACAGATTCTTTGGATGAAGAATCAGTTACTGGATTATAGGTTAACATATTTTAAAATCCCTATTTACTGTGATAATCAAAGTGCTATTGCTATGACAGGTAATCCAGTTCAACACTCAATGACAAAGCACATCAGCATTATGTACCACTTCATAAGGGAACATGTGGATGAAGGTACAGTGAAATTGCACTTTGTTCCAACAGATCAACAACTAGCAGATATCTTCACAAAACCACTGTGTGAAGCTACTTTTACAAGATTGGTAAATGAACTTGGAATGGTTTCAGGTTCTTTCTCTAAATCTGCTTAGCTTTTTATTCTGATGCATCAGACTTTATGATCAGTATTTACAGAAATTACTCTCTTTGTGTATTCTGTGCTTAATTGAAAATTGCTTAAGTACTGATTGTTGTCTGATATGAATTTCTAAACTCTGATAGTGATATGACTGTTTCTGTGTCTATTCAATCCAATGAGGATAACTGTGCTAGATACTGACCTAGTAGTCTTTAACATACTAGAGATCCCATGTTAGAAGTAATTATTTATGTGGAAATCTATTGACACAAGCAAATTCTGATATTGAGCTTAGTCACGTTTACTTTGTCTATCTTATTCCTAAGTCAAAAACTAGAATAATGCTTCTCATCTGTTAAGTTTTGATGTTAGTAAATCTGATGGATGTACTAAGTGCTGATAAACATCACTCATCAAAAGAAAAAGTAAAAGAATCAAGGAATAAAAATCAGGTACTCCTTTGAGATCTAGAGTAAAAATGTGGAAGGGACGACCCAAGTGCATTGCTGGTATTAAGTAATATGCATCAGAAAAGAAAATAATTATCTTTCTTGGTGACTTTTCACACTCTATGATTACTGGAGAAATACTCTGATAATAGCATAAATTCTGATAAGCATTCGTGACTCACTTACACTGAGAAGCCACTGTAAAATGGAATTTCAAAAGATGTATAAAATAAGCACAAAACAGTTGAGGTGGACTTGTGCATGAACTCATTGAAAAGTAAACTTCAGAATAATGACAGATTTTTAGTAAAGTTCTTAGTTATGCCTTATTTCTAAGATGTACTGAAGTGAATCAGATTTTACTCCTTATCTGATATTTTGCTTAATGCACACACTTACACTCCATATGAATGATGAAAATTACTGTGGCGTTCAATGTTGTTTTAGATGAACAGTTTATGTGTCAGATTGCATATATTCTGAGGACAAGTTCTGATGGAAGTTCTGATAAATAAGTTTTGAAGAACCGAAATCAGAATTTGTGTGAAGAATCACAGAGATAGGTATTCATTTTTCGAGTTAAGAAATCATGTTCTGATGACTGTTAAGTTCTGATATAAGTCTAAGTGCTGATATTAAATTTTGATCCTCTACTTGACTTATTTGTGGTTAAAATCTGAAACAGTCTTATTTTAAATCAGAATATGTACGGGTGAGATATTAACAGTCAATACAATTAGGGTTAGTGGAACACGTACATGCACAGTAATATTTACTTGTTTCTTGTGCGCATTAAACCCTGTTTTACACTTCCAATGACTGTTTTTCTTCTTCCTAGTCTAGGGAGACGAGGTAGAATTATTTCTACCTGTCAGCATTAAATTTCCTTGCGTCTCCTGGCATTCTATTTCCTATATAAACCAACACCTCAAATCAGTCTACACATCATTTCTTTTCTCACATACTCACTCTCTTTTGCTTCATACCAACACAATCATGGTCAACTACAACATGTTTTTAAACTATGAGACCTTCAACATGGAGTTGAGCTGTGAGGACTGGCAGCAGGAATGGCACGTGACTGTCATTCCTGATGAGATTTGGGACTCGGTTCCCTAGGAGGTTCTCACACACCTCATGTTCTTTTACATGGACTACCATCGCCATCTGGAGCGATTGGAAGAAGAAAGGCTGGAAGCTCTCCGCCAACAAGAGTGAATCATTCGACTCACTATTCTTTTTGTCGAGAGTCGGAAGAAGAAATCATTTGTTTTCTTCTTCTTATTTTTCTTCATCGTCAGCCTTGTCCGGCTTCTTAGCCAAAGACAAAAGCTGTTGATGTTGGAGTTTGTAGCTGAGGACAGTCTTGTAATGTTCTGATGTAAATTTCAATTTCATGAATGTATTCTCTTAACATATTAATGGAATTTTATAATTTTTACAAGATTCTGTCTCTGAGATGTTTTAAATTCTGCTGAACTTTTAAATCCTGATATATCCATATTCCGATGACCATTTTAATTACTGCTATAAATTAAGTTCTGGTTTTAAAATATCAGTACTTGTTTACTTGATTTATTTTTGTTGGTCATTCTCACACTTGAATATTTTTACAGAATATTGGTTTTGCAGTGAAAATGATTAAATAAGTGGGAACAGTTTAAATTTTGAATTAAAACTGACTTACCTCAATTAATGGGATTACTTGGTAAGTGGAACAGTTTTTCCTTGAAAAACTGCATGTGACAAGTAATGATTACTGTTTTCCCGTGCCCATTAACTATTCATTATTACTGCATGTCTGACAGGTGTCCAACGGTTATTTTTTTTAACCAAGTATAAGTAAGAGAGAGAGAAGTTTATATAATCTTTTATTTACTTTTACATTTTATCTCTCTTTCTTTGCTTTTACTCTCTCTCATCTCCTGACGATTGTTTTTCATACAGACATTTTATCAAACATCTTACAGGCAACCTTAATTTTCAATTTTTCTCATGGCACCTAAGGATTTGATCATTGATGGAGCTAAGTTCGTTCCAAATAAATATGCTGCAATTCTCAATCATGATGAAGCTCCGTCTGAGTTGCATTTTGTGCAAGATCTTCTTGCACACAGTGAAATTGGGTATGCATTGACCCAGCCACCAGTCTTTTCAAGCCAACAAGTTCTGACATTTTGGCGGACTGGGCATTTTGATAATGGTGGTGCTAATGGTACTCTTAGCATTGTTTTTGAAGTGGATGATTCTGAACATGTGGTAACTCCTGGAACAGTTCGTCAAGCTCTATGTTTACCAGAAGGCTGCATTTTCTCAACACCAGAGGAACCAGTTCTACAGCAGCTCATGGCCAATTTGGGGAATGAGAAGAGTTTGGCTAAGCTTGGACAGTTGAAACGAGCTCATATCAGAAAGGAATGGAGCTTTTTCTTTGACTGCATCACTAAAGCCTTCGGGAATAAGTGTTCCAACTTTGATGCCATTCCAATAATGAGTCAGCATATCGGGTATGCTAGTATAAACCAAACTCATTTTGATTTTACAAGTGCTGTGCTAGGTTTTATAGGGGATAGGATGATAGAGGATAGGAATGTTGTCTACTTTGCTAGATTCTGCCAGCTTATATATAATTTATGTTGTGCTGATGAACCCCAACCTACCACTGACTTATTTCCACCCTTTGAACTTGCAAAATGGGCTTTTAATGACTTGGTAAATGCTGACCTTAAGAAAACGGTGGTTAGACCTTTACAGATTCCTCAGTCTGTAAAACAGATCCTGGTAAATGCTGATCCTCAAACCTATAGATCTGTTTATCCTGATGTTCAACCTACCACCATATCCCAAACACCACAACAACCATCAGAACATACCACACAAACATCTATACCTCAACCCTCTCTCAGAACATATCTCAAAACTTATCTCACACCTTCACAGATAGCTCAACCCTCATCCTTAGCACCTACTGTGAAGCCTTCATCTTCCAAGCCCAAGAGAACAAAGACTGTTCCTCAGACACCACAGAAGAGAAGGAGGATTGTTCTAAGAGATGAGTCAGACAGTGAGGAACAGGTTTCTGCATCAGAACCTGTTGTTAAAGAAGCTGAGAAGGTCTCTTCTCAGAAGGATTCTGGAATTGGGGGATCCAAGCTTCTCAAAAGGCTTAGAAGAATGACTTCTGCTGAACCTCCCAAGGAATCCCCACCTTCAAAGAGATACAAGAAACATAAAGCTAAAAGGCCAGCTTCAGATGATGAGGAAGTAGCAGTTAAGGAAGGAGATCAGGAATCTCTGATCTCAAAAGAACCAGAATTTGTTGAAGCTACTGCATGTCCCTCTCCAATGTCCCCAACTCAGGAAGCTGCTACAGACAAGGCAAACACACCATCTGTATCTCCTGTACATGAAACTGTATCTCCTGTAGACCCAGGCACAAGTGTTGAAATTGATATTCACAACCTGGTTGTACCTGAGGTTCTCTACTTAGAAGCTCCAACAACAATTAATCCATCAACAACACCTTTTACTGATGTTACTCAAACTCCAGAATTGTCTACAATACCTTCTCTGCATCTAGATGTTGATGATCAGAATATAGGTAAGCATCAGGATATGGCTGTTGATCAGAACTTGGAAACATATCAGCATTTAGAGACTAATGTTGAAGCCTCAATTGCTTCTCATACTGTTTTTTTATCAGAAGATGCTGATTTTGTCAGTTCTGATGCTGCAAATACTGTTACTACTGGTGATGCTGCTATTAATGCAGATGCTGATGAAGCTGGTCCTTCAGGACATGCACCTCAACAAACTGTTCATAAATCTGAACTAGTTGAGAAGTTTGTTACAAGAGTAGCACCAGTACCTTAGAGTGAAACTCCTAGAGGACAGGAGTGGACTAAGGAATGGAACTCAGTTACCTTTGTTCCATCTGAAAAGATTCTTGCTGAGCACTTGGCAAAAGCTGATGAAAATTTTAATTAATGATGATTTCAAGACACAGCTTCGAGTCACTGCATTGAGTACTAGACATCTGCAAGGTCTCCATTCAACAACTCATGCAGAATTACATAAAATTCAGGAAGAATTGCTCAAACAAGAAACGACTAAGAAAATTGATAAGAAAAAATTCTTCCAACCTACCTTTGACAGAGTTGCTTACATTGAGAAAACCCAAGAGAAGCAACAGTCTCAGATTGATCATATTTTAAAAAATCAAGCTTCTCAGCAATATCAACTCGATGAAATCCAAGCCTCGGTGGAATTGCTTGTCTCTCTTCTCTTACCTGCTGATGCCAAAACGGGGGAGAAAGTAATTAAGTCCAAATGCAAAACTGATCAGACACTGAAGGGGAAGGATAATGAAAAAGATGACCAGGGAAACTCTGGAATGGGTGGAGGTCATGGTCAAGGTAGAAGTTTCTCATCAAGAAGAACTGAAATTACAAGTCACAGGACAAGTTCTGATGCTGGAAAAAGAATTACTTCTGCTACTCGTAAAAGGATAGGTTCTGATGAACTTTTGGATCTTGATGAAGAATTATCAAGACAGTTATTTCTTAAGGAGAATCCAGGAATGGACTTTGAGAGTCTGATGGAAGAAGAAGCTAGATTTAAGTCAGAAAACGTCAAATCTAAATCTGAAGCTTCTGTTGGTAAAAAGAAACTTCCAAAGGCCAAAGGCATTGTGATAAAAGAAAGAACAAATCCTGAAGCAACCAAGGCTAAATCACAATTGCAGATAGATCCAAGGTCCAAGGGCAAAGAGAAAGTTGGTGAACCTATCAAGGTTTATGTACCTCCTGTGAATGAAGAAATTACTGTTGAAGATGCTGATCTTGCTCTGACTTTAAGAAAAATTTCTAAGACAACCTCTGACATGGCTCAAGCTGTTCAGAGTAAAGATATAGTTAGTTCTGATATCTCAAAGAAGCAAGTAACCTCTGACATAGCTCAAGTTAACTTGATATCAAAAGATAAATCAAAGGAAACCTCTGACATTGTTCATGTTAAACCTTCAAAGATACTCCTACCAGGATTCACCAAAGCCAAACAGACTCAACCTTTGAAGACTGATGTAAGTGGTTTTGAAGCAAGAGTGGTTACCGGAAAGGAAGCAAGAGATAAATCTGGATTGGGTAGTGCTGATGAAAGAAGAATACAGAACACAACCAATGATCCAACTTCCTTAAGTGAACCAGGTATTGGAGCAACTCCTGAAAGATTGAATCAACTAGAATCTGTACAGATGGTTTACCATACCTACTTGAAAGAACACATCTTGTTGTACTTCATGACAGATGGTAGGGTTTATCATATAAGGGAAAATGCCATTCCACTAAAGTAATTTGAAGAATTGGAACATGTATTATTCTTACTTCAAGTGAATGATAAAATAACAGAAAGTGCTGCAAACTATTTGAAGAGTCAAATTCAGAGACAGAAAAGGCTTTATTCTGTAAAGTCTGACAGCACATATCTTCCAAAGTACAGAGATCACAAGGGTGATATTGTTGAGATGAAGCCTAACTCTGCTAAGATTATAACTACCTTTCTGGGTTACAAGGCTGTGGAATTCAATCTTGAGTCTGACAAGGCATATTTGATCAGACTAGATCAGGACATAAGAAAATCTAAAATTAACTTAAAGATGCTAAAAGGAGGATGATTGATGAACTCAGATATGTTGAGAGATGTTTGTTAAAGAATTATCTCAGAACAACTCCTGACATCAGAGAGATCAGAAAGTGAAGTCAAGTCAAGATCTACAACTGCTTAAATTCTGATATGTATACAGATTGAAGTTGTTATCAGAAGTTAAAGTTGGTAAAGCTTTAAGGACTATAAGTTGTAGTTATCTAGCCAAATTCTCATGCATTTATACTTAATGTTTTTGACATCATCAAATATCTGTTAACTTGTATATTATGCTAATTTACAAGTTGGGGGAGATTGTTATATATATTTGATAATGTCATGTCTAATATGTTTTATGTTGAGTTTTTCAGATCTTACTTAAACAGGACAAATCAGTACTTAACTGAAATCAGCACTTATACTGAAGTCAGAACTTAAGTCATCAGTACTTAAGGTTCATGAGATATTTATCAGAAGATAATATCAGGACTTAAAGGAAACGTTCAGATAAGGAAGGCGGCTGATTGAAAGGAAAAGAAGATCAAGACAAATGTAAGAAGAGATATGCATGAAGAAGGAATTCTATGAAGAATAGAATACTTGGAAGAAAAGATATCTGATTGATATATTTTAGGAAGCAGAATTATATTCCATATCAATTAGCAATTATCTTGTAACTGTATAGTATATAAACACAGACATAGGGTTTACACTATAAGTGTTATCATTATCGAGAAGATTATTCATTGAAACCCTGGCAGCTCTCGTGATATTTGTTCATCACTGAGAGAGGACAGTTCCATACTGTAACAGAGTTTGTTGTTTTGAATAAAGTTTGTTTTCTGTTACTTGAGTTTGAAAGGCATATGTCATAGCCTATTTGTTTATTCGAGGATTTAATTTAACTCAAATAAGGATGTAATAAGTAAATAGTGGTTCTATCGTCAGAGAGATCTCTCAAAGTAACATATATCAAAGGATTATGTAACATTGTTCATCTACACACTTGAGGACTTAATTCACTGGAAGAAGCTCAAGAAATTGATCAAGCCTCAGTGATATAAATCAAGATTATGGATTTAATCAAGTGACAGAGATCTCGTCAGGGTATCAATTAATTACAGGGATTTAATCTAAAGAAAATCAAGACATGAAAAAACATCACAAAAGTTAGTCATTCATGAACCAGACAGTACATCGAGTGTCAACATTGAAGTGGTGAAATGGATTCATGATTTTCAGAAGATTGTCAGAAGAATGGTTGTTGTTCAAGAATAGTATTAATTCTCTATTTATTAATTAAGTCGTATAATTTAATTAAGAAAATAAATTATATCTGCAAAGATTAATTTATTGATTAAATTGATTAATTGATTAATTAATTCTGAATTAATATTATGGTTTTTCAGAATTGATTTTGAATTTAAATTCAAAATTAATTCAGCAAGTCAGTCTTTTGTATTAGTATGACAATCGGTATGACAATCAATAGTCATACCGAAAGTCATGCCAGTTCATTTAGATTGTCTTGCCGAAAGTCATGCTAGTTCAATAGATTGTCCTACCGAAAGTTCTACCAGTTAAAAGGATTGTCTTGCTAAGCTAACATGATTGTCTTGCCAGTTAAATCAAGGATTGATTTAATATAAAAGAACAGCGGCTGATTTTCAACAGATAGAGCATTGAATATCAAATATACAGAAGAAAACAGAACCAAGAAAACATCAGAGAACTTATTGCAATTTCTCAGATCATTAATTTCTAGTATTCATTGTTAAATCTAAACCACTAAAAATCCTTTTCTTGTTCTTGTGTAACTATCTAGCGGATCAAAATCCCTAGAACTTAATCTCAAATTGCTTTTAGCATTTGATCCTTTTTATTTCAAAAATAGAAAAAGTTCATGTCGAATTTATTCTAGATTTGGAATAATTTATTTGAGATTAATCCCTTGTAAACGATACCGTTGTTGTAACACCTTTCAAATTTAATAATAGTTTTATTTAACTTGAATTTTGTTTCACTTTTTTATTCCGCATTTTATTCGATTAAACGGTATTGTTTGTATTCAACCCCCCTTCTACAAATATATTGAGACCTAACAATTGGTATCAGAGCCTTCTGATTAACGAACAAATCAAGATCCTAGACTTTTGTGATTCTTCCACTCCTTGAATTTTTATTTACTCAAAAAATTCATAATGACTAAACAAAAAGTCGGAACCGTTAAAATTCCACTGTTCGATAAAGAAAATTATATTATGTGGAAGAAGAAGATGCTCTTATTTTTACAAGTTGCAAATCCCAAATACCTTGAAGTGTTAAAGAAGGGTCCAAAAATTCCGATGGTTATTGAACCAGAGGTTATAGAAGATGATGTTGTAATTACCAAAGCTAGAACATATGTAAAGAATCCTGAGGATTTTTCTCCTGCTGAAAAAGAAGAAGCCTCTGTGGATGCTAGCCTTCAATTAATTTTAGTTGATTCCCTTGATCCCTTGATGAATAGACATGTGATGAATTGTAAAGATTCCAAACACATCTGGGAAACTATTGAGGTGATTAATGAAGGCACAGAGGAAGTTAGGGAGAACAAGTTAGAGATCCTAACCTCTGAGTATGAATACTTTAAATCCAATCCAGGATAAGGAATCACTGAAGTGTTTGAGAGGTACAATGCATTGATCAACAACCTGAACATAAATGGTAAATACTATTCAATCAGGGAGGTCAACAAAAAGTTCCTTTTAACACTGCCAACTCATCTCGAACATAGAATCACTGCCATAAGAGAAGCAAGAGATCTGAGTGAGATTTCTTTGGAAAGGCTCTATGGTGTGTTAAAAACCTATGAGTTGGAGCAGATTCAGCAGAAGGAAGTCTACGGGAAAGGAAGAGTAGTCAGCACGTCTACTGCTCTAGTAGCTGAAGAACAACAACAACAACCACAACAACAACAACAATCTCAACAGTCAGAGAGAATCATACAGTCTTCCAAGGCTGAAGAAAATATGATAGTAGCAGAATTTGATCCTCCTACTACAAATCAATCAGGAGATGATTTTTATTCCTTGAAAGAACTGGAGCAATTGGAAGATGAGTCAATGGCCCTGATTGTCAAGAGATTCTCCAATGTCAGATTCAAGAGGAATCCCAAGTTCAAGTACAAGTCCAACTACAACAGATTCCAGAAAGGTGGATCTTCATCCTCTAACACCAGTAGTGGTGGGTACAAAACAGGGATGGTTGATCGAAGCACCATTCAATGCTTTAACTGCAATGAGTTGGGATACTTTGCCACAGAATGCAGGAAGCCAAAACAAGTTAGGAAGAACTCTTATGATTCTAATCAGAAGAGTAAATCTGAAAGGGCTTACCTGGAAAAGGGAAGAAGCTGGGATGATACTGACAGTGAAGATGAAGAAGTTGGGAATCTTGCTCTCATGGCTAGTGATGCAAACACTTCATCGTCAAGAAAAGAAGTAAAATTTACTGATGCTGAATTAGTTTATCATCTAGGAGGTTCCTTAGATTGTGCTCGTCGTGATAATGAAATGTTAAATCAACAAATCAAAGACCTTGAGAAAGAGGTCAATGAATTAAGACTTGTGCACATTAATCAAGATAAATTAAAAGAACAAGTATCTTTTCTAGAGAATAGAGTTGACTGTTATAGACAACTCGAAACTATTCTCAAAGACAAGATCACCGGTCTTGAGACTAAGGTCAAAGCTTACTTTAATTCTTGCTCTAAGGCTAAAGAGTTCTACAATAAGCAAGCTATTAATCAAACATCTGGAGTAGGTTATGATTATAATGTTGCTATTGGAGAATTAGACATAAACTCCCCTCCTCATGTTTGTGCTAAAGGTAGGGAAGTACCACATGTGCTTAAGGGTGTTGATGAACCCCTCTATAAAAAATCAATTGCTGAACCATTTGATGAGACCTCATTTATTATTCAAGAAGAAATTCGTGCTGAAGATCTTGCTAATGAGAAAATTGTTTCCAAGTCAAGTGTGTCAAAGGTTCCAGTCAAAGTTGTGAAAGCAACTGAGACTAACTCAGACACACATGAGTTGGATAACAAAAATGCCATGTCTACCATGCATAAGTTTCCTATTGTTAATCCCTCTCATAAAGCATGTGGTGTTCCTGATTGTATGTCTTGTGCTTTTAATTTGATGTATGCTTATTTTAATGGTAAGCATGTTTCTAATGATAAGACTACTCCTCGTCAGTATGTGAATAATATGAAGCATGATAGGTCTAAGACTTCTAGTCCTCCTAAAGCTAGAAAGGAGACATTTGTGCCTAAGCCTAAACAGAAATTTGTTAAGGCTGTTTACAAGGTCAAATGTCCAGTCATTGAGAAAGTTGAGAACATTAAAGTTAAGAATGTTGTTTTTCCTGATAAAGGCCAATTTTACAAGTATGTCGGACCCAACCAAGCTTGGGTTCCGAAGAAGGTCTAATCCATTTGTATTACAGGGCATTAAACAGGTACAACCGGTAGTGTGGATTCTTGATAGCGGATCGTCAAGACATATGACCGGAGATAGAGCCCTGCTATCAAATGTGGTTGAGAAAGCTGGCCTAGTGGTTACCTTTAGAGATAACAACAAAGGTCTAACTGAGGGATATGGCTGTTTGCTAGCTGGTAATGTTATCATTGAAAATGTGTATATTGTGCAAGGACTTGAACACAACCTGCTTAGTATTAGTCAATTCTGTGACAACGACTACAATGTTTTATTCGACAAGCTGAAGTGTCAGATTATGCACAAGAAAAATGAAAAACCCTCCTTGATGGGAATCCGAAAAGGAAATCTGTTTGTAGCTGACATGAACTCTAGAAGCAATCTTGAAGTCAATTGTTTTTATTTAAAGGCATTGTCAGATGAGAGTTGGCTATGGCACAAGAGACTTTCCCATCTCAATTTTAAAATAATGAATTCTCTTGTCAAAAGAGAATTGGTCAGAGGTCTGCCTCATCTGGAATTCTCCCCAGAAGGACTGTGTGAGGCTTGCCAAAAAGGAAAGTCAAAGAAAGGAAGTCACAAAGGCACTGACACATCCTTCATAACTGGTGTTCTGCAATTATTGCACATGGATTTATTTGGACCAGTTAATGTTCTTTCGATGTAAAAGAAGTGTTACTGTCTTGTGATAGTTGATGACTATTCCAAGTATACGTGAGTTTTATTCCTTCACTCTAAGGATGAAACACCACAAGTTGTGATTGATCATATCAAGTTGATCGAGTTAGATTCTAATGTCCCTGTTAGAGCAATAAGGTCAGATAATGGAACAGAATTCAAGAATTCACTTCTCAATGGATTCTGTACAGACAAAGGGATTACCAGACAATTTTCAGCTCCTAGAACCCCTCAGCAAAATGGAGTGGTAGAAAGGAAGAATCGTACATTGATTGAAGCTGCAAGAACGATGTTAAGTGAATCAGGTCTTCCAATGTACTTTTGGGCTGAAGCTGTCAATACTGCATGTTATACTCAGAATCGAACTCTAATCAACAAAAGACTTTATGAAAACTCCTTATGAGATTATGAATGAACAGAAACCTTCTATCAAATACTTTCATATATTTGGTGCAGGATGCTTCGTTCTCAAGGATGGAGATGATCGTCGTGGTAAATTCGAGGCAAAGGCATATGAAGGTATTTTTGTTGGATATGGAAGAAGATCATATAGGGTGTATATCATTGATCAACACAAAGTAACTGAAAGTGTAAATGTTACATTTGATGACACTAAACTCCCTAGTATCCAAACTGAAGATCCTTCTGAGAAACTGAAGTTTGATGATATGTCAGATTCAGAATCAGAAATGATCAAGAACCTGAGGTTGTTGCTGGTAAAGAACCTGTTAATCATGATGATACTCAAGGTAATGGTGATGGAAACATCGGCAACAATGGAGATACCACTGCTACTGACGAAGAATCATCAAGTCAACCTGACAACAACTCAGGGGGAGATGCTGAAGGATCAACTAGTAGGACACAACATCCCAATGTGTTTCGAGGCGAATCATCAAGATCAAATCTTCCAAGACAGACTGTCTGGAATAAAGCTCATCCTTTTGAGTTGATTATTGGTGATCCAGATGTTGGAGTCAGAACTAGACGTGCTACTCAAAATGAATGTCTATTCTCAGGATTTCTTTCTGAAATGGAACCTAAGAAGATTGAAGAAGCACTGACTGATCCAGATTGGGTGATTGCTATGCAAGATGAACTCAATCAGTTTGAATATCAACAAGTCTGGAAACTGGTACCTGGACCTACACACAAGAAAGCTGTTGGTACTCGGTGGGTATTCAGGAATAAACTAGATGAAGATGGTGTGGTTACAAGAAACAAAGCAAGACTGGTAGCTAAAGGGTATTCTCAAGCTGAAGGCATTGATTATGATGAAACATATACTCTAGTGGCTAGACTAGAGGCCATCAGGATATTTCTGGCATTCGCAGCATTCTCTAACTTTAAAGTTTATCAAATGGATGTCAAGAGTGTCTTTCTGAATGGAAAGCTGTATGAAGAGGTGTATGTAGAGCAACCTCCTGGTTTTGAAGATCCAGATCATTTGGATTTTGTCTACTTTCTTTTCAAGGCTATCTATGGACTCAAACAGTCTCCGAGAAAATGGTATGACACTCTCTCTGAATTTCTTATTGAAAATAGCTTTATTAGAGGTGTCATAGAAAAAACTCTATTTTCTAAAAAGCATAAGAATGATACTATATTAGTCCAAGTCTATGTGGATGATATAATATTTGGGTCTACTAATGATAATCTCCGTAAGAGATTTGCTAAGTTAATGCACAGCAAATTTGAAATGAGCATGATGGGAGAGCTGAAGTTCTTTCTTGGATTACAAGTAAATCAAAGGTTAGATGGAACTTTTATTTATCAATCCAAGTATCTCAAGGAACTCCTCAAAAAGTACAATCTAGAGGATTCTGCATCAGCAAGGACTCCGTCAACTACAGCTGTCAAGCTTGGACCATGTGAAAACTCCACTAAGGTAGATGTCACAAGCTACAGAGGTATAATTGGCTCGTTACTCTATCTTACTACAAGTAGACCAGATATTATGTATGCTACATGCTTATGTGCAAGGTTCCAAGCGGATCCTAGATATATTCATCTCGTTGCTGTTAAACGAATCTTGAGATATCTTAAGGGAACACCAAATCTAGGTATTTGGTACCCTAAAGAATCTGGTTTTAACCTTGTTGGATATACAGATTCAGATTACGCAGGAAGTGTTGTTGATAGGAAAAGCACCTCAGGGAGTTGTCAATTCCTAGGTAGCAGACTAGTCTCATGGTATAGCAAGAAACAGCAAACAGTTTCCAATTCAACGACCGAGGTTGAATATATTGCTGCTGGAAGCTGCTGTGCTCAGATCTTCTGGATTAGGAATCAGCTACGGGACTATGGCTCTGTATTAAACAAAATACCTATTCTATGTGATAATACAAGTGCAATAGCCATCACCAACAACCCTGTGCAGCATACAAGGACCAAGCACATTGACATCATGTATCATTTTATTAGAGAGCACGTTATGAATGGTACTGTTGAACTATTTTTTGTTCCAATAGAAGAACAAATAGCAGATATTTTCACTAAACCTCTTGATGAATCCACATTTACCAGATTAGTTGGTAAATTGGGTATGTTGAATAGCTTTAGTGATTAAACTTGTTAATATCTAAAATCTGTTCTTGAATGAATCTACAAATGAATTTTTCATAAATGAAAAATTCATTTGCAAATTTATTTTATCATATTTTCCATAATTCTTGTTTATTTCTATGTAAGTTTTATTATCTTATCTTATTTATTTATTCTACTTGTTAATTTTAATATCTCAGAATATTTTATTTTCTCTAAAAAATATTTTTTCTATGAATTTTATTTGCTAAAATTCAACAGAAATCTATTTTTGGAATAAAATATAATTATTTCTGAAATATTGTGTGTTTTGTATATATATTCTGTAACTGTAAGTGTATAACTGTTTTATTACTAAAATGACAATCGGCAAGACAATTGAAATTGTCTTGCTGAAAGTCATTTCAGTATATTTATGTGTTTAATTTTATGCTCAGATTAATTTTATACTGGCAAGACAATCAGTATGACTATCAATAGTCTTGCTAGTAATAAAATTTATATCAAATATATTTGTTTTTATTGTGTACTGGTATGACAATCGGTATGACTATCAGATTGTCATACCAATTATATTTTTAGTATTTATTTTTTATTTTCCATTTGCCTGGTATGACAATCGGGAGGACAATCGGTACGACTTTCCTCGATTGTCATACCAGTTGTCCTACTTATTGTTTTTTTTGTTATTTGTAATCATTTCACTTGTTTTGTTTCAAATTTCAGCAGCCTTATTTCTCTCTCTCTCTCTCTATTTCGATCAAACACAAACCGCCACTGTTGTCTTATTGCTCGAGTTTTTACTCAGCACACTTTACTGTTATATATATACATATTCGCGTGTATACATACAGTAAGGAAGTGCTGTCGATTTTTTGTTAAAACTATTTTCACTTCGTTTTTTTTATTCTCTTAAAAAATCAGTTTGTGTTTGTTTGTTTTTGGGTATTTTTAGTTAATTTTGTTTTGTGTCTTGTGCGTTTTTCAGATCTTTTATTGTGAGTTAAGAACATTAACGAGATACATTACTTTCTAAATTTTTCGGATATAATTAATTTAATTCGAATTATTAAAATTTTTTAATTAACTCAAATTTTCTTAATATTACTCCTAAAATTTTGAAAGTGTGTGTTTTATTATAATTTTTAATGGCTCTCAATTTCCAAATTGTCTCGCATAATCTTGTTGGTTATTTTAATCCAGAAAAATGTGATGTGGAAAAATTTAAGCCGTGGATTAGATTTTTAAATGACCATTCGATTGTTAGCTCTGCTATTAAATCAAATGTGCTTTTAAATGTCGATCTGCTCAGACTGATTTGCACAACCTCTACTGTGGCCGATGATTTTAAATCTTTTTCATTCACCGTGGCAAACACACAGTATGTAGTTGATGAAACAGTCGTCAATCGAGCGTTAAATTTTTCAATGGACAATTTCTGTAATTTACCCTCTGAAAATGATATTTCAAACTTTTTCCATGATATTCACTATCAGGGGGTGATTAATTTAACCAAGTTGTCTAAATCCAATTTGGTTTCTGAATGGGATATTTTCTTCGATACACTTTCCAAAGTGTTTGCCAACTGCACTAAATCCAACTGCACTAAATCCAACTTTCACAACATCGCTTCTACTCTGCAGTATATTGGTCTTGCGGTTATTTTCAATCAAAGGATCAATTTTGGCAAACTACTTTTACCCATTCTTCTGAGATGTCTCACTACTGTTTTACGTGATCATTCTACAAATCGTAGGGTTTCGTGCTACTATGCTCATTTTCTTATGCTTATAGCAGAACATCTTCTCACACATGAGCATAAGGCTCTTTTTTCTAACTCTTCAGTAACTGAACCCCCTCTAGTAAGCAAAAAGATTTACACACGCCAAGACACAACCTTCAAATTCATGCAAGTTCCAGTACTTGTATCTGCTTTCATGGCCACTTACATTCCTTTACCAATTTTCAATCTTCCCGGTCATGAACAACAAGCTCAACCTCCAGTGGTTCAAGCCACCCAGGCTCAAACATCATATGCTCTTCCACTGCAGGTAATAATTTCTCACTCACAAACTATTCCTACTTCTGTTGAAAGACCCTCAGTGGTTGATAGGACTGACCATGAAGTTGTAGAACTGCAGCTTCAATCCCAGGTCATAGAGCCAAACACAGAGTCACAACCTATCTCAACCTCTCCCCCACTGTCTAAAATGTTACCTAGAAGGTTAGTAGGAAGTAGTATGTTATTGGATGTGAATGAACCCTCAGCTCTGCCTCCTCCCAAGAAAAGAAGAACATTTACTGAGGCATCTGAAAGCCCATCCTTGTCCTCCCAACAGGACATGGACTTTCATATGGCCAGTGAACAGTTACTAGAGACATTCTATCAACAGGATGAATCTATTGAAATTTGCCATAGGGCCATGGCATCCTGTACTGAGTCAAGCACACTTCCATTACTCATAATGGAAGCATACAGACCAATAGATGATACTCAGGACACAGAGCGAGGAGTGCACATTGAGTCGGTTACAGTGCCTGCCATAGTTACTGTGATATCCCGTATTTTCAGAATTATTATTATTAATATTTGAATATGTTTATGTGATTTTCTGATTTAGAAGGAATAAAATGGTGGATATTTAATTCCTATTTGACGAGTTTGTGTTATTAATTGGTAATGTGCTAATTGTTGAGTGTTATATCGGTCCTTGTTAATATCTGAAAATATTTACTTAAATGTATTATTTTCAAAAGTTTATTTGAAAACCGATCATTTTATTGATATCGGTAAATTGAGTTCGTTTAGTAATATTAGGGATTGGATGGATATTATGTCTGCTATGTGTTGTATGTAATATTAATTGTGTGTGACTTAGTTGTGATTGAGGATTATTTGTATTATTAATTACTGAGTCGTATCGCTTTGTTTTTGTCTTTAAAAGTGATTTTATTGAAAATCTAATTTCATAAATATTTAAATTATCTTTCAAAAATATTTTTATGACTTTATAATTACAATAATTATTTTTGGGATTTTATAAAATTTAGAAATCAATATTTCATCAAATTTTTTAGCCCTGTATGATTTTCTGATTTCATTTATTTATAAAATCCGTATTTAATTCTAAAAATTTTCAAAAATTATGAAACTCATATTTATTTAAGTTTGAAATATTCTGAGAATTTTAAAATTATTTTGGGAATTTTTAGGATTAATTTTAACCGCGCGTTGAATCGTTTAATTGATAAAAGCGGGTATAAATTGCGTTTCAAAAATTATTTTAAAATTTCAAAATTTATGTTTTTATAAACTTCGGGATATTTGTAATATTTTAAGACTATTTTTGTGATTTTCTGAATTTGTTTCAAGTGCAGCTCGGTTCGTTAAAATGTGTAATGCGGGTATAACGCGCAAGTCAAAAATGCTTTAAAAATTATGAAAATTTTATTGTATTAGTTTTTAATTATTCCGAGAATTTTAAAACTTATTTGGTAATTTTCGGGTTAATTGTACCCGTAAGTCTACTCGTTAAATTTTAAATTTCAGGACAAAATTAGGCTTGTATGTTGATAAGTACCGGAAATAGTACAGTGGTTAAAAGAAAAAAAAATATATATAGAAAACGTGTACACCCCCCACCCACCCCACCTGGCAAACCAACCCCCCCCCCTTTATTTGTTTACCGCGACCCCCCTTCCCCAATCTGTTTCTCTTCTCTGTTCTGTCTCCCCTATTTTATAATTTTTAATTTTCAAAAATTCATATCTTACAAACCGTATATCCAAATTTCAATTGGTATATATATAAACGATCAGCGCTTCGATACCTACGCATAGGTATATATATTGCAAGGTTTTGAGAAGAAAATTTGCGGGGCATATTTCCGTTATATTTCCGTTTTAATTTATTTTCGGGGCGTAGAAAAAGAGTTTGGAGGTGGTGATTACTCCACATGGCATCTCAGCGTGTATATATCTATCGCTATTAATTTCGGATTTTTCTGGAGATATTTTCCGGACATCAGATTTTCTCTTCGGGGTGATCAGAATTTATTTTGGGTAACGATTCCGAAATTCCGCCTTCGTACTTGTGTATATTATAGCATGTTAGTGTTTATATATTTATTTCATAATTTTTAGAAATTGTTGGAGAAGTCACTTTTGGTCCGAGTTTTGGTTCAGGTGGTCGTGTTATTCATTTCTGGAGTGTTTATACACGTAAATATAAAGTATTGTGTTGATTGTTGTTGGTTGTGTCGATATAATATCGACTGGCAGTCCGAGAAATAGAGGAGGTGCTGTCCGATTTCCAAGAAAATATTATTTTTAGTTCTGAAGATTATTATTTTTATTCTTATTCGAAAATAAATCCAAATTATTTAGTTAATGAATTTTAATTGATTATTTAATTCGAGTTAATTATTTCTTATGATTTAAAAATTCTGAAAAAAAAATAGTTCGAGCTTTAAAATATTATTTTAAATTATTTTTCAAGCTCAATAATTCTTATAAAATTATTTCGAGTGTTCGAGCACTATTATTTAGTTATAAATGATTCAGAGACCTGTTTTAATTCCGAAAAATGTTCAAAAATTCATATTAAATAAACCGTTTGTCCGTTTAATACGAAACGAACGCGTACAGACTCAGAAAAATATTCCGCTTTCAATAAAAATATTTTCGAGACCAAAATCCTTTTTGTTTTGAAAGGTCGCTCATTTTATAAATCGATTCTGAATCGCGTAGTGACTGAAAAATCATATTTTGATCCGATTTCAGTTTTAAACATATCGAGTCGACCCTTCTGACGAACCGAGTTATATGTGATGTGAATTATGTGATACGTGGATTATGTGATTACGTGCTATGTGAATTATGTGCGTACGTGGGTCAAGATTCCTGTATTTGTCTGTCATAATTATGTGTGGGCTATCGTATGGGTAGACGATAGGATTTTGACGCGCAGTTCGTCGAGTGATTATCATTTAGACAATTAAAGTTATATCTTTTAATTATAGATGCGGATCTCTCGAGCTGATCGGGACAAGACGTTGGATAAGGAATGAGATGGAATGGTATTGGGTATCTGGCTTCTAGCAATCGCAGGAGCAGCATATCAGTCAAGTGTTGAAAAGAAGGACAGTGATGTATTGAGACAGAATGTCAGAATAGATGCGTCATTGCGAGTGTGACTAACTGCTAAAATCCAAAGGCAAGTACCCCTGACTTCACTTATCATTCAAGTGACGTTTATTTCGAATTATATTATGCAAGTATTGTTTTCCCTATTCTCTGTTCGGAATAGATAAATGTTTTACATATCGCTGAATTAAATAATTCTGTTTATGCAAATACTCATCTGTTATTCTATATTCAGAATAGTCAAGTGATTTTACTTATCCAATTTCTGGATTTACAAATGTTTTGGATTTGAGAAAAGTGATTTGGTTGCAAATATTCCTACCCAAGAATTGGGGGAATAAAATTATTTCGGGTGTCGGTTATTGTTACGACCGGCATTTTCGTGTAATATTAATTGTGGATTTGGTATAATATTAAAGCCGAATAAAAATATGTTCAATTATTGTACGATTGTGTAAGCGAGAATTTCTGCATTATAAAATTTTTATGTGTAATACATGATTTTTTTTTTTTTCAAAGCAAAATTTTAATTATTTCCTTTACTTTTGATTTATAAGGAATATTCTAAGCCTTGGAGAAATTTTCTTTTAAAAGATATTTTGTTCACAAATTTTGAAAGTGACTTTATAAAATCTCTAAAAATCCAAGTTATTTTATGGTATAAATTTTATAATTTTTGAACTTGTGTTTTATTTTATAAAAATAAATCTTTATAAATATAATTAGCAAATTCCATAGTTATCCTTGCATGCAAATTCCTTCCATACATTCCAAAAGGGCTAAAGAGTCAATAACCACCCCACTAACTCTTATTTCCTAGCCAAATACCTTCTTTACCCTTGCATGCAAATTCAACCAAGTTCAAGTGGAAGGCTAATCATGTCAATTCCTAATTCCACTCACTTTTGCCAATACAAAAACCATAAGACAAGCAAAGTCATGATCATTTTTACTCATCACCCACACCACACTCACTCTTCTCTCCCTCCTCCTCCCTCACTCTCGGCTCTCTCTCTCACTCTCGGCCTTTAGCCGAGAACCACCCCTCCCCATTTTTTTTTTTCATTTCTCCACCAAGCTTCTACTCTTTATACAAGTAAATGTTATCTCCCATACCATGATCATTCATATTTCAAAGAGTTTTGAGTAGAAAGTTTAAGTTTAAGGGTTGCATGTAAAGGTTTTAGTGAAACTCAAAATACAATCTTGATTCTTATGGATTTAAGGTTGTTTTTGAGAGGACTACAATGAATGGATAAGTGCCAAGTCTTGAGAAGGAAACTCTTGATGATTTAATGGCCATTTCCATCCATTTCATTCGGCCATGACCATATGGGAGCCGAATGAATGGTCCTTGAAATCATTCTTGTTGTTTTGTTCAATTTTTGCATGTTTATGTGATAATGACTTGAATTTTGTGGTGAAAATTTGATAAAACTCCTTGCATGCTAAGTGATCATCTAGGTATACCTTATGCTAGGCTTGCATGTCAATTTTAAGATGGAATATATGTAGAAAATATGTTGTTTGGTTTGAAAAACCCGAAGGCATGCATGCATGTGGAATTCCCTTAGTTTGTTGTAAGATTTTGATCATTTGGAAAAGATTTTGTTAGTGAGCCTTAATTTCAGTAGGAATAATGTGATAATATTGATTTATGCTTCTTGTTGCATGGTAATAAATTGTGGTTATCTTTTATAAAAATATATATCTTGTGGTTTCAAAAGCATGAAGATTTGCGATTTGTTAAGAGTAGTCTCTTTCGTTTTGCCATAGTTGCACCTTAGGTAAGGATGATCTCACCAAGGTTATTTTGAGAAAAAGGGAGTTAGTTCAGTAGAATACCAAGTATAGGTCTTGGTTTAAGTATTTAGTTGTTGTTAATTGGGTTTGTCAAGTCAAAACCTTGGAAAATGAGAGTTATAGTTTCTGCAGAAAAAATCAGTTTAGTACCCTGAGGTTTAGAGCGAGTTTTGACCATGTCATTGATGTGCACTTTGAGGCCCAAGCCACCAGAAGTTAGTATGTGGAATATATAATAGGTTTTAGGAGTTGATTGGAGGTTTGCATGTCATTTGGTTAGGTGCACAAGTAGAATAACAAAATCTGTCCAGCAGGGGACAGTTTTGTTACAACTTAGAAATAGGGAGATTTGGCCATGTCATGGGTAGGCCCTCATTAGGCCCAATTGGGCCTTAGTTAGAGGGTGTGTCAGAGAAGTTTTTCCAACCATAGTTCATAGGATATGAGCTAGAACCATGTGTCGCAAGTTAATTCAAGTCAGGGCATTTTCTGCCCAGAAAAACAGGGGAACCTTGGACTTTTAGCTTAGGCCCAAGAAGGCCCAAGCCAGGCCTTTGAGCCACATCAAGCTTGTGAGATGCCCTTAGGTCAGGAGAGTCTTGTGTAAAAATTTTGAAGAAAAACTTGTAGTTTAAGAGTGTCTAATGCACTCAAGAAACCTTAGTTACCATTCTGAAATTTGCACCAGTGAGCACTTTCACTTATCGCATAGTTTTAGGACACTTAGAAGTGAGTATTAGGTCGACCACCATAGTTGTAAGATAGTATAAGGTCAGTAGAACAAAAGGCACAAGTGAGGGTCAATAGGTTTTGGATAATTTAGGAAAGGCACATTGAGTTAGGAAGCCCAAATTCGAAGACTTCGTCTAGTTAGCGACCAAGTAACTTGAGTGGTGAGTCGAGATCATCCAAGCCTAGTGTGGCATTATGGTGTATATGATGTTATTTGGTATTAATATACGATATGTGATTATGTGGCTACATGTGTACATTTGAAAATATAAAGGTGGATATGAATTAAGTGCGTATAGGCCTAAGTGCCATCCATGTTTAATTTCGGGTTGTAAATAGGTTAAGATGGAAAGAATATATTATAATGAGGATTATTATTATTATGTAGGATCTCGAGACGAGGGAAAACTTGCCATAAAAGTCGAGTGAAGCTCCAGTTGTTGCTCCTACCAGTCAGACCAGACCAGTCTATCTCAAGGCAAGTGATTCAACTTGACCTTCGCATTTACTGTAAACAGTTCATATATATATCGATGCAATTATCCTGAGTCATTTTGATATATTTAAATCAAGAGTATCTTTTGTTTATCTTTGAGTTACATAGAAATGCCATGAACCCTCGAGTACATATTGCAAGTAGTTCAAAAGTCTTTTATGATAGTTTAATGCCATGATAAATTAGAGATGCGTTATAATATCTTATTGATCCTTTTGTTTATCATGCTACTGATCCCTGAGAAATCTTGATGTTGCACCCTGATGCTTTGATTCAACTCTTGAAATAGCCTCGATAGAAACTTTATTTTGATACCTAAAAGCCAATCATTTCTTAAATACATTCATGATTGTTTGATAACCCTATCCTTACCCTAAAAGCTTGATACCCTGTTATATACTGAGCTGATGATCGCCTTCTTTATATTTTAACACCTTTATTCTATTGGAACCAGTGATGCCTATCTTTTGATGTTCTAATACCTATATCTTGTCTACATCCGTTGCTTTAAGCCTAGTTTGGCATTACTCTTTCATCTTATCCAATAGCCTGGCTTAATTTCCTTGTCTAAGTTCTTGTTTATGGAAACCTCTCAACTACCCTAATATAGTAAAGTCTAGTAGATCATGGCCCTGAGATTTAGAGTCATATTTCCAGTGTTTCAAGTTGATCTATAATCCCTTGATAAAAATAATTACAGTCGAAAGAAATTTTGTCATAAATCGGCATCAGTTTTTAAAATGATTAAAACGTGGATTTTTCAGTCCCAAAGGGGGACAAATGTTTTCTTGAATGGTGGATCTGGACTGAGACGCGAGTCCTTTCCACACTTATATTAGGCTTAAAAGTTGCCTAGGGATTCCCAATAATGTTTTAGAACCCAGCGAGGTTCGGGATTACTTCGCGGCTGATCACCGGCTGTAATCCGTAGCGTCATAAAATGATTTTGATTAAGAATGGTTTTAAAATTTGTTTTGATGCAAGCAAAATGATGCCAACTCACATAAGTTTTATCTCTCGATTATCATTGATTATGTCATTCCATTGTCATTCCTAAAGGTATATCTCGATTTATGTTTCGCGTTGTATTGTTAGCACTTGTTGAGCTTTTGGCTCACTTCTTGCTTTACCCTGATATTACAGCTAGCAGCCATGGTTAGATTCAAGCAGACTGCCCGTAAGACCTGTGATGCGGATGCTTATGTTCGAGCCCAGGTAGAATAAGTAATAATAGCTGTGTGAGGACTCGGTATTTGTAATCAGATGTAATAGTTGATAGTGTTGGGCTGTTCCAAACCCTAAACTGTAAGATCTTGGATTTTGGTTGTGTAGTACTCATTAAAATGATGTAATAACTATAACTATTTCGCTATTTAAGTTGGGGGTGTGACAGGTTTTGGTATCAGAGCTACGGTTTAGAGTCCCTGAACAGCCCAAATAGGTTATAGGACTTGTGAGTAGGTTATAGATACTATGCGAGAGAGTAGGTAAAGTAAATTATTATTAATACTCCTCTTATTGGTTGTCAGCAAAGGGCGCATTCCTCGTCATCCTCTGGGACGGACGACACTATTGCTTTCTCCGTGTATGCTGAGTTGAGGCGCGAGTTCGACATGCTTCAGGGCAAGTACGACCGACTGATAGACCGACTGAAGAACGTGTATCCGGACAGCCGAAACTACGAAGGGAAGCCCAAGGAGCAGATGATTGCGAGACTTGAGACCTTGGTTGGGTACGTCAACACTAAGCTTGAAGAGATGCCAGCGCACCGGGACCGTACCAGCCAGTATGTCATTCAGATGGTGGCGGATGAGCTCCAGAGCATTGTGAAGACACTTCGAGAGGAAAAGTCTACCAAGCCCCGTTCAGATGGAGTGGAGCCTTAGTTCTTTCCATTTACCTTTCATGTTGTTGTACTATCAAACTCTAAGGAATCCCCAGTTGTTTCTGTCTTTCCTTTAAATAAGCCTGTTATTTCTAGAATCAGACTATGTCCCAATCCTATGTACTGTGACCTTTAAAATTTCAATAATTATGTGCTATTGTTCCATTTGCTCTCAACTGTTATTTTATGTTTTTATCATCATATCTGCTTAATTTGGAAACGTGACCCCATATGTAAACAAGAATGCCATGCGATACCCTCGAATCATTTTATCATTCATATTTGTTATAACACAACTCTTATTTCAGGATCATGCCTCCCAAAAAGAAGAATCCAACAACCACCTTCACCACAGACCCAAATATTCTTCAACTACTGGAAACCTTGCAACAGCAAACCAATGCTATAGCTCAACAACAATTAACTCTTCAACAACGAATTGAAAACCAAGATAACCGTGAGCCATATCAACCACCTGAACCACCAGTACCACCAAGACAAATTGTCACTTTCAAGGCTTTTCAGAATGTGAATCCACCTGTATTTCATGATACCACTGATCCAGTGATAGCAAACACATGGATCAAGGAGATGGAAAGGGCTTTTGAGTTGGTACAGTTAGGGGACGATCAGAAGACGCTGTATGCCACTTACTTCTTGAAGGGAGAAGTCATTTATTGGTGGGAATCAGTAAAAGTTATGGAAGTCACTCAGCAGATTTCTTGGGAAAGATTTAAGAAGTTATTTCTGGACAAGTATTACCCTAAGTACATGCAGAATCAGATGGAGCTAAAATTTCTTGAGTTAAAACAAGGGAACATGACTGTACTGGAATATGAGAAGAAGTTCACTGAGTTGTCAAGGTTTGTGACAAAGTATACCAGCACTGAGGAAGAAAAAGCAAAGAAATTTCAGCAAGGATTGGAGCCTTGGATCAGAGATAGGGTGGCTATGTTTGAACTTGAGACTTATGCGGGAGTAGTACAGAAAGCTGCTCTGATTGAGAATAATGGGATGCAGTCAAGGAAAGAGAGGGATAACAAGAAGAGGAAGGTTCCATTTTATGGAGAAAAGTCTGAAGCTGGAAGTTCGCAAGATCGGAATGTAAAGAGGATTGGTTTCCAGAAGGGCGGAAATTTTCAAAGGAAAGGAAATTTGGGCAAAAGGCAAGAATCAAAAGGGAACAATCAGGCAAACCAAGGGCAAGTTGGAGAAAACAGGTTCCAGAGGCCAGAATGCAAGCACTGTGGAAGAAGGCACCCCGGAGTATGCAATAAGCTGAGTATGACCTGTTATAGGTGCAATCAGAAGGGACATTTGGCAAATGAGTGCAAGATGCCGAAGCCAGGAGTTACGTGCTACAAATGTGGGAAGACTGGACACATGGCTAGGGAATGTAAGGCAACAGGACCAGTCAGAGCTCTGATGAACGTGGCAAGTACCAGTGCAAGCGTGCCAGCTGAGGTATTGGCATTACCTCCACCACCCGCACCAACCCCGCAAGCAACAGCAAGGACATTTGACCTAAAGATGAAAGATGCTGTTCAGAATTCTGAGGTGATAGCAGGTACACTTTTACTCAATAATGTCAAAGCCAAAGTATTGATTGATTCGGGAGCCACAAGATCCTTCATATCAGAATCTTTTGTTGATAAGATCCAATGTGATAAAACGGTTATGAGTGAGGTAGTAAATGTGGTAATTGCGAACCAAGAGAAGATTCCTGTGAATCGATTTTGTCCAAAATGTGAGATTGATATTTCAGGATATAAGTTCTCGGCCGACTTGATACTCTTCAAGCTGGGAGAATTTGATATAATCTTAGGAATGGATTGGTTAGGAGAGAATAGCGCGCAGATAAATTGTAAGACCAAGAGAGTGAATTTAAAGACGAAGAGTGGAGAGAAGGTAGTATTTAAGGGACAGAGGCAAGAGCGACTATTTCTTACAATTATTCAGGCTAAGAAGTTACTTAGAAAAGGTTGTGAGTCGTTCCTAGCATATGTAGTGGATTCAGAGAGAGGCAGCCCCAGCATGGAAGATATTCCTGTAGTTAATGAGTTCCCCGATGTGTTTCCCGACGAACTACCAGGCTTACCACCAGATCGACAAATTGAGTTCGAGATCAACCTTGCTCCAGGCACGGAACCAGTTTCAAAGGCTCCGTATAGGATGGCACCAGCAGAAATGAAAGAGTTGGCGAGCCAGCTACAAGAATTATTGGATAAGGGAGTGATACGACCAAGTACGTCGCCATGGGGAGCACCTGTTCTCTTTGTGAAGAAGAAAGATGGGAGTATGCGTCTATGCATAGATTACCGGGAGTTGAATAAAGTAACGATCAAGAACCGCTACCCGCTACCAAGGATAGATGACCTTTTTGATCAGTTAAAGGGAGCAAAATGTTTTTCGAAGATTGACTTGAGATCGGGATACCATCAATTAAAGATCAAGGAAGAAGATATTCCCAAGACCGCATTTAGGACCAGATATGGGCATTATGAATTCCTAGTAATGCCGTTTGGATTGACCAACGCCCCGGCCGCATTCATGGATCTGATGAATCGGGTATTTAAGAAGTATTTGGATAAATTTGTCGTGGTATTTATTGATGACATCCTTATTTATTCTAAATCGGAAGAAGAACATATGCAGCATCTCTGGATAGCCTTGGAGATACTCCGACAAGAGAAGTTGTATGCCAAGTTTACCAAATGTGAGTTTTGGTTAAAGGAAGTTCAATTTTTGGGGCATGTTATTGGAAATGATGGAATTAAAGTGGATCCGGCGAAGATTGATGCAGTTATGAGTTGGGAGAGGCCAAGGACTCCTACGGAAGTGCGAAGTTTTCTAGGATTGGCCGGATACTATAGAAGATTCGTCAAGGATTTCTCGAAGATCGCCACGCCATTGACCAAGTTAACCAGAAAGAATCAAAGGTTTGAATGGAGTGCAGAATGTGAAAGTAGCTTTCAAGAGTTAAAACAGAAGTTAGTAACAGCTCCGGTGTTAGTACTTCCAGATGATCAAGGGAATTTTGTAATATTCAGCGACGCTTCACATAAGGGTTTGGGTTGTGTGTTGATGCAACACAGTAAGGTAATAGCATATGCGTCAAGACAGTTGAAGCCGCACGAGTTAAAGTATCCGACGCATGACTTGGAACTAGCCGCCATAGTATTCGCACTCAAGATTTGGAGACACTATCTCTATGGAGAAAAGTGTGAAATCTACACAGATCACAAGAGTTTAAAATACATTTTTACTCAGAAAGAGCTCAATATGAGGCAGAGGAGATGGCTGGAATTGATTAAGGACTATGACTGTTCGATAAATTACCATCCTGGAAAGGCGAACGTAGTGGCCGATGCGCTGAGTCGGAAGGAAAGATTGAATGCAATGATAACATCAAAAGAGTTATCTGAAGAAATCGGAAAATTTGAATTGGAACTTTGTGCTTATGGGGAAGTCAAAGAAGTTTGTCATGCAATGACCTTTCAGCCAACACTACTGGAAAAGATAAAGAAGTATCAAGAGGAAGTAATGGAAAAAGAGAAAAATCAGTTATCTGGAGAAGAGATTAATACTAAAAGGGATGAGCAAGGAATACTAAGGTTTTCATCCAGAATATGGATTCCCCATGTATCTGAATTAAAGAATGAGATCCTCCATGAAGCCCACCATTCGAAATTCTCAATCCACCCGGGAAGCACCAAGATGTATCAAGACTTAAAGAAGAACTTTTGGTGGCCAAATATGAAGCGAGACGTGGCAGAATGGGTTGCGAAGTGCTATACTTGTCAGAAAGTAAAGGCAGAACATCAACGACCAAGCGGGTTAATTCAGCCCCTGAAGATTCCAGAATGGAAATGGGAAAATATCGCTATGGACTTTATAGTAGGACTACCGCGAACAAAATCCGGACATGACGCAATATGGGTTATAATTGATCGTCTTACGAAGTCGGCGCATTTCCTTCCAATAAATGAGAAGTCGTCACTGGACAAGTTGGTTCATCTGTATGTGCACGAAATCGTATTAAGGCATGGAGTACCTGTATCAATAGTTTCAGACAGAGATCCCCGATTTAACTCAAGATTCTGGAAGCAATTCCAGGAATGTCTTGGCACGAAGTTGAATATGAGCACGGCGTATCACCCGCAGACTGATGGCCAGAGTGAAAGAACAATTCAAACAATTGAAGACATGTTGCGCAGTTGTGCAATCGATTTTGCTGGAAGTTGGGACGACCACCTGCCATTAATTGAATTTTCATATAACAACAGCTATCATTCCAGTATCGGCATGCCACCATATGAAGCTTTGTACGGGCGAAAATGTAGATCACCAACAAGTTGGGATGAAGTAGGAGAAGGAAGAATTCTCGGCTCAGAATTGGTACAACAGTTGCATAACTCAGTCAAGTTAATTCAGAAAAGGTTGCTTGCTGCTCAAGATAGACAGAGGAAGTATGCGGATCCAGCGCGTAAGGATGTTCAATTCCAAATTGGCGAAGCTGTGTTGCTAAAAGTGTCACCTAGGAAAGGGTTGATAAGATTTGGCAAGAAAGGAAAGTTAGCACCTAGATACGTAGGTCCTTTTGAGATTTTGAGTCAAGTAGGAAAGGTGGCCTACGAGTTGGCCTTACCACCTCAGTATCAGCATGTGCATAATGTGTTCCATGTGTCGTTGCTTAAGAAGTACAATCCTGACGCTAGCCATGTGATAGAATATGAACCTGTAGAAATTCAGGCAGACCTGTCATTTGTGGAGCAACCGGTTAAAGTACTCGACTGGCAAGTAAAGAGTCTTAGAAATAAATCAGTAAAGTTAGTGAAAGTACTTTGGAGGAACCCTAAGGTCGAAGAGTCGACTTGGGAGTTAGAGTCTGATATGCGTTCCCGGTATCCTCATCTGTTCTCTTAGATTCTGGGGGCAGAATCCCTTAAGGGGGAGAGGATGTTACGACCGGCATTTTCGTGTAATATTAATTGTGGATTTGGTATAATATTAAAGCCGAATAAAAATATGTTCAATTATTGTACGATTGTGTAAGCGAGAATTTCTGCATTATAAAATTTTTATGTGTAATACATGATTTTTTTTTTTTTCAAAGCAAAATTTTAATTATTTCCTTTACTTTTGATTTATAAGGAATATTCTAAGCCTTGGAGAAATTTTCTTTTAAAAGATATTTTGTTCACAAATTTTGAAAGTGACTTTATAAAATCTCTAAAAATCCAAGTTATTTTATGGTATAAATTTTATAATTTTTGAACTTGTGTTTTATTTTATAAAAATAAATCTTTATAAATATAATTAGCAAATTCCATAGTTATCCTTGCATGCAAATTCCTTCCATACATTCCAAAAGGGCTAAAGAGTCAATAACCACCCCACTAACTCTTATTTCCTAGCCAAATACCTTCTTTACCCTTGCATGCAAATTCAACCAAGTTCAAGTGGAAGGCTAATCATGTCAATTCCTAATTCCACTCACTTTTGCCAATACAAAAACCATAAGACAAGCAAAGTCATGATCATTTTTACTCATCACCCACACCACACTCACTCTTCTCTCCCTCCTCCTCCCTCACTCTCGGCTCTCTCTCTCTCACTCTCGGCCTTTAGCCGAGAACCACCCCTCCCCATTTTTTTTTTTCATTTCTCCACCAAGCTTCTACTCTTTATACAAGTAAATGTTATCTCCCATACCATGATCATTCATATTTCAAAGAGTTTTGAGTAGAAAGTTTAAGTTTAAGGGTTGCATGTAAAGGTTTTAGTGAAACTCAAAATACAATCTTGATTCTTATGGATTTAAGGTTGTTTTTGAGAGGACTACAATGAATGGATAAGTGCCAAGTCTTGAGAAGGAAACTCTTGATGATTTAATGGCCATTTCCATCCATTTCATTCGGCCATGACCATATGGGAGCCGAATGAATGGTCCTTGAAATCATTCTTGTTGTTTTGTTCAATTTTTGCATGTTTATGTGATAATGACTTGAATTTTGTGGTGAAAATTTGATAAAACTCCTTGCATGCTAAGTGATCATCTAGGTATACCTTATGCTAGGCTTGCATGTCAATTTTAAGATGGAATATATGTAGAAAATATGTTGTTTGGTTTGAAAAACCCGAAGGCATGCATGCATGTGGAATTCCCTTAGTTTGTTGTAAGATTTTGATCATTTGGAAAAGATTTTGTTAGTGAGCCTTAATTTCAGTAGGAATAATGTGATAATATTGATTTATGCTTCTTGTTGCATGGTAATAAATTGTGGTTATCTTTTATAAAAATATATATCTTGTGGTTTCAAAAGCATGAAGATTTGCGATTTGTTAAGAGTAGTCTCTTTCGTTTTGCCATAGTTGCACCTTAGGTAAGGATGATCTCACCAAGGTTATTTTGAGAAAAAGGGAGTTAGTTCAGTAGAATACCAAGTATAGGTCTTGGTTTAAGTATTTAGTTGTTGTTAATTGGGTTTGTCAAGTCAAAACCTTGGAAAATGAGAGTTATAGTTTCTGCAGAAAAAATCAGTTTAGTACCCTGAGGTTTAGAGCGAGTTTTGACCATGTCATTGATGTGCACTTTGAGGCCCAAGCCACCAGAAGTTAGTATGTGGAATATATAATAGGTTTTAGGAGTTGATTGGAGGTTTGCATGTCATTTGGTTAGGTGCACAAGTAGAATAACAAAATCTGTCCAGCAGGGGACAGTTTTGTTACAACTTAGAAATAGGGAGATTTGGCCATGTCATGGGTAGGCCCTCATTAGGCCCAATTGGGCCTTAGTTAGAGGGTGTGTCAGAGAAGTTTTTCCAACCATAGTTCATAGGATATGAGCTAGAACCATGTGTCGCAAGTTAATTCAAGTCAGGGCATTTTCTGCCCAGAAAAACAGGGGAACCTTGGACTTTTAGCTTAGGCCCAAGAAGGCCCAAGCCAGGCCTTTGAGCCACATCAAGCTTGTGAGATGCCCTTAGGTCAGGAGAGTCTTGTGTAAAAATTTTGAAGAAAAACTTGTAGTTTAAGAGTGTCTAATGCACTCAAGAAACCTTAGTTACCATTCTGAAATTTGCACCAGTGAGCACTTTCACTTATCGCATAGTTTTAGGACACTTAGAAGTGAGTATTAGGTCGACCACCATAGTTGTAAGATAGTATAAGGTCAGTAGAACAAAAGGCACAAGTGAGGGTCAATAGGTTTTGGATAATTTAGGAAAGGCACATTGAGTTAGGAAGCCCAAATTCGAAGACTTCGTCTAGTTAGCGACCAAGTAACTTGAGTGGTGAGTCGAGATCATCCAAGCCTAGTGTGGCATTATGGTGTATATGATGTTATTTGGTATTAATATACGATATGTGATTATGTGGCTACATGTGTACATTTGAAAATATAAAGGTGGATATGAATTAAGTGCGTATAGGCCTAAGTGCCATCCATGTTTAATTTCGGGTTGTAAATAGGTTAAGATGGAAAGAATATATTATAATGAGGATTATTATTATTATGTAGGATCTCGAGACGAGGGAAAACTTGCCATAAAAGTCGAGTGAAGCTCCAGTTGTTGCTCCTACCAGTCAGACCAGACCAGTCTATCTCAAGGCAAGTGATTCAACTTGACCTTCGCATTTACTGTAAACAGTTCATATATATATCGATGCAATTATCCTGAGTCATTTTGATATATTTAAATCAAGAGTATCTTTTGTTTATCTTTGAGTTACATAGAAATGCCATGAACCCTCGAGTACATATTGCAAGTAGTTCAAAAGTCTTTTATGATAGTTTAATGCCATGATAAATTAGAGATGCGTTATAATATCTTATTGATCCTTTTGTTTATCATGCTACTGATCCCTGAGAAATCTTGATGTTGCACCCTGATGCTTTGATTCAACTCTTGAAATAGCCTCGATAGAAACTTTATTTTGATACCTAAAAGCCAATCATTTCTTAAATACATTCATGATTGTTTGATAACCCTATCCTTACCCTAAAAGCTTGATACCCTGTTATATACTGAGCTGATGATCGCCTTCTTTATATTTTAACACCTTTATTCTATTGGAACCAGTGATGCCTATCTTTTGATGTTCTAATACCTATATCTTGTCTACATCCGTTGCTTTAAGCCTAGTTTGGCATTACTCTTTCATCTTATCCAATAGCCTGGCTTAATTTCCTTGTCTAAGTTCTTGTTTATGGAAACCTCTCAACTACCCTAATATAGTAAAGTCTAGTAGATCATGGCCCTGAGATTTAGAGTCATATTTCCAGTGTTTCAAGTTGATCTATAATCCCTTGATAAAAATAATTACAGTCGAAAGAAATTTTGTCATAAATCGGCATCAGTTTTTAAAATGATTAAAACGTGGATTTTTCAGTCCCAAAGGGGGACAAATGTTTTCTTGAATGGTGGATCTGGACTGAGACGCGAGTCCTTTCCACACTTATATTAGGCTTAAAAGTTGCCTAGGGATTCCCAATAATGTTTTAGAACCCAGCGAGGTTCGGGATTACTTCGCGGCTGATCACCGGCTGTAATCCGTAGCGTCATAAAATGATTTTGATTAAGAATGGTTTTAAAATTTGTTTTGATGCAAGCAAAATGATGCCAACTCACATAAGTTTTATCTCTCGATTATCATTGATTATGTCATTCCATTGTCATTCCTAAAGGTATATCTCGATTTATGTTTCGCGTTGTATTGTTAGCACTTGTTGAGCTTTTGGCTCACTTCTTGCTTTACCCTGATATTACAGCTAGCAGCCATGGTTAGATTCAAGCAGACTGCCCGTAAGACCTGTGATGCGGATGCTTATGTTCGAGCCCAGGTAGAATAAGTAATAATAGCTGTGTGAGGACTCGGTATTTGTAATCAGATGTAATAGTTGATAGTGTTGGGCTGTTCCAAACCCTAAACTGTAAGATCTTGGATTTTGGTTGTGTAGTACTCATTAAAATGATGTAATAACTATAACTATTTCGCTATTTAAGTTGGGGGTGTGACAGTTATTATGACCCCATTTCAATAAAAGGTTTTAAGATTGGATCATAATTGCGTAAGTGACCGGGACGGACGGTCCAGCGGAGGGCTATTTCTAAGTGCCATATGAATATTATGACACCATTTTGCCACAGGCTAGTTATGCCTTTTTGTTTGAGTACTCGTGTTTTGGGGTCACGTTTCTATGAATCATGACCTTGTGCTATCACACGGGCTGATCAGCATGTGATAGTACGTCCGTCGGAGAATGATCCTAATCTAAATTATCATATCATTTTTGATATTCATAGAATAAATAATTTATCAACTGATTCTTTTTGGATTAAAAGTACTGATTCTGTTTTGGATTAAAAGTGAATTGTGGCTTTGATTCAGTTTCTGATTTTGTGGATACTTACGTTGTTGTTAAATATCAAAGGTGGTATTAGTATAGATGATTGATGTTGACTTCAGTATGGGTGTTGTGAGCATCAAAGTTCGTATTGATATCTAATTTGATATGACAACAAAATAAGTATTAATATCAAGAGTTGAGTTTTGGGTAAAGTTTATGATTCAATCCATAATCATTATTTCATGTTATTGTGGTTTACGATATTTCCGTAAACACTGTTTTACGAGTTTTATTCTCGTTATGATTCAAAGTATTGCTGAAGCACGTCGCTGGAAAATATAAAAGGGTTTTTGAATACAATTAAGGAATCAATTCTGGGGTTCCACTACTATAATTTTATGATTCAGCAATTATGATTTTTAAATGTTCTATGCTGATGCAGATGTCGGTTTTATATCAAGACGACCCTATATATGTTATAATTAACTTGCTGAGCATTTCTTTCGCTCATACTTGCCTGTTTTTAAATTTAACCTCCAGTGAGGATTAGCTTGCGCTACTTAGCTGCGAAATTCGAGAAAGCAAAGAAGAAGCTCTTGGAAGGTGATTGGTCCAGGGTTTGCGGACTAGTGTAAGTTTTATTGTGTAAAGTTATTTATATTAGATTATATTATAGTTGTATATTTTATTTGGGCCTAGTATACTTCATTTCGAAGTTATACTAGTGGGTTTAATTGTGAGTTGGAATTTATTGAAAAGAGTTTTAAAAGAAAGTGAGAAAAATTTATTTGTGGAATTTGGATATCTTGTTTCTAGAACTGTAACCTTAAAAGATCTTGGATTAGTTTGGGGTCATTTATGATAAATATCTTCCGCTAGCATTTATTATTTGATTTAACAGGTTATTTTGGATTGAGGTTTCATCGTGACGACCAAATCCCCTGACCCCGGATTTGGGGGCGTTACAGGTTGGTATCAGAGCTGAGGTTATAGTAAACTAGAAACGAGAGTGTGTAGGAGTGTGTATAGCTATGTGAGGACGCTTGAGCTCATATCGAGTTCCTGTTGGACTATTGGATATAGTACCAACGAATAAGTTAAGATAAGGCGTATTCTTTTGAGATGGTTGTGCTAAGCTGGATGGAACTCCTGGCAGTTGCAAAACTTCTATTGTGGAATCTTTCGAGACTACGATTCGACGGCGATGAAGATTATCAGTATTCTTGGAACGTGAAGAAATATCTAGAATTGGATGACGAGTCAATAAAAGAGTTCAGATAGAAGATAAGTATTAAGACTTTGGCAATACCTTCTCTTTCCATAATTTCTTTTGGCCTCTCTCAAAAAGAAGTAATTGTTAGAAGATATATTCCCTAACACTCATTTTCAATCCTATCTGTGTTTTAAATGTGCCAGAGGCTGTCATGAAGCCTATTTTTCAGGTTTTGATAGCTCTGCCAATTTATGATAATTTAACTTCCACTTTTCTTATTTGGTGGATAGTTTCTTGATGATGTGACACCATTTGCTTATTTGGTGACATAATTTTGTTCTCTGGATTTCATTTCCTTCAGAAATATCAGCTTTGAAATCTTGTCAGCTTTATTTATTTGATTTTCAATTTCTTTCATATTCTTTTATTCTGAATGAGATGAACAACCCTAACTATAGGGGACACAAGGTATCCCTGTCTGTGTGATAGGAGTTGGATGGGACGCCATCACTTATGTGTGTTGTGAATACATGAAGGTTAACAACCTTTAGTAGTGTCTTAATTTGGACACGCAATACCAAGTTCGTTTGATCATATTGATCTCTCAGTTATTCTCTTATTTCAACAATACTTTTTCTCAAATTCAGATTTTGGTCCCGTTATGGCATCAGATTCTTTTCTTTTTGAAACTCCATGATTTTATCATTCCAAATATTCAAAGGTATGCCAATCAAGTTAAGTTGAGTATTCTGTTCAAGTCAAAGTAAGGCGATGTGATGGAATTACGAAGGACGACAGTGGACTGCAATGCGATTAAAATATCAGGGGCGTATAGCGAAGTCAATCTGTTCTTTTATTTCTCTCTCTATCTTTCTTTCTATTCTTCTTTCTCGCGATCAGTAAAAGCGATGCTATTGAGAAATTGGTCAAAGGATGTGAATGGAACAGTGGTACACAGTGAAGCTCCTGTAAAAGTTTTATTTTACCAGGAATACAAGATTTGTTTAAGATTATGGAAAATTGAGGTTATTTGGAAATGGAAAGTTGGTTAGAAAACCCTAAGTGCTGTCTTCTGCTGATTCCGAGGACGGAATCCTTATAAGGAGGGTAGATTGTGATATCCCGTATTTTCAGAATTATTATTATTAATATTTGAATATGTTTATGTGATTTTCTGATTTAGAAGGAATAAAATGGTGGATATTTAATTCCTATTTGACGAGTTTGTGTTATTAATTGGTAATGTGCTAATTGTTGAGTGTTATATCGGTCCTTGTTAATATCTGAAAATATTTACTTAAATGTATTATTTTCAAAAGTTTATTTGAAAACAGATCATTTTATTGATATCGGTAAATTGAGTTCGTTTAGTAATATTAGGGATTGGATGGATATTATGTCTGCTATGTGTTGTATGTAATATTAATTGTGTGTGACTTAGTTGTGATTGAGGATTATTTGTATTATTAATTACTGAGTCGTATCGTTTTGTTTTTGTCTTTAAAAGTGATTTTATTGAAAATCTAATTTCATAAATATTTAAATTATCTTTCAAAAATATTTTTATGACTTTATAATTACAATAATTATTTTTGGGATTTTATAAAATTTAGAAATCAATATTTCATCAAATTTTTTAGCCCTGTATGATTTTCTGATTTCATTTATTTATAAAATCCGTATTTAATTCTAAAAATTTTCAAAAATTATGAAACTCATATTTATTTAAGTTTGAAATATTCTGAGAATTTTAAAATTATTTTGGGAATTTTTAGGATTAATTTTAACCGCGCGTTGAATCGTTTAATTGATAAAAGCGGGTATAAATTGCGTTTCAAAAATTATTTTAAAATTTCAAAATTTATGTTTTTATAAACTTCGGGATATTTGTAATATTTTAAGACTATTTTTGTGATTTTCTGAATTTGTTTCAAGTGCAGCTCGGTTCGTTAAAATGTGTAATGCGGGTATAACGCGCAAGTCAAAAATGCTTTAAAAATTATGAAAATTTTATTGTATTAGTTTTTAATTATTCCGAGAATTTTAAAACTTATTTGGTAATTTTCGGGTTAATTGTACCCGTAAGTCTACTCGTTAAATTTTAAATTTCAGGACAAAATTAGGCTTGTATGTTGATAAGTACCGGAAATAGTACAGTGGTTAAAAGAAAAAAAAAATATATATATAGAAAACGTGTACACCCCCCACCCACCCCACCTGGCAAACCAACCCCCCCCCTTTATTTGTTTACCGCGACCCCCCTTCCCCAATCTGTTTCTCTTCTCTGTTCTGTCTCCCCTATTTTATAATTTTTAATTTTCAAAAATTCATATCTTACAAACCGTATATCCAAATTTCAATTGGTATATATATAAACGATCAGCGCTTCGATACCTACGCATAGGTATATATATTGCAAGGTTTTGAGAAGAAAATTTGCGGGGCATATTTCCGTTATATTTCCGTTTTAATTTATTTTCGGGGCGTAGAAAAAGAGTTTGGAGGTGGTGATTACTCCACATGGCATCTCAGCGTGTATATATCTATCGCTATTAATTTCGGATTTTTCTGGAGATATTTTCCGGACATCAGATTTTCTCTTCGGGGTGATCAGAATTTATTTTGGGTAACGATTCCGAAATTCCGCCTTCGTACTTGTGTATATTATAGCATGTTAGTGTTTATATATTTATTTCATAATTTTTAGAAATTGTTGGAGAAGTCACTTTTGGTCCGAGTTTTGGTTCAGGTGGTCGTGTTATTCATTTCTGGAGTGTTTATACGCGTAAATATAAAGTATTGTGTTGATTGTTGTTGGTTGTGTCGATATGATATCGACTGGCAGTCCGAGAAATAGAGGAGGTGCTGTCCGATTTCCAAGAAAATATTATTTTTAGTTCTGAAGATTATTATTTTTATTCTTATTCGAAAATAAATCCAAATTATTTAGTTAATGAATTTTAATTGATTATTTAATTCGAGTTAATTATTTCTTATGATTTAAAAATTCTGAAAAAAAAATAGTTCGAGCTTTAAAATATTATTTTAAATTATTTTTCAAGCTCAATAATTCTTATAAAATTATTTCGAGTGTTCGAGCACTATTATTTAGTTATAAATGATTCAGAGACCTGTTTTAATTCCGAAAAATGTTCAAAAATTCATATTAAATAAACCGTTTGTCCGTTTAATACGAAACGAACGCGTACAGACTCAGAAAAATATTCCGCTTTCAATAAAAATATTTTCGAGACCAAAATCCTTTTTGTTTTGAAAGGTCGCTCGTTTTATAAATCGATTCTGAATCGCGTAGTGACTGAAAAATCATATTTTGATCCGATTTCAGTTTTAAACATATCGAGTCGACCCTTCTGACGAACCGAGTTATATGTGATGTGAATTATGTGATACGTGGATTATGTGATTACGTGCTATGTGAATTATGTGCGTACGTGGGTCAAGATTCCTGTATTTGTCTGTCATAATTATGTGTGGGCTATCGTATGGGTAGACGATAGGATTTTGACGCGCAGTTCATCGAGTGATTATCGTTTAGACAATTAAAGTTATATCTTTTAATTATAGATGCGGATCTCTCGAGCTGATCGGGACAAGACGTTGGATAAGGAATGAGATGGAATGGTATTGGGTATCTGGCTTCTAGCAATCGCAGGAGCAGCATATCAGTCAAGTGTTGAAAAGAAGGACAGTGATGTATTGAGACAGAATGTCAGAATAGATGCGTCATTGCGAGTGTGACTAACTGCTAAAATCCAAAGGCAAGTACCCCTGACTTCACTTATCATTCAAGTGACGTTTATTTCGAATTATATTATGCAAGTATTGTTTTCCCTATTCTCTGTTCGGAATAGATAAATGTTTTACATATCGCTGAATTAAATAATTCCGTTTATGCAAATACTCATCTGTTATTCTATATTCAGAATAGTCAAGTGATTTTACTTATCCAATTTCTGGATTTACAAATGTTTTGGATTTGAGAAAAGTGATTTGGTTGCGAATATTCCTACCCAAGAATTGGGGGAATAAAATTATTTCGGGTGTCGGTTATTATGACCCCATTCCAATAAAAGGTTTTAAGATTGGATCATAATTGCGTAAGTGACCGGGACGGACGGTCCAGCGGAGGGCTATTTCTAAGTGCCATATGAATATTATGACACCATTTTGCCACAGGCTAGTTATGCCTTTTTGTTTGAGTACTCGTGTTTTGGGGTCACGTTTCTATGAATCATGACCTTGTGCTATCACACGGGCTGATCAGCATGTGATAGTACGTCCGTCGGAGAATGATCCTAATCTAAATTATCATATCATTTTTGATATTCATAGAATAAATAATTTATCAACTGATTCTTTTTGGATTAAAAGTACTGATTCTGTTTTGGATTAAAAGTGAATTGTGGCTTTGATTCAGTTTCTGATTTTGTGGATACTTACGTTGTTGTTAAATATCAAAGGTGGTATTAGTATAGATGATTGATGTTGACTTCAGTATGGGTGTTGTGAGCATCAAAGTTCGTATTGATATCTAATTTGATATGACAACAAAATAAGTATTAATATCAAGAGTTGAGTTTTGGGTAAAGTTTATGATTCAATCCATAATCATTATTTCATGTTATTGTGGTTTACGATATTTCCGTAAACACTGTTTTACGAGTTTTATTCTCGTTATGATTCAAAGTATTGCTGAAGCACGTCGCTGGAAAATATAAAAGGGTTTTTGAATACAATTAAGGAATCAATTCTGGGGTTCCACTACTATAATTTTATGATTCAGCAATTATGATTTTTAAATATTCTGCGCTGATGCAGATGTCGGTTTTATATCAAGACGACCCTATATATGTTATAATTAACTTGCTGAGCATTTCTTTCGCTCATACTTGCCTGTTTTTAAATTTAACCTCCAGTGAGGATTAGCTTGCGCTACTTAGCTGCGAAATTCGAGAAAGCAAAGAAGAAGCTCTTGGAAGGTGATTGGTCCAGGGTTTGCGGACTAGTGTAAGTTTTATTGTGTAAAGTTATTTATATTAGATTATATTATAGTTGTATATTTTATTTGGGCCTAGTATACTTCATTTCGAAGTTATACTAGTGGGTTTAATTGTGAGTTGGAATTTATTGAAAAGAGTTTTAAAAGAAAGTGAGAAAAATTTATTTGTGGAATTTGGATATCTTGTTTCTAGAACTGTAACCTTAAAAGATCTTGGATTAGTTTGGGGTCATTTATGATAAATATCTTCCGTTGGCATTTATTATTTGATTTAACAGGTTATTTTGGATTGAGGTTTCATCGTGATGACCAAATCCCCTGACCCCGGATTTGGGGGCGTTACAGTTACGGCAGAAGAGCAGTCACATGCTTCTGAGGGAAAATCTGACTCTCAGCCACCTTTAATAGAGTCATTTTCTCCCCTCCCAGATCCAACACCTCTGGCTCCCTCACGGGATTCTCCACTCACAGATTTATCTGGAGAAAGTGGAGGGCAACTCGGTCAATCTATCCTGAAGCAATTCAGACATCTAGTTCACATGAAAAGATAGATTTGACTGAGGATCGGGACTCGCGAATTCCCATTGCACCACCACTGACCTCTCTTGAAGAGGCTAGGGTGATTTCAATTGCAGGTACAGAAGATCAGCAACAGGAAGACTCCTCACAAGCAATAATATTGAGAGATACACAAGCACGTGAGTTGAGTGAACCAAACAAGAGAGATATTCAGGTGAGCACACACACAGACACAAACACTGAAAATCTATTAGCTCAAATTGCTGATCTGAAAGAACAACTTGCAAAAAGTCAGGCTGAGGCTCAATCATTCAAAGCACAAGTGGTTGAACGGTCTTCTTCTTCCACCTCTGTCAATAATCAGCTGGCTCTCATCAGGACTGAGATATCAGATTTGAAGACCTCTGTTGTACCAAAGCTTAACTCAATACAGGCATCTCCAACTTTATCAGCTGAAGACATTTCAAACTTCTGCTCTCTCCATACAAGAATGACTTCTCTTGAAGACTTGGTTGAAATGAATCAGTCACTGGACTCCTCCAGATTTCTGAAGATAGAGACGGGCATGGAACATCTAAATGAATGGATGAAGCACTTGTACTTCATGATAAAAAATTATCACTGCCCTAATGAAGAACAAAAGACCTTCTTTGAAGGGCCGTCTGGTGGAGGCTCAGGCTCTGGAGGTGATGGAGGTCATGGAGGGTCTAGAGGAAAGTCTGTAGAGGATTCCTCAACTAAGGGGGAGAAGAAAGGGAGAAGTGGAAAGGGAAAAGAAAAAGATTCTTCTGCTGGAGGCACAGGGAAGGCTGATGATGTCTACTATAGTGGAGAACAGGATGACTTTGATATTTTTGACATTCCCACTGAACCAGTCTTGAAAGATAAAGATGGTTTCTTTGAAGCTGAGGAGGAAAGTGATTTTGGGGAATGGGAAGAGGAAGCTCAAGTGGATCCTGTTTTTGAGAAAGAGTTTCAGCAACAGCAGTCAGAGTTAAAAAGAAAAGAAGCTGAACTCAAAAAGGTATCCCAGATCATTGATATGAGGAAAAATATTGAACGAACAGAAACTCTTGAAAAGCTACGTCTTCATGACATTAAAGCTAAAGAAAGGAGAAGAAATGTCAAACTGGAGATCTTTAATCCAAACAATGACGTGTACATGAATGCTATCAAGACTGAAGTCTCAAGGATCACAGCTGCCTTTGACAGATCTCTAAATGAAATGAGCATATTTGTATATTGTCAGAGCGAAGGATCTTTCAAGGTATCACTTCATCTGTTTGAGAATCGTTCTTATCAGAGATTTGGGTTCTTTTTAACAAAGTCAAAAGAAGCTCAGAATTGAATGAAGTTCTTCGAGAAAGGCTCAAAGAGTTTGCCAGCAGGGCTAGTCCTCAAGTGGTCAACAATCCTAATCAGGTAAGATTCTTTAAGTCTGACTGTCTTCAAATCTGCCAGCTCGATTTACAATCTCTTAAAGACTACTTTGTTAAGCATCTTGTCTGGATGGAACATCACTTAAGAACTGCTGGATATTCATCCATGTTGAAAACTCAAGCAGCTGATCTGATTCAAGCTTATTGTGAAAAGAATATTAAAAGGTACAATCAGTTCAAGAATAAGCTAAAGTTAGTTGGAGTTCAACCAGTCAGACCAGCCAGCTTCACTTCTGAAAAGGATCGTGTCTTTGACAAGGAGTTGCTTCAAGATTTGGAAGAAGGTGAATTCGGAAGGGAAGACAACTGAATTCAATTAGCTCAAAACTTAATGTAATATGATTAGAACTTTATGAATCAAGATAGACTAATGTAGTTATATGTTCAGTCTAGAGGAACATCTATCTTGTATTCACTTGTAAATTTCTTTTGGAATCTGGAAAATGTTAAATATAATCCATAACTTTTCTGCTATTTACTTTGCATTACTGTTTATATCTTTTTCTTATTTGTTAGTTGAGTTATCCTCTAGGTATTTGTTGTTATTGTCTAACAAACAAATAGGGGGAGATTGAAAGGCATATGTCATAGCCTATTTGTTTATTCGAGGATTTAACTCAACTCAAATAAGGATGTAACAAGTAAATAGTGGTTCTATCGTCAGAGAGATCTCTCAAAGTAACATATGTCAAAGGATTAAGTAACATTGTTCATCTACAGACTTGAGGACTTAATTCACTGGAAGAAGCTCAAGAAATTGATCAAGCCTCAGTGATATAAATCAAGATTGTGGATTTAATCAAGTGACAGAGATCTCGTCAGGGTATCAATTAATTACAGGGATTTAATCTGAAGAAAATCAAGACATGAAGAAACATCACAGAAGTTAGTCATTCATGAACCAGACAGTACATCGAGTGTCAACATTGAAGTAGTGAAATGGATTCATCATTTTCAGAAGATTGTCAGAAGAATGGTTGTTGTTCAAGAATAGTATTAATTCTCTATTTATTAATTAAGTCATATAATTTAATTAAGAAAATAAATTATATCTGCAAAGATTAATTTATTGATTAATTGGATTAATTGATTAATTAATTCTGAATTAATATTATGGTTTTTCAGAATTGATTTTGAATTTAAATTCAAAATTAATTCAGCAAGTCAATCTTTTGTATTAGTATGACAATCGGTATGACAATCAATAGTCATACCGAAAGTCATGCCAGTTCATTTAGATTGTCTTGCCGAAAGTCATGCTAGTTCAATAGATTGTCCTACCGAAAATTCTACCAATTAAAAGGATTGTCTTGCTGAGCTAACAGGATTGTCTTGCCAGTTAAATCAAGGATTGATTTAATATAAAAGAGCAGCGGCTGATTTTCAACAGACAGAGCATTGAATATCAAATATACAGAAGAACACAGAACTAAGAAAACAGCAGAGAACTTATTGCAATTTCTCAGATCTTTAATTTCTAGTATTCATTGTTAAATCTAAACCACTAGAAATCCTTTTCTTGTTCTTGTGTAACTATCTAGCGGATCAAAATCCCTAGAACTTAATCTCAAATTGCTTTTAGCATTTGATCCTTTTTATTTCAAAAATAGAAAAAGTTCATGTCGAATTTATTCTAGATTTGGAATAATTTATTTGAGATTAATCCCTTGTAAACGATACCATTGTTGTAACACCTTTCAAGTTTAATAATAGTTTTATTTAACTTGAATTTTGTTTCACTTTTTTATTCCACATTTTATTCGATTAAACGGTATTGTTTGTATTCAACCCCCCTTCTACAAACATATTGAGACCTAACAGAGTTATTAAAGTTCGATTTGATTGTGCTGTACACTGTATTCACCCCCCCTCTACAGTGTGTGTGACCTAACATCACTGTTGCAGGAGAATTTGGGATAATCTGCCCCAAATTTGAATATTTGGATCACTGTTGGAGATGCTCTTAGTTCTAAATTTGGTCTTCGCAAAATATTTGACTTCACCAAAAGTTTGAACATCGTGTATCTCAATTTAGTAAATACAATCAACTATTTATTATATGAATAAAACTATATATACCTACAACCTTTTCTACTATATCTCAATAATAGTCTTTAGAACCGATAAGATCTTTTAAATAACGGAACTTAATACCGTAATGACATGTTTAATTGTAATTTAATTATAATAGTATAGTTTAATATCAGTACGCTTCTTCAAAAGTTCTATAATTTTCAATTATACAGTAATTCTTAAGGGTAGGTAATTTTTCAACTTTTAAATTTAGTGGTCAATCAAGAACATTATGAGTAACTACAATGGTCACAGTCGTCTATCTTTAATGAGTAAATATGAATCATATTTTCTAATTGTAGATGTGAATGCAGAATTAGACATTTTTCTCTCGAATGTATCAATATTATACTGAAATTTTTTAATATCTTATTAATTTTTGTACGTGATATGATATCATTTCTAAAATTTCAACTCAGAACATAGGGTTCTAATAAATGACTTGAAATGAAGATTTTTTTTAGAATAATCTAATAGCAGTTACTTTTTTGAAATGAGGTGAATTTTAAGAAATGATCAGAAACCATTTAATACACTTATGCTCTTAAAGCATCTCAAATCAATCGAATTAAGGTTTTTGGTGTAATTTTTTTTTTCCTGTAAATGGTAGAACATTTACCGCATTCTAAGATTAGTAAAATTTAGGCCTTCCCCAACAGTTTTAATCCAAAAATCCAAATTTGGATAACCGATTGATCAAAACTCTGATTCAAATTTTTGTAGAACTCCAACAACATGATCCAAATTTTGATCCAAATTATCTTTTACAAATTTATAATACAGAAATATTATATTAAACCCTTTATTTTATATTTTATATTTAACCATATCAACTATATATATTACATTTTATAAATTATTTAAATTAAAGACAAAAATTTTAATGTACTTTAAAAAATTAAAAACTAATCAACTATTATTTTATTAGTAAATTCATTTCATTAGTTAAGATATGAAATATTATTATTATTCATTAAATAATCATAAATCATTTTTTTGGCTAAATATCTTTTACAAATTTATAATACAGAAATATTATATTAAACCATTTTTTTTTGCAAAGTACATCGAAGAAATGTGGGTGCAACACGAGGACTTCCCAGGGGGTCACCCATCCTAGTATTACTCTCGCCCAAACAAGCTTAACTTCGGAGTTCTGATGGGATCCGGTGCATTAGCGGTGCATTAGTGCTGGTATGATCGCACCCATATTAAACCATTTTTAAACATAATAAACTAATATATACTCATAAGAAAACTATTATTTTATATTTGGATAAGAACTATTCACTGATCCAGATTTGGATCTCTATTTGGATAACAGTTGCAGTTGCAGGAGAATTTGGGATAATCTGCCCCAAATTTGAATTTTTGAATCACCGTTGGAGATGCTTTTAGTTCTAAATTTCGTTTTCGCAAAATAATTTACTTCATCAGACGGTTTAACATCGTGTATCTTAATTTAGTAAATACGAACCACTCTTTATTATATAAATAAAACTAATAGTACCTAAAACCTGTTCTACTACAACTCACTAATAGTCTCTTGAACCGATAAGATCTTTTAAATAATAGAACTTAACACCATACTCACAGGTTTGATTGTAATTAAATTATAATAATATAGTTTAATATCATTACGCTTCTTCAAAAGTTTTATAATGTTCAACAGTATAATTTAATTTGTACAGTATTTTTAAAGGGAAAGTAATTCTTCAAATTTTAAAATTAGGGGTCAACTAAAAAAATTGTGACTAACTACAATGGTCAGAGTCGTCTATCTTTAATGAGTAAATATGAATCATATTTTCTAAGTGTAGATGTGATCCAAAATATCTTTTACAAATTTTTAATACATAAATATTATATTTAACTCTTTATTTTAGAATTTATATTTAACCATTATCAACTATTTATATAAGATTTGATAGATTATTTTATTTAATTACAAAATTTTCAATATTCATTAAAAAAATTAAAAACCTGATAAACTATCATTTTATTAATAAATTCATTTCATTAATTAAGATATTAAACATTATTACCATTCATTAAATAATCATAAATCATTTTTTTGGCTAAATTATCATAAATCATTTTTAAACCTAATACAATAATATATACTAATGAGAAAACTATTATTTTATATTTGCGCTAAATTTGGAGTAGTGAATACTGGAAATTTGGATAAGTACTATTTACTGATCCAAATTTGTATCTCCATTTGGATCACGTAGAATTTTGGGTAACTTGCCCGAATTTATCATTATTATAGTTAAAATTCTTAATATAATATTATTCTTCTCTCAAATTTATCAATATTATACTCAAAGTTCATAATATAATATTATTTTAAATACATGATATACTATCTTTTCTAAATTTTAAATCTTAAATTATATTTTGAAAAAACATGAAACTTATTTGAAATTTTCAAATGTTAATAATTGATGGGTCTGTACCACATATACATTTATTGCACTTTCACATTAGGCCACACCTAGGCTTATACATGCAGTACGTCCATAATTTTACAGTAAATTAAGGTACACTAATCAGTCCATAAAATGGAGATTGACGCAAAATATTTAATTTCTCTATTCAAGGAGTATATACACAAATGTATCCAATTTACACCTTTCTCAGGAAGTTAATGGTTTGTGGTCGTGCTTTCATTAAAATAATGTTAATTTATGTGTTTTCTTCTCCTAAAAGGTTCCCCATGTGCTTGATTTGATATTGTGCATAATTCAACCATACCTTTATCATTGTATTGTAAATATTGAAAATTAAATCCTTATTTTAGCTTTGTTGTGAGTGCGGATGGAAGGATACCTGGGGAGATTCATAATGTCATGTGCAAACTATTTACTTACATTTCATAGCCAACATTTAACTATACCATTTATTATAAAATGATAGAAAAGATGACATATAATGTAGTAAAAAATGAAATTTTAAGTACCACGTACAACTTTCTTGGCTTCCATTGTGGCCATCAACGTAGTTAGCAGTTGAAAATGTTAATTACAAAAAGAACTAACATCAATGTAAAGGTAATCATTACACATTGGACCTCATCCAGAAATAGGTAGTGAATTAGGTGAAGAGGAACAAAACATTCTTGACCAAGGTAAAATTATCGGTAATGTACTAATTTCTTTGGTCTTTTGATGTTTCATGGTGAAGTACTTCCCTACAACATTAAAGATATTTAATAAGAAATGATCATTGAGGGAATATACCAAAACTACAATACTGGGGAAGGAGTGGAACATGAAAGCTAACGTGACTGGAAAAAGGCACAGTTTGGTAAAGGATGGAGTAGATTCACCAGTGACAACCTCATGCAAATTACTAAACTACTTGGTTTTTCAGTTACACACTTTATGTTTTTCTAAATGAACTATATTGAAAGTACTAAACTACTGTCAAAATACGGCATACCAAAAGGTATTTGAAGTTAACAGCTCCAAATAAGAAAATAGAGAGCAACTTAAAAAATAACTCAGTAAAGCCCCAAATGAGAAATAAAAATAGAGTGAACTGATATGTTCAAGTACACATGACATCACTACGCCTACTAAGCTTACAAATGGAAATTACACATCTATTAGATATATTTGAGATGTCATGTCTAATATGTTTCATGTTTAGTTTTCAGATCTTAACAAACAGGAAATATCAGGACTTACTGGAATCAGTACTTACTGGAAGTCATAACATAATATCAGGACTTAAAGTCATGTCAGAACTTAAGTACGGGAGGATTTATAATTAAGGAAGGAAGCTGATTAACAGTAGAAGATCGAGACTAAAATAAAAGAAGATATGCATGAAAAGAATTAGAAGACTGGAAGACTTGTATAAGATATCTGATTGATATATTTTAGGTAACATAATTATATTTCATATCAATTAGAAGTTATCTTGTAACTGTATAGTATATAAACACAAACATAGATTTACACTATATGTGTTATCATTATCGAGATACATTATTCATTGTAACCTGGAAGCTCTTAGTGATATTTGTTCATCACTGAGAGATGACAGTTCCATTGTAACAGAGTTTATTATATTGAATATATCTATTTACTGTTACTTGTATTCAAGATCAATTTGATTATAATAACACTGTATTCAACCCCCTTCTATAGTGTTGTGTGACCTAACAAGTGGTATCAGAGCTTATCTGTTAACACACATACAGCAAAGATCCAAACAATCATGTCTGAAGAAGCACAAACTCTAACCAAGCCCACCAAAACTGAAGAAACTAAAAACACTCAAATCCACAGTCGGTATGAGACTATTAGGGTTCCCATACTGAGACCTTCTGAGTATCCCATATGGAAAGTGAAGATGGCTATGTTTCTGGAAGCTACAGATCCGGAATACCTTGATAGGATTAATGAAGGACCATATAAGCCTACCAAACTCTCTGTTGCAGTTGCAGATCAACCAGCAAAGTCTATACCAAAGGAGAAAGGTGATTACACAGCTGAAGACATCTCATCTATTGACAAGGATGCAAGGGTAAGGCATTTGTTGCATAGTGCCATTGATAATGTCATGTCAAACAGGGTAATTGATTGCAAGACTGCAAAGGAGATATGAGATGTTTTGGAGACAAGATGTCAGGGAACTGATGTAATCAAAAAGAACAGGAGGACTATACTCACTCAAGAGTATGAGCACTTTGAATCAAAAGTTGGTGAGTCATTAACTGAATTATATGAAAGGTTTGTCAAACTCTTGAATGATCTGTCACTGGAGGACAAGTAATATGATCTTGAAGATTCAAATATGAAATTCCTTTTAGCTCCTCCTGAAAATTGGGATTTGAAGTCTACTACCATAAGAGACAACTATGCTCTTGATGAACCTACTCTTGATGAAATTTATGGTATGCTCAAGACTTATGAACTTGAGATGGATCAAGAAGCAAGAGACATGGGAGAAAGTCAAGGATAGTTGCTCTTAAGGCTAAGGAGGAATCTCCTAAAGTTGTTGTCGCAAAGAAGGGCAAAGAAAAGGCTCTCATCATAAAGTCTGATTCAGAGTCATCATATTCTGATGATGATGATTCAGAAACTGAAAGCTTACCTGAAATGGAAGATGATGCAGAGATGATGAAATTGTGTGCTCTTATGGTGAAGGGTATCACAAAGATAGCTTACAGGAAATTCAGAAAGGGAAAGAAGTTTTCTAGGAAAGGTGTAAGTGCTGATAAGAAAGGGTTCAGAAAGTCTGAAGGCAAAAGTGCAAAGTCTGACAGAGGAGACAACTCAAATATCAAGTGCTATAATTATGGTGAAAGAGGCCACATTTCTCCGGACTGCAAGAAAGGAAAGAGTGACAAAGGCAAGACACTTATCACAAAGAAGAAAAGCTGGACAGACTCTTCAAATTCGGAAGATGAGGTGAATTATGCCTTGATGGCAAATGCTGATGGCAGCCCTGAAACTGCTGAATTGAAGGGCAACAGGAAAGATATCCTAGTACTGGACAGTGGATGTTCATGACATATGACTGAAAATAAAGCCCTGCTATCAGACTTTGTGGAGAAAGCTGGCCCAAGAGTTTCTTATGAAGATGGCAACATGGGAAAAACTCTGGGATATGGCAATATCAATCTTGGGAATGTCATCATCGAAACAGTAGCTCTTATCTCAGGACTTAAACACAATCTGCTGAGTGTGAGTCAAATCTGTGACAGAGGTTATCATGTGGATTTCTTTGAAGAACACTGTGAAGTTGTAAGAACTTCTACAAGCAAAATGATTCTAAAAGGTTACAGGCATGGTAACATTTATAAAGCCAGACTTTCAACAAGTTCTGATGGTTCTGCAATATGTCTGTTGAGTAGAGCATCAATTGAAGAAAGCCGGGATTGGCATAAAAGACTCTCTCATTTAAATTTCAAACCCATAAATGAGCTTGTAAAAAAAGATCTTGTAAGAGGATTGCCAAAATCAGTATTTGCTACTAATGGCCTTTGTGATATATGTCAAAAGGCAAAATAAAGAAAATCTTCTTTCAAGAGCAAAACTGAATCCTTAATTCTTGAGCCTTATCACCTACTTCATGTTGATCTATTTGGTCCAGTCAATGTCATGTCTATTGCAAAGAAGAAATATGATATGGTTATAGTGGATGAGTTCACAAGATACACTTGGGTGTATTTCTTGCACAAGAAGAATGAAACTGCATCTACTCTAGTTGATCATATCAGACAGCTGGATAAGTTGGTCAAAGATTCTGTTAAAATTATAAGAAGTGATAACGACACTGAGTTCAAGAATTCAATCATGGAAGAGTTATGCAAAGAGCAAGGAATCAAACATGAATTTTCTGCACCTGGAACTCCACAGCAAAATGGAGTTGTAGAAAGAAAGAACAGGACTCTCGTTGAAGCTGCACGAACTATGCTTGATGAAGCAAAGTTACCAACCTACTTTTGGGATGAAGCTGTGCAGCTTACACAGAATGTTACACTCATAAACAAGCATGGAAAAACACCATATGAGATGGTGAAGAAAAAGAAGCCAAATCTGAAATACTTTCATGTATTTGGATGTAAGTTTTTTGTTCTTAAGACTCATCCTGAACAGCTGTCAAAATTTAATATAAAAGCTGATGAAGGAATTTTTGTTGGATATCCACTTTCCACAAAAGCCTTCAGAGTCTACAATTTAAGAATAAGGGTTGTCATGCAATCTATCAATGTATCTTTTGATGATAAGAAGAATACTGGACTTGAAGATTTCAATGATCACGATCAGCTGAGATTTGAAAATGAAGACTTAAATTCTGATTTTGTAAATTCTGATGACTTCAACTCTGACCATGTAAGTTCTAACGGGTTAAGTTCTGATGTCATTAAAACTATGGTAACAACTCCAAAGGAAAATGCACATGTCCAGGGGGAGCAAGCTGAAGATCCTACCACAACTCAAGGCTCTCAAAAAGCATCAGAATCTGTCTCTGGCACTTCAAGTTCTGATTCATCAAGTTCTGATGAGCCAAATTCTGATAATTCTGGAAACTCTGATACTTCAAGTCCTGAACGAGCCAACTCAAATTCCGAAGTCTCAGAGAGCATAACTACAGGGGGAGCATCAGAAAATGCTGATGGAGATAGCAAGGATCATAGGGGAGGATCCAGTTCTAGAAATCAACTTCCATCTGCAAGGAAGTGGACCAAATCATATACACCTGATTTAATTATTGGAGATCCTGAAGCAGGTGTCAGAACTAGAACTGCAACATCAAATGAATGTCTCTATCATTCTATCTATCTCAGACTGAACCAAAGAAAGTGGAAGAAGCTCTTCAAGATGCTGATTGGGTGCAAGCAATGCAAGAAGAGTTAAATGAATTTGAAAGAAACAAAGTCTGGACCTTAGTGCCAAGACCAAAGAACAGATCAGTTGTTGGCACAAAATGGGTGTTCAGAAACAAAACTGACAGTGATGGCATAATTACAAGGAACAAAGCTAGGTTGGTTGTTAAAGGTTACTCTCAATAAGAGGGTATTGATTATGATAAAACATTTGCACCAGTTGCTAGATTGGAAGCCATAAGAATCTTTTTGGCTTATGCTCCTCACAAAAAGTTTAAAGTCTTTCAAATAGATGTAAAAAGTGCTTTTCTCAATGGAGAATTGGAAGAAGAGGTGTATGTTGAACAACCTCCAGGCTTTGTAGATTCAAAATTTCCAAATAATGTCTACAGGCTTGACAAAGCACTTTATGGCCTTAAGCAAGCTCCAAGAGCATGGTATGAGACTTTAGCTCAATTCCTTCTGGAAAGTGGATTTCATAGAGGTACAATTGATAAAACACTGTTCTACCTCAACCATGGAAATGACTTACTTTTGGTATAGATATATGTTGATGATTTCATATTTGGTTCTACAAATGCCAAACTCTGTGAAAGGTTTGCAAATCTAATGCAATCAAGATATCAAATGAGTATGATGGGAGAACTTAATTATTTTCTGGGCCTTCAAGTTAAGCAAAATGAAGAAGGTACTTTTATCTGTCAATCCAAGTACACCAGAAATTTACTCAAGAAATATGGAGTGCAAGACAGTTCAACGGCATCCACTCCCATGGCCACTGCAACCAAGTTAGATAAAGATACTGGTTCATCAGTAGATATTACTAACTATAGAGGTATGATTGGCTCTTTACTCTATTTAACTGCAAGTAGACCTGATATCATGTATGCTACCTGTCTCTGTGCAAGATTTCAGGCTGATCCAAGAGAACCTCATCTAATAGCTGTGAAAAGAATTTTCAAGTACCTTAAGGGTACAGCTGATCTAGGATTGTGGTATCCTAGAGAATCAGATTTTAAGCTAATAGGTTACTCAGATGCAGATTTTACAGGATGCAAAATAGACAGGAAAAGCACAAGTGGAAGCTGCCAATTTCTTGGAGGCAGATTAGTTTCTTGGTTTAGCAAGAAACAGAAATCAATTTCCACATCAGCTGCAGAAGCAGAATATATTGCTGCAGGAAGCTGTTGTGCACAGATTCTTTGAATGAAGAATCAGTTACTAGATTATGGGTTAGAATTTTCTAAAATGCTTATTTACTATGATAATCAAAGTGCTATTGCTATGACAGGTAATCCAGTTCAACACTCAATGACAAAGCACATCAGCATAAGGTACCATTTCATAAGGGAAAATATGATGGAAGGTACAGTGGAATTGTATTTTGTTCCAACAGATTAACAACTAGCAGATATCTTCACAAAACCACTATGTGAAGCTACTTTTACAAGAATGGTAAATGAACTTGGAATGGTTTCAGGTTCTTTCTCTAAATCTACTTAGTTTTTGTTCTCATGTATTAGACTTTATGATCAGTGTTTACAGATTGTCTTATCTTCATGTAATCTGTGCTTAAATTGAAATATATTAAATGCTGATTGTTATATGATGTGGATCTTTCTACTCTGATAGTGATTTGAATGTTCCATGACTATTCAATCCAATGAGGATACTGTGCTAGATGCTGACCTAGTAGTCTTTAACATACTAGAAATCCCATGTTTGAATTAGTTGTTTATGTGGAAACTCATTAACATAAGCAAATTCTGATTTTGAGTTTAGTCAAATTTACTTTGTGTATCTTATTACTAAGTCACAAACTAGATTCTTACTTCTTATCTGTCAAATTCTGATGTCATAAATCTTAAGGATGAACTAAATGCTTGGTAAGCCTCACTTATCTAAAGAAAAGAAAATTAAAGTCAGGTACCCCTTTGAGATCTAGAGAAAATAATGTGGAAGGGAAGACCCAAGTGCATTGCTAGTATTAAGTAATATGCATTAGAAAAGTAAATAAATTTTTCTTGGTGACCTTTCACATTCTCTGATTACTGGAGAAATACTCTGATAATAGCATAAATTCTGATAAGCAGTTGTGACTCACTTACACTGAGAAGCCACTGTAAAAAGGAATTTCAAAAGATGCATAAAATGAGCACAAACAGTTGAGGTGGACTCTTACATAAATTTGTTTTATAGTAGACTTCATGATTACTGACAGATTTTAAGCACTTTTCTTAGTTATGCCTTATTTCTAAGATGTACTGAAGTTTTTCAAACTTTAATCTTTATCTGATATTTTTCTAAATGCATACACTCTCACTCCATATGAATGATGAAAATTACTGTGGTGATTAAGTTGTTTTTGACAAACAGTTAAGTATCATCTGCATAAATTCTGAGGACAAGTTCTGATGGAAGTTCTGATGATTAAGCTCTGAAGAATCAAGTCAGTATTTGTATGAAGAATCACAGAAAAAGATATACACTTTTTGAGTTGATAAGCCATATTCTGATGACTGTTAAAATCTGATAATAATCAAGTTCTGATATTAAATCCTGATAGAAACTCTGATGCTTACGTGGCATTATTCTTTACTTGACTTATTTGTGGTAAATACTGAAATGGTCATATTTAATCAGAATATAATTAGGTGAGATTAAAACAGTCATAATCATTTGGGTTAGTGGTAAACGTGTTTGTCCTGAAAAACTGCATGTGCACGGTAATTATTGCTTATTTCCCGTACCCATTAACTCCTGCTTTAACTTTTTACTGACTGTTCACACGTTGCCATGTGTAAATTGTCTATCATACTTCATAAATATAACTGTTGAGTGGAGAGAGTATATATATGGGAGTTTAAAGATTTTCTAATCTTTTACCTACTTTTCTATTTTTAATCTCTCTTATTATCTCTCTCTCTCTTATATACTCTGAAGCTTTTTCTTACAGGACTTTTATCAAATACCTTGCAAACACTCACTTTATCACTTAATCTCTTACAGAGATGGCACCAAAAGACATTATTTTCAATGGAGCGAAGTTTGTCCCTAACAATTACTTGGCCATTCTTAGCAAGGATGAAACTCCATCGGAACTTCACTTTATTCATGACTTCCTTGCTCACTCCGATATTGGGTATGCTTTGACCCAACCTGAAATAATCTCTGGAACTCAAGTGCTGGAGTTTTGGAGAAGCGGCGCATATGATGATGGTGGTGCTCATGGGTCCTCAAGTATCATCTTTTCAACAGGGGAGGATGAGCATGTAGTGACGGTGGCTATAGTATGCCAAGCACTGTAATTGCCTGAGAATTGCACTTATACAACTGTTGAGGAGCCAGTTCTTCAACAGCTAATGACCAGTCTGGGGTATGAAAAGACATTGGCAAAGCTGGGTCAATTGAAGAGATCCAACATAAGGAGGGAATTGAGTTTCTTCTCTGACTGCATCACAAAGGCTTTTGCAAACAAATGTTCTAATTTTGATGCAATCCCAATTCTCAGTCAACAAATCGGGTATGCTTTTATTAATCAAACTGATTTTGATTATGCAATTGCTATTTTAGGCTTTATTGGGGATAGGATGACAGAAGATAGGAATACAGTTTACTTTGCTAGATTTTGTCAGCTTATTTATAGTTTTTATTGTTCTGATAAGCCCCAATTAGCTAGTGAGTCCATTTCACCATTCAGACTAGCTAAAAGAGCTTTTAATGACTTATTATCTAATGATAATAAGAAGGCTATGTTAAGACCCCTCCAAATTCCCATCTCTGTCAAACAAGCCTTAATAAACTATGATCCAGTTAAATACAATGCACTATATCCTGATGTCCAACCATTTGAACCTCACCCATCAGAACCTCCAACCACTACACAACCAACCACTTCTCAACCACAACCAAAATCTACCATCAGGACATCTTTCAAACCATAAACTCAATCATCTCAACCTGAATTATCAGTAAATACTATCAGACCTTCACCTTCTAGGCCAAAAAGGACAAAGTCTGTTCCTCAGCCTCCACAAAAGAGAAGAAAAATGATTCTCAGGGATGAATCTGATAGTGAAGAGGAAGCACAAGTTCATGCTTCAGACCTGTGACAGTTGAAGATGAGAATGTTACTTCTCAGAAAAAAGCTGCAGCTCAAAGTTCTGATACTTTGAAGAGGAAATCTGTAAGTTCTGATGCTGCAACATCAACTCCTTTATTGGCAAGGAGATTGAAGAAAATGAGGGCAAAGAGGTATAATGCTAAGCCTCCATCTGAGGATACTGTAGAAGCTGAGGAAGGGGATCAGGAATCTCTGATCTCAAAAGAGCCCATTATAATTGAATCTCTGCCACATCCAGCTAAAGACCACGACACTGTTCCTGGAACAGTGGTTACACCTCCAGTCTCTCCTCTTCATGAGGATATTACAATTGAAGATTAAGGCTTCAGTCCTGAAATTGACATTCATAGGCTGCACATTCCTTATATTCTGTATTTGGAAGCTCCTACAGAAGCTCAGCAATCTCCAGTTCAATATCCAATCTTAAATGTTGAGATGCCAACTCCACCTGTTTCTCCAAAGCATGCTGTAATTCCTACAGTAGATGAGGTTATTCCTAAATCTCCAGTTGCCTCATACACTGTTGTTCTGTCAAAACATAATGAATCTTCTTCAAGTTCTGAAGACAGTGTTTCTGTTGAGACTCCAACTCCCATTCTAGGAAAGGAAGCACTGGTAAAGAAGTTTATTGAGCAGGATGCACCTACACCGTGGGAGGATACTCGTAGGGGGGTTGAGTGGACCAAGAAGTGGAATGATTCTGAATTTATTCCAAGCTCTAACATTCTGACAGAGCATGTGTCAAAAGCTGATGAGTTATTATCGAATTCTGATTTCAAGACACAGCTCAAGATCACCGCTCTCTCTACCAAGCATCATCAAGGTCTTCACTCTCAAACTCAAGAAAAGGTTGACAAACTTCTGGAAAAGGCTGAAAAGCTAGATATGGAAGCCAAACTTGATAAAAAGAGGTTTATCAGACCTATTTCTGAGAAAGTAGAAGCAATTGAGGAAACCCAAGAGAAGCAACAGGCCTAAATTACTGAGGTCCTAGCTAATCAAGCTTCTCAACAAGCTCAATTGAATGAAATTCAAACTTCAGTAGAACTTCTTCTCTCACTCCTACTATTAGATGATGCCAAAAAGGGGGAGAAGATAGTTAAGTCCAAATGCTCAAATGTTCAATTACTGAAGCAGAAAGATGATAAAGCTGATGACCAGGGAAACCCTAGCAAGGGTGGAGGTCAAGTTCAAAGTAAAGGGCAGAGCAGCAAGGTTTCTTCAAAGAAACTAATTAAACTAAGTACTGATGCAAGCAAATCTTCTACTCAAAAGAAGACAAGTTCTGAAGCTGCTCAAACTCAAAATCTGATAGCAAGTACTGAAATTCAAAATCTGAGATCAAGTTCTGATGAGCAAAGTCTGACAAAGCCTGATGTTCTGAAACAAGGTGGAAGTCAAGATTCTCAAAAGTTCATGCAAACTCTGAAGCTCAAGGGAAAGTAGACTACTGTCTACTACAAGGATCCCAAGATTCAAACACTTGATGAAAAATTGTTAGAAGATTGTTTCTCAAATATAATACAGGAATGGATTTAGATAATCTCAAGGAGGAAGAAGCTAGATTTAAAGCTGAAAAGACAAATCTAAATCCAAAAGCTTCTGTTGCAAAGAAACCTCCAAGGCCTAAGGAAAAAGGCATTATGATCAAGAAGAAGTCACAATCTGAGGCATCTAAAGCCAAGACTAGATCACAATCTGAGATTGATCCCAAAGACAAAGGGAAAGGAAACGTTGATGAACCAACCAAGCCACTGGAGATGAAAATTCCTCAAATTCTAATAAAGCCAGTGTACAAAATGGTTCAAAGTACTGATGATATTCTTGCTGAAGATGAAGATGTTCAAACTCTGAAAAGAAAGATGATTTCTGAAGAATTAAAGACAACCTCTGACAAGGCTCAAGTTGTTCAGAGTGAAGAACAACAAGAAACAGCAAGTTCTGATAAAGTCATCAAGTCAACCTCTGACAGTGCTCAAGTTGATTTAGACAAAATGGAAGTAGCTGATAAAAAGAAACTTCTCTGCAAAAAATGTCAAACCATCAGATCCAAAGAAAAGCCAATTGATGTCTGATATCATGTCTATTGGGTTAAATGCTAGAGAACCAAGAGACAGGGATGGACTAGGTTCTGATGAAGCTAAAATCAAAACAGGACTTGAAATTGCTACATGAGATCCATTTTTACTAACTGATAAACCTCTTGAAGAAGTTAATCAGAAACACCTTAACAAGGTTATCTCTGTTCGAGTGGTACTGGATGCTCATGATAAGCACAACATCAAAGAAAATCTGTTTCTATTTCCTGAAGATGGAAGGACATATCAGAATCAGATGTACTGAACAAAAATCTGAAAGAACTTCAATTCTTTCATTACCTTTTAGAGATAAAGTCTAATATTACCGGGAGATGGTCAAACTTCATATTGAAGATCATCAGAGATAAAATAAGAATTTCTGGTTCAAGATTTACAGAATTCCTTCCTAATATTGTTGAAGATGATGGAAGTGAAATTCCAATGAAGAAGAATTATGCTAAGCTTGAGGTAATACTGAAAGAGAAATGTTTATGCTACAATGAAGACTCTTCTCATCCTAGGGTAATAAGACTGGACAATGGTTTAGAAAGAAACCATATCTCTGCGATAAGGACTGCAATCTATCAGATTGGGAGTCAGAATGAAGAGATGAAGCAAGTCAAGACTACACTCTCTCAGGTCCTGAGGATTAAAGAAGAAAAGCTGATATCACACTTTCTTAAGAATCATTATGGATTCAGATTGACTCGGTGAGATTGGTAAAAGCTACAAGGACTGTAAGTTGTAGTTAATTACTCAGTTAAATTCTCTATGCATTTGAACTTAAATGTTTTTGACATCATCAAATCTATTAACTTGTATATTTTGCATAATTTACAAGTTGGGGGAGATTGTTAGATATATTTGAGATGTAATGTCTAATATGTTTCATGTTTAGTTTTCCGATCTTAACAAACAGGAAATATCAGGACTTACTGGAATCAGTACTTACTGGAAGTCGGAACATAATATCAGGACTTAAGGTCATGTCAGAACTTAAGTACAGGAGGACTTATAGTTAAGGAAGGACGCTGATTAACAGTAGAAGATTGAGACTAAAACAAAATAAGATATGTATGGAAAGAATTAGAAGACTGGAAGACTTGTATAAGATATCTGATTGATATATTTTAGGAGACAAAATTATATTCCATATCAATTAGAAGTTATCTTGTAACTGTGTAGTATATAAACACAGGCATAGGTTTATACTATATGTGTTATCATTATCGAGATATATTATTCATTGTAACCTAGCAGCTCTTAGTGATATTTATTCATCACTGAGAGATGACAGTTTCATTGTAACAGAGTTTATTATATTGAATATATATGTTTATTGTTACTTGTATTCAAGATCGATTTGATTATAATAACACTGTATTCAACCCCCTTTTACAGTGTTGTGTGACCTAACAACATCAAACTATAAACCAACTAAATAGTAGGAACATTATAGAATATTTCCTTGTACACAACATTATCAGTCTTACTTGTACTACAACCAGCTTCGTCATCAACAAAAATGTGCAAACCTTCCGGAGAAGTCACTCGGCTTACAGCAACATAAAACTGGTCGTGTGTAAACACAAAATTGGGTAAATATAACCCTGTTGTCTTTAAAGATTGTCCTTGCGATTTGTTACTCGTCATGGCATAACAGATTTGAATTGGCATTTGTTTGCGGATAAGTTTGAAGGGTAGTCGACAGTCACTTGGGCAACACTCCATTCTAGGAATGAAATGACGTGTACCAACATTTGAACCGTATATAACGTCACACTGGACAACATTCTTCAAACATTTTGTGATGATGAGCCTAGTTACATTGCATAATCCAAGGGTCTGATTTAGATTTCTTATTAACATTACGACGACTCCTTCTTTAAGTTTTAACTCATGCTGGGGAATTCCTAGAATAATCAGTGAATTTAAATACTCAATGGGGAAAGCAAGATCCAATTCAGTTTCAGTTACACCAAAATCCTCAGCCCTGTCAATACTGTAGTATGAAATCGTGTCACCTAGAAGTTTATCGACAATAAGAGAATTAAGATGAGAAACTGTTTGATTTGTTGGAGTGAGAATAGCTCGCTCACTAAGATATTCTGGGAATTTGAAGTTGGTGAGAAAATTTGGATAGATTGCAGCCATCATTTTCTCAACAGAGTTAGATTGCTCAACATTACAGAATTGAGGAGGAATCTGAACTTCATACTCGGTACAGAAAGGACCTTCATCCTTAGAAATGTAATTTTGACCTTCACCAATATCTAGTACCCATCGGGCAAATATACTCAATACTTCATTACGTTCATCAGAATTACCTTTGCTAAGACGTATGTTGTGCTTCAAAACAAAGACTTTACATGCAGCCCATAATCTAGACCTGGTAAAGTTGGCAGAGATAATATCAGTACGATCTCCGTAGGGTATGACAGGGAGAATTTGTCGAAATTCCTCACCAAACACCACAGTAATTCCACCAAATGGTATATAATAACGTTTTGGGTGAACAACCTTCATCAAATCCCTTAAAGGTCTGTCTAAACATTCAAACGCATGACGATGTTACATTGGTGCTTCATCCCATATAATTAGACTTGTATATTTCAGAAGTTCAGTTGTCTCCGAATTACGACCAATGCCACATAAAGAATAATAATCAATAACAATTGGTATCTTAAATTGTGAATGCACGGTCCTTCCTCCTGGAAGTAAAGTTGTTGTTATTCCTGACGTGGCTACTAGCAACACTATTTTTCCTTCAGCTCTAAGTTTGCAAATAAAAGTTCTCCAAAGATACGTTTTACCGCACCCACCACTGCCGTAAACAAAGAAAAGACCACCTTCATTTTTTCCAACAACATCAAGGACATGATTATGTACTTCCATTTGTTCTTCATTAAGTTTACAATACAAATCTTTTTATTGAGCTTCCATATCTGCCCTGTCATAACCGGTTTCCTCCATTATCAACCTATTCATACCTTGTTATATGTACATTGATGGAGGCTGTGGAATTTGAGGGTAGTTTTTTAGAGTCTTGCCCACTGATTTAAGCAAAGAATCAATTTCTGCATAAAAGATGTAAGATTTACTCATAGAAAAAATCATACATCTATTTCTTAATTTACAAACACATAAAAGTATGCTAATAAATTTTATAAATGAAAAAAAGGAACCTGCAAGGGCAAAGAAGTTAATATGTTCCTCCGTCAGATTGAGATCAGGCTTCCCAGCTTTTAAACATTTTTGAAACAAAATCTCATCACTCATAGAACGAAAATGAGTACTCCACAATGAGTTCAAGTCATTCACTTTACAGTTAACAATAATGTGAACAAATAATTCCCGAATCTGAGGTGCAAATCCACATTTCGAACATTCAGCAATTACTTCATGCCATTCACTGTCATTATCAAGAAATCCATGTTCTTTGCATGCATCTTTAAATGAAGGATACAGAACACCGTTCATTATTCTTAATGACTCAAATGATGTAGGGCCGCGGATCTTAGAAAGCAATAAACGTAAGAACCATATTTCACCAGTACTATGATGTGTATAAACCAATCTACCAATGACCAAACCTTTTTTCCTAACAGTCCAAGTCATTTGCGCATCATTCCAAATATAATGCCTTGGAATCTCATCATATGTGAACTGTCGGGCATTCTCATCTCTCTGATTTAACAGAAAAAAAGCTTCAAGTTTACTGTTGTTAAGCTGAGCTCTAGAAGCAACCTTCTCCAATGACTCATTAGCTCGAAATGTACAATTCTTTTGCCCAGGCAAGTGAAATGATAGTCGCTCAACAACTATTGATTGATGATGTATGTCAAAGCCAAAAATACGGTAGGAAGCTTCACATCCACAAATGTAACGACCATCAAAAAATGCTTGAATTTCATTAACGGTACCATCGTTTTGAACTTTCTTCTTCTGCCCTTTACCTTTAATTTCTACTGTAGCCCTGTCATGCCCTTTTAGGCAATACTTGAACAAATATTTTAAGCTCCGAGCATGATAACATACTTCAATATTAATATGACATTGATATTTAATCAACAACTCTCGATTGTAAGGGACCACCTACTGATTATCTAAATCAGTTTTCCTTGCTTTTACAGTATGCCTTGTTTTTCTACGCATGTAAAGGGGAAAACCGAATTCATCAAACATTGTGCGGGGACAATATCTATATAAAAAAATATTAGACATTAGGCATAATTTTTTTTATAAAACAATCTCTTAGTAGAAAAGTACGTACTTCTTTGGAAAGTGTCGGATACACTTATAGTCTTTCATACACGGGGAATTCGGATACTCGACTCCACAGGGACCATGAATCATAAAAGCTTTCACAGCTGCATAACCAACAAGGTCGAGTAAAGGATTAGGAATCTCAGCGGATACGTACTTGTCAACGTTGGACTTCAAATTAATCTTTGAGGCAATATCCAACCAAATAAGCATGTGCACGTGTGGCAAACCCCTTTTTTGAAATTCAGCTACATACATTACTGCAATAAAAATTGTAGCTTTCTGTATCATTATATAAACATTTTTAAAATTTATGAAATCTTGTATTAATAAAATAAATTCATAAATTTTGGGTGGAGTTGAAATGTTACCTCCAATGCATTTTCCAAAAATGATTTTTTTTTCTTTATGTCATCTAACAATTGATTTAGTTTTAATCGAAAAACTCGAGCAATAATATCCCGGTTGTTCTGAGGAGTGCCACCAGGTATTAGCTTCATCATCTGCTGAATTTCGTCCCACATGGATTTACATGTAATTGTAAGAAATAAGTCAGGGTGACCAACGTAATGGTAAATGACAAGGACGTCTTGAAAATTTTGCTGCATGTAACATTTGGAACCAACAAAACCAGCTGGAAGAATAAAACTTTTACCAATTTTAGATGAATCCCCATCACCAATTTGTAAGTAATCACAAATGTGATGGTACAATTCATTCCTAAGTATTGTCTGGTGAGTTTTAAACCACCATAGACGCGACTGCTCAATAATCGAGAATGAATCCACAACATACTGTTGAAACAATCTACCTGATAAGTGAGGAGTCATGCATGCATAACATTATGAAAATAATAAGTGTAATTGATTTCTAAACCTACCATGCAAACTATATTAAATGCACAGGAACAAATATCGGTACCTTCATTATGTCGGACTTGAAACTTGTAGCTGTAAAAATCTTTCATCGTGCAGTACTCCCGCTTCTTCTCTTCATCATCTTCCTCTCTGTTATATTTAATATCTTTGTGATAGCCATCTTCCCCGGAGGGGAATAGACTGCAAAGCCATAAGTTTAGGATGAATGTTCTTTATACGTTCCAGTCCTTTTGTTTTGCTATCAATGATGATGTCCCAAGATGCACACAGATCTTCCAAGTCTCCCACCATTATTGCAGCAACTTCGTCGAATGGACCGACATGAGTTTCTCTACCACTTTCAGATCGATAAACCTTCAAGATTATTCTTAATTCAACAACAATAGATTCTTCATAACGATCACGTGCAATACGAAACTTTTGGACCAACTCATTGTTCTCATCCAACATTTGCATCAGTCCCTCTACAATTTCCTCATTAATCCTATCCCCTTCTTTAACATCGATCCATCGCATTCGATTAGCAAGCTTATTCTCTGTGTCATAGATATAAAGTTGACAAAACTCGGGGGTGTAATCGTCATCGGGAATCAAAGCACCAAAAACATGATGGTTCTGTCCGTTTAACCGATAAATGTATGGTCCACCACCATTATTAATTGACGTGTCAACAGTTCCGCCTGTAGATGTGAAACAAAACATAGTGTTATACAACCTTGAACACTTTTGAAATGCAGGCCCCATTTTTGGATCATTGTACATTTTCCAAAGAAATGAAGGAGTTCGAGGGGCCTTTGGTAGTTTTATTAGGCCTTTACGACAACATATGGAAAACTTCGGAACGCCACGTGTAACATTCTTGTTAACTCTTTCCTCCTTTCACATGAAGGCTTGACAAAACTCACATTTTACGGAAGGTGCTCCCAAGCTATGAAATTAACACAGGAAATTAAGCTACCTCTTTGTTATTAATGCGATTACCATCATGGTACAACCTTTCGATTATAGCAGGATGTTGCCTCAGAGAAATACGGTCTCTTTCTACAGAGTTAAGTGAAATTTGAGCAAATGCTGAACGGTGATTTAGAGTCGTCACATCTGCTTGTAAAGTATTGCGCTTTGAACATTCATTGTCTTCAAATCTTGTATTACCGGAAAGTAAAGGACCTTTCGCAAATGGGAAACAATTTTCAATGGAATTTTTATTCATTAATCGTTCGACAACAAATGGATGTTGACTCAATGACATACGATCGGTGTCTGCAATTGAAAGCTGACGTTGATTGGACATAGATGTTTGATTTCGATTACTGGACATGTATTTAGCACAGCTCATGGAAGGAACAAATTTTTTGAAAAAGAGATACAGAGAAAATTGAGATTCAAGCCTTTTGAATTTTTTTTGAGAGTACTACAAATAGGAAATGGTGGGGGGATTTGAATTTTCAGTATTTACAATATAATGATAAAGGTATGGTTTAATTCTGCACAACATCAAATCAAGCACATGGGGAACCTTTTAGGAGAAGAGAACACATAAACTATTATTATTTTAATGAAAGTAAAGGAAGAAATTTGATACATCTATATATACTTGGGAATACAGAAAAAAGTATTAGTATATATACTAATTTTGTTTCATTATTCGGAGGAATATACTACCATTATCGGTAATATATTGAATAGTAGAAGGCTATAAACGTAAAAATGTTTGAAATGAGGGTTCGGGATTTATTATTTATACAGATATAGATATAGATTAATTTCACTTATTAAATTATAATTTTTTCTTAAAATACTAATGTGAGCATATAATTTTCTGAAAAATGAAACAAAAGAATATATGAATGCTTTACGTTGGTTGGAGCCTTCCCCTCCCTGTTAAATTTTATTTGCTGCACATCTAAACCCTAAAGTTTTCGCCTTTGCAAATTGTGTGCTCTCGGTATGCATCCTCAACCGTCAATTTAATTTGTATGTATTTATATATACTTCTGTCGATTTATAATTATTTTCGATACTGTTAGGTTTTCCAGTTTGGGGATTTTTTAACTAGTGTTTTCAAGTGTATATACCTCGATAAACGAATACCTGAGAATTTTATACATTTTTCGACGAGATTATTTATCTATTGAATATGTGATGTTTTTTTTGTTGCTTTTGTGTTTGATTCCATGAATCTGATGTGTTTCCAAATTTTGTTATGTCTAGGAAAAGGAAATGGCGGAGACAGGTGAATCGGTTTTCGGGAGAATGAAAGAGTTTTTTAGTGATAGGTTTTGGTTTGTTGAGAAATATCATAAGTTTATCGATGGTCACAAGAAGCCTCTTTCTTGGTCTGACCCTGATGTCGATGCATTTATCGCTACTGATCCTGTTCATGCCCCTGCTGTATGTCTTTTCTTCCTTTTTACCTCTTTATGCATTTTCCTCGTTGGTGGTTATTTTGATATTTCCGATGTTTTGCTGTTTGCTTGTGTCAGAGGTTAGGGTTTAGACTAAATGAAATTGGAAAATAAAAGATATAAAAGAAGAAAGGGACAAGTTTCATTTCATGCCGCTCACAAGAATACATCCCCAACATATATACTGGGGCAATATGCCTCAGCCACGTGGCTTACAATTATTGGACATTAATATAACTACCACAGGCACTAGCAAATAGAACTAAACGACATCGTTATACTAGTACTACTAAACAACATCGTTATACTAGTACTACTAAACGACACCGCTTGATCAAAACATAATTCCTTAATTTATTCATGACATACGCCCCTCCTTCAGTAAATCCTTGTCCTCAAAGGATTGAAATGTGGGTAAAGTCTGCTGAATTTCTCCCAGTGCTCCCAGGTGGGTTCAGCAGCAGAGCCATTTTCCCATTGGATTAGAACCATAGCAGCAGGCTTGTTGCCTCTCCTGACAAGCTTGCGATCTAGGATGGCAGTTGGTTGAGGGTCAATTATACCAGTATCTGAAGTGCCAGGAAGAGAGGTTTGAACATCTTTTTTGTTACCCACCTTCCCTTTAAGTTGGGACACATGGAAGATGTCGTGAATCTTAGAAGGAGGCAGCTCCAATTTGTACGCCACTTGCCCAATTCGGCCGAGAACTCTATTCGGGCCATAATATTTAGCTGATAACTTGTGGTTCCTGCGTTCATTGACAGATTGTTGACGATATGGTTGTAATTTAAAATATACTTCAGCTCCAACTTCAAATGTCCTGTTAGTACGTTTCTTATCCAGAGTACCACTTCATTCTTTCTTGGGCTTTAGCTAGGTTGTCCTTAATCAACTGTTGGGTGTCCTTCCTTCTCGTAATAAGTCATTCACCAACACATCTTTTGTTCTTGAGAAACTGAAGTTTACAGAAGGTGGTGGTGCTGCATAGAGGGCCTGGTACGTAGATATGTTAATGGCAGAATGGTGGGAGGTGTTGTACCACCATTCTGCAAGTGATAGCCACGAAGCCCAGCTAGCAGGTTTGTGTCCAGCAATACATCGAAGAAACATCTTAATGCATTGGTTAACTCGTTCGGTTTGTCCGTCTGTTTGAGGATGGTACGCAGAACTGAGTTTGATTTTCGTGCCCAACGAAGTGAATAATTCCTTCAAAAAGAGCTAATGAAGATGGGATCTCGATCAGATATTATGACTTGGGGAAGGCCATGTAACTTGACGACGTTGTCCGGTACTTCTTGAGCTACTTTGGAGGCGGTGTATGGGTGAGAGAGTGGAATAAGGTGACAATACTTTGTAAACCTGTCCACTACCACAAGAATGGTGTCTTTCCTTTTGACTTAGGAAGTCCTTCTACAAAATCTAAGGAGATCGATTCCCAAGCTCCCTCAGGGATGGAAATTGGTTGTAACAAGCCTAGAGGGTGTATGTGATCAACCTTATTGCGTTGGAAGATAGTGCATTCCTTAATGAAGTTGGACACGTCTGTTTTTAAACCTGGCCAGTAGAAAGGCCTCTCAATTCTCGACTGTTGCACTGATTCCCGAATGCCCTCCCTCTGAACTCCCATGCAAAATTGAGCAGATTTTATTTCGCAAGTTACTAGAGGCCCCAACATAGAATCTACCATCCTTTATCAAGTCTCCCTGGGACAAGGAGAACCCTCTAACAGCAGCTGGGTTGATTGTCAACTCTGCAATGAGTTGTTGAGCAGTAGTATCTTGAACTACACTATCCCCAAGCTCAGTCCTCCATTGTGGTTTAAGGTAATGAATTATAGAGAAGTTTTCAGCTTCCCCATGTAGCCTAGATAACGCGTCAGGAGCGATGTTCTCTTTACCCCTTTTATTCAACACTGAATAGTCGAAACCCATCAACTTTGACAACCATCTTTGCTGCCAGTGGTAATTTTCTGTTCCATAAGATGCTTCAGAGCTTCTTGATTAGTACGGATAATGAAGTGGTGGCCTAATAAATAGGACCTCCATTTTTGAGTGGCTATGATTACTGCCAGCAGTTCTTTTTCGTAACTCGATAGCCCAAGGTGTTTAGGCCCTAATGCCTTGCTCAAAAACGCAAAAGACTGCCCATTTTGCATCATAACGGCACCAATACCAGTATTGCACGCGTCTGTTTCTATAACCAGGGGTTTAGAGAAGTCCGGAACATCTAGTACTGGAGTATTGGACATAACCTCTTTGAGTTGGATGAAAGCATTTTCAGCTTCATTGTTCCATGTGAACTGTCCTCGTTTAAGCAATTGGGTCAAAGGTTTTCTTAGAATGCCATAGCCTTTAATGAATCTTCAGTAGTACCCGGTTAAACCTAAGAACCCTCGTAAGGATTTGACATTTTTAGGACGAGGCCAATTCTTCATGGCTTGAATTTTTCTGTCATCGACCTCAACTCCTTTGCCCGAGAATTATATGGCCTAGATATTCAACTTGCCTTTGAGCAATCTCACACTTACTTTCCTTGATGAAGAGGCTGTGTTGTCTCAATTTGTCAAAAACAAGCTTCAAGTGTTTAATGTGTTCCTAAGCATTGGCATTGAACACGAGGATGTCGTCAAAGAAAACCAAGGCGAACTTTCTAAGATAATCAGAAAATACATCGTTCATTAGAGCCTGGAAGGAGGCAAGTGCGTTTGTTAAACCGAACGGCATGACTACGAACTCAAACAACCCTTGGTGAGTACGAAAAGCAGTTTTGAAATGTCTTCGTTGTGAACCCGAATTTGGTGGTAGCCACTACGAAGATCAAACTTAGAATAGATATTGCTGCCTTTAATCTCAGCAAGAAGCTCCTCGATGACCAGTAAAGGATACTTATTTTTGATCGTGATGTCATTCAAGGCTCTATAATCCACCACTAAACGCCAAGAATTATCCTTCTTTCGCACTAAAAGGACAGGAGAAGCAAACGGTGAGGTGCTTTCCCTGATTACACATGCTTGTAACATTTCCTTCGTTATTTTCTCTATCTCCTCCTTATGGGCAATGGGACACCGATATGGGTGAGCATTCACAGGTGTACTGTTGGGTTTGAGAGGGATATAGTGGTCTTGAGATCTGGGCGGAGGTAGTTGAGTGGGTTCAGCAAAAACATCACGATAATCATTGAGAAGGGAGATAAAATTGGCAGAGAGCTTGTCCTTACTGGTGGGGTTCGGTGAATCATCTATTGCTGCAATTTGGATCAGAAAATAAGCTTCTTCTTGGGAGGCCTTTATACCGGAACCATTTAGTTGCACTTGGACCTTTGCTGTAGGACTTGCTCGAGGCAAGGTAACCATCTTGTCATGCCACTTGAAGGAAATGGAATCACTTCCATGATCAAAAGTGATGGGACTGATTAGGGACATCCAATCAACACCAAGTATGAGGTCTTACCCCCCCCCTAATGGAATGACGTTGAAATCAGCTTTAAAGATTTCACCAGCCATTGTCCATTGTAAATTAGACACCTTAGAGTTACAAGCAAGCTGTTCCCCATTGGCTACTACAATTCGAAAACTAGTGCAAGGAGTAGTTTTCATTTGCAATTTCTTGACCAGGTGTTGGGATATGAAACTGTGAGTGGAGCCTGTGTCCACTAGTATGGTGACACCCTTGTCTTGAAGTTGTCCTAGTACCTTTAAGGTACCATCCCCTCCTGAACCGGTAAGGGCATGTAAAGACATTTGAGCTTCAGTAGTTGTTTCTGAATTCAAGGCAGGTTCTTCCCAACTAATAGCAATTCCTTCCTCATCTGATTTAGATGTTCCATGAACAGTTTCTTCTTTCGACAATTGTGTCCAGGTTTGAACTTTTGGTCACAATTAAAACACAGCCCCTGCTGATTTCTTTCAGTCAGTTCAGCCAGAGTTAATTTTTTGTACCCATCATTGGAAGTGGTTGGAGCTGGCTGTGGTTTGGAAGCTTCAGTAGTTGGTTTAGGATACGAGGAAGCTGTTTTGTAGTTGACAGTGGAGTAAGGATGTGTTTTCATGGTATTGGTTGCTGATTTGTACCTTTTATCTAACATGTTGAGATAATGTTCTTGCCCTCTAGCTAATTCTTTAGCTTGATGAAGGGATTGAGGTTTATGGTTATACAAGTGTTGGGCTATTTCCTCCTTTAGACCACTTATAAAATTGTCAACATAATAAGACTCTCGATGAAACCCTTCCTTTGCCATGACATAATTTCGAAGCTCATCAATTTGATAAATATATTCATCCACCTTCCCTTTTTGAACGGGCTTGTTAAATTGGCCCACCAAATTTTCATAGCCTGATTTGGCAAATCTATGACACACAGGAGTAACAAATTCAGGCCATAACAAACTGTGTTTTTCCCTCTCCAAGCATCTATACCAAACATTGGCTTCACCTTCCATGTGAGGTAAAGGGGTTGGGCGAACGGGTTGAGGGTGGAGTTGTGTAACGAAGCGTAGCTGTTATGGTGGTCTGTGACATTGAGAAATGGACTTGTGAGTGGAGTTTGGGTCTGGTGAAAGTTCATGTTTCTATACTCTGGTAGAGATAAAGGGTTGACATATCTAGCATTCAGCTCAAAGGGTTGGGTAGTGGTATTAGAGACGTACCCGTCCCAATTAACACTTTGAGATTTAGTCATAATCTCACTAGTAGAGTCATTTAGAGTGGCAAAATGAGTGGGTGTTTGAGGAGAATGACTTATAGAGGAGGAGAAAATCAGAGGTTGAGAAGGTGATTCTGAATGTTTGAGAAATAGCTCCTTCTTCACAAGTTCTGTCAGCTCAGTAATCCCCCATTTTACCTCCTTGTTGTCCAGAGCCAGAGAAGCAAGCTCTGTTTTAAGAACCGAGATCCGTTCTTGAGTGCAAGAGTTGCCCTCTTCAAAAGAGCTTAGTCTATCAGCCAAGGTAGTAATGGAGCTTTCACATTTTTGCCAGCTAGTTTTGTCTGCCATGGTGTAGCTCTTATTTTTGGATTTTTTGGGTTAATTTGGAAGGGTTAGAGGCGGTCAAGGAGCTAGGAGCTCTGATACCAAATGTCAGAGGTTAGGGTTTAGACTAAATGAAATTGGAAAATTAAAAGACATAAAAGAAGAAAGGGACAAGTTTCATTTCATGCCGCTCACAGGGATACATCCCCAACATATATACTGGGGCAATATGTCTCAGCCAGGTGGCTTACAATTATTGGACATTAATATAACTACCACATGCACTAGCAAACAGAACTAAACGACATCGTTATACAAGTACCACTAAACGACACCGCTTGATCAAAACATAATTCCTTGATTTATTCATGACAGCTTGTTTCTACTTAATTAGTAGTTTGTGATTGTGATGTAGAGTGTAGGGTATTTATGTGATTTAGCATTTTGGACGGGTGTCTTTAAATTAGGATTCGTGGCAAGATTTTTAGTATGATAAACTAAGATATGAGAATCTGATATAAAGATCTTTGTAAGTTCATAGTTTGTTTAGTTAGGATGCAAAGTAGTTGCAGCTCTTCTGTGTATATTCCTGATTCAATTATTATTAATACTTCTTCTATATTAGAGATGAAGCTCCAAGCTTTGAGTTTCCTATGTTCTTTATGGTGGCTGCATTTTCTAATGATGATTTGTTATAGAAAGCATCAAGAAGAGAGGTATTGTAAATATGAATGATTCTGAAGTGAAAATTCTAGGGTACTTAACCATCTCTATGCATGATGGATGTTGTGTTTGATTAAATTTATAATGAATTTTAATATTAGACGAGTGTGGAAGTGGAATTTAAAAGAGGAAGATCCTAGAGCACATTAAAGGGTTGGCCATCTTCAAGGAAGTTAAGTAAAACCCTTGTTTATTAGAAGTTAAAATTGGAGGGAGGGAAAGGGTCCACTAAACAGAAGCAATAAACAACAGGACAGGAATTACCAACTTTAGAACTAGATTACAATTTGCAGGCATCTTGACAATACTAAATTAATCCTAGTTACAAATTGTTATCTAGAATAGGACTAATAGAGCTTTTGAGAAAATATATCACATTCTCTTATTCAATTTAAGACTATAAGGTCTATAATATATATCATTATTTTAATAATTAAAATAAAAAAGTAAAATATTAAATTGGTGTGGTTCTGTTTTAAACGGTTATAAAAACCAGAACCAACCCAATTAAATGTGGTTCCAAAGAAAATACCCAAAAATAATCAACTTAGCAACTTAAGAATTCTACCTCCTGACATCAATATATTTTTTTGCTTTCCTTAAATGTTAGTTAGTAGTGGCGAATGTGCTTCCTTGTTTATTCGCTTCTTATTATGCTTTCCTTTCTTTTTCCCCATCACGATCAAATCCCCTCTGCCACCATGATCAGGACTCTAAAACACGTTTTAGTCAATAAAGTCTTGTACAATGGTAAGTTATAATAAAGAATGATACAATACAGAGGAATGTACTGATATCTATTTCCAAAACTAGTACATCAAATTAGTGGCGATTCCGGGAATATGAAAATGGGGGTACAAAATGTAAAAAAAATTTACTTAAATAAAAATTTAATCAAATTGTCGATCAAATATCACTTATATTTTTCCCCTATGTGTTTTCATAGACCGAAAACGATGTATTATTGTATCTTTACTAATATTAAAAGCTAAATCTCCCTCAATTAAACATGCCAAACAATCATTAAGCAACTCATCCCCCATACTATTACAAACATTGCTCTTGACATGCTTCATCGCCGAAAATGACCTTTCTACGCTTGTCGTTGTGACGGGAAGAGTTAATTTCGCCTCTGCATCAAATAGTCAAGCCTCAGTTATAGATGACAAGTGGGAAAGAAATAACAGAAACTAAAGTCTGCAAGACTTGGAAGCAGTGTTATCGAAAGCATTAAGCGTGTTATCGAAAGCATTAAGCGCACCGAGGCACAAAACTCTCTGGAGCCTAGGCGGAAAGCCCAAAGCGAGGCGCGCGCTTCTTTGAAGCTAGGCGCATGTTTTACAAATTTATTTATTTATTATTTAGGATATATGTATATAGGTTTATAACATAATTTATACTTCATAATATATTAAATCACACTTTAAGCCAAAAAAACTTAATTTATCCTTTATAATATATTAAATAATACTTTTAGAGGAAAATTAAAATTCAAAATTTATGTTTCATAGGCAGAATTCCAGGCTTCTAGCTCCCAACAGGTAGATATTTTATCAACCATCTTCACCAAAGTCATCTTCATCGAAATCTTCATCTTCAAAATCCTGATTTGACTCTTCTTCATGTATTAAAGTGTTCTCTTTAGAAGATGAGAGGAGAGAACGACTAGGGTTTTCCCCTTTTAAAGTCGTTGAAAGCTGAGAGCCTGATATAGCCTTTTTGTTTGGGCCTAAAATTCTTTTTTTTGTTATGGGTAGGACTTTTGGGCCTTAAAAGTGACCCAAAATTCTTTTTTTTTTGTTATGAGTTAGTACTTTTTTTGAAGCACAAAGCGCGCTTAAACACGAAGCGGTAGAAAAGCGCGCTTTAGCGCGCTTAATAAGATATTAATGTTATCGAGCCACTTTTAAGCGCGCTAAAAGTGTTATGGGCCTAAAATTCTTTTTTTTGTTATGGGTAGGACTTTTGGGCCTTAAAAGTGACCCAAAATTCTTTTTTTTTTGTTATGAGTTAGTACTTTTGGGCCTTAAAAGTGGCTCGATAACATTAATATCTTATTAAGCGCGCTAAAGCGCGCTTTTCTACCGCTTCGTGTTTAAGCGCGCTTTGTGCTTCAAGGCTAAAAGCGTGCGCTTGATTGAAGTTGCTTCGCCTCGACATATATGAGGCGCTAATGCGCTTTGCTTCGCTTTGCGCCTAGGCGCGCTTTTCACAACACTGCTTGGTAGTATTTACGATGGAGACAAAGCTGAATTTTAAAAATGATGAAGCCCCCATCATTCAAAATCTTGCATTGTGAAATAACTGTTGTTCCTGCATCAGATTCGTTGACAATTTACTCTCATCATATTGAACAGACAATAACGGACGATCTAGTTATGTTAATGGAAATTGGTAAATTTGTGATTTAAATAGGTTTCTTTTTTGTCTTTTTATTTTTGATCAAATAAAACTGGTACAAATTTGTCGATGGGTATGGTTACCAACATGTTGCGGATGTGTATGTAGCACTCATTCTGGCAGGATGGTGAACTAGCCACTGGTGTGTTAGGGTAGGTAAGAATTAATATTCAGGATTTCAGGTACAAAGTGTAGTACGTTTGACAGCACAAATGGTGATAAGATCAGTAATCACACCAACCTTATCCCTAAACAATAGTGATAAGTGCGTTTATCTCTAGGCTGAACATATTTGAAATCCATGTAAATAGGAATTGAATAGTTTTCACATTGTATATATTTAGAGACGAGCTATAGCTGAATAATACAATTCTATTATCATAATTACTACATTCTTTAAATTTTCTTTTTGGCGGAGTGGTGAGGTACTCATGGAAGAGTTGTGGTGAGGAAAGGAAGGAGGCTAGAAGCGTGGTATTAGTAGTTGAGTTTGATAATAAGCTTAAATTAACCAAGTTCTGTTTTCATTATATTAAAACAAGAATGAAGAATCAGTAATCCAGTTCAGGTCTTTAGGTCTTATATTAAATTTTTGCCATACATGTGTGCAGTAATTTGTCACACTTCATCAGTTACTAAATTATCAGTTCAAACTAATGGTCTGGATGTTATGTGGTATGAAACTATCAGAATTGAGAAATAGAAAGGAGAAGCAATGAAGTGAAAAAGATTATGCTGATTTGAAGTACATAGTTTTAAATTTTCTGAACGCGGATATGCTTGGTGCTTTTTTTAAGCCATAGATAGATTTAACTAATTTACAAACTTTCCATTCATTACCAGAAGCTACAAAATACCTCAGCCTGATCCATATATATTTCTTCTTAAAGAACTAGGTACTCAAATTTTTTGTTATTAGTTATAGACTTATAGCTCTCAATGAATACCTATGAACTCATTTCCAATTTGCAGTTAAAGTCTGCTCGGGAAGTTACAAAATTTGCTGCTGCAGGAAGTGCCCTCGGAGCAGTTAACCTTGCAGGCATTGCATGGAAATATTCCAAAAGTCCTCATGGTATTATTCACGCTCTCATTATATATTTACTTGGCAACATGCTTTTGATTGTAGGGAATAGTGTCAGGGTATTAATCTATCCATTTAAAGGTAATATTTATTTTTATCGAAGTGATTGATTATAGTCTGTACATTTTTTTTTTAATTTTAGTGTATACCTTTGAAAAGATCGTAAACTATGCGTCAATTACAAAGCGAATTGGGAAAATCCCATGACTTTCTAATATGAAAAAACTGATTAACTACAAATGCAATTGATTTCAAGATATGGTGACACTATGAACTTAATTACATGGTAACCATCACAAGGCAAGGCACTAATTGTCTATGACATGTAGCAGTTGCTTTTGGTCTTTACATATAGTTATCATTCTATTCTACTTCAATATGAAATCACTAGCCTTTTTTTTCTCCCTCTTTTCTTTTTGTTTGATTCTAATGGAAACAATGAACTTTCAATCTGAAGTAGTACGTGAGGTTCACCACTAAATTATTGGGGAGCCATTTAAACAAAACAAGTTGTATTTGGCATGTTTAAATTGAAAAATAAGATAGATTTTTATTGAGTTAATTCTTGGATTGTTTACCAAGTTGGTTTGGTATTGGTGCACATCATCTATACGGATTTCAGCGTGCAGCCAAATGGATGCAACTTTCACATAGCTTTATGTTATTCTTTTTGAATTTGTTGGTTTTTGTTTATCATAAAATGTAGTACCACAAACACATATGACGTACAAACTTTAGCAGGAGCTAAGATATAAAAAGAAATAAACAGCTACTAATTAAGTACAGAATTGCAATAAGTTTCTCTTTTTTGTCAGGTACTGCACTGTCCTTGGCAGCTGGAGCAGTATTTGGTTGGACATTTGGGTATGAAATTGGAAATCACTACCATCAACTTTACAGGATGGATAATATGGGTGCGCAGGTTAAGTTTTTGGAGTGGTTGGAGAGCAAGAAATGAGTGTCTTCTTAGAGGTTGACATGGATTGTCAGTGAAACTCACATAGGAAAATAACAGACCTGAGTGTCTGGTAGTTTTTACGGTACTAATAAAGTTGTGGAGACAGTTATCCATTTGCATCTCCATGTATGAGTGCACGGATTCTAGTTGTTTATGTATTGTAGAAATTATGCTAGGGAAGCTGATTCTCGATTCTCTCTCAAAATTTACAAAGGAACGTCCATTTTGTATGGTATTATATAAGTTTGATTTCCCTATGATGCAAAGATATTTACCATTTGTCCTATACTTGCACTATGCCCCTTGTTTTTGGAAAACCTGAAATTAAACCTTGAACGAGCCAACTGAAGAACTTGTACTTATGAGTTTCAGTTATGTAGAACCAATAGAACCAATAGAGTAAGATATGCTATGCTTTCCATAAATGTGTTGATGTTTGCAGATACGTGCTATTTTCCAGGGATTGGTGAAAAACTAACACAAAGATAAAGACGAAAGGATCTTTCTCGATTGTGCTATATTAATTTTAATTCCGTCGACATCAACTTGAGTTGTCAGGAGTCGTATCAATATTATCCTCCTATTAAATAGTTCTTTTTCAAGTCGTCTTAGCTACTACGGCGATTCGATATTTACTGGTTCTGTACACTGTCTTGGTACATTCCGCACACTCGGGACTATGGAGTATTGTAACTCACACACAGTATTCACTTAATGCTACCCATAAAGAATTATGTAACAGTACTATGTGTCATCAGAATGACCTAATGCAGACCCATCACAATGGAAATTCAATCAACTGATGAATGACTTTGTAATCTCTGCAAATTGTATACTACAATAGTGCCACAGCCGCATAGTCGACATGCTGAAATTGTGTCGGTGACAACTCTAAATTTCAGTAATTAACTGCAGATTTTCATCTAATCATTAGTAAGATTCCAGTACTTCTATATTCAGAATTCGAGCCTAGGAAGGAATATATTCAGCTCTAATTTCGTTACGATGTTTGTTAATCAACCCATTAAGAATATTTGGTTACTTGCCTGAACCGATATTATTTCATTTCGTCTTTTCATGCAGTGTTATATCCAAAATTTGGTAAAAGAATTATCCGGGTCAATTTAATGAAATTAGGACAAAGACAACAAGATTCACACAAGATAGGACTTGCCTTCTTTCCAGAAAAGTAAAAGCCACACCCTCAAGAAATGAAAGATCAGGGATCAGGATACTTAAAAAGATAGGGCGATCCTAATTTAGAGAAGACAAAGGACAAAAGCTGATCTCTAAGAGCGTCGTCAACATATGTAAATATTAGGGCGCACCCTTATATTTTAATGGGCTTAATAGGATTTAATGCATCACTCAGATGAACGACTTGTAATAACCCCAATTTTTGGGACTTTGTAAAACATTCGATAAATAATAACCCTGACTATCGAGGAAAACTTTTTAGTTAACATTATGTTATGCATGAAAATTTAGTTTCCGAGGGGATATTGCGATTGTACGTACCAAATGAGTGTGTGTAAAAGTCATTAGTTTTCGAAAAAAATCAACTTTGTAAAACGGTCTTATCTTACAAACCGTCAAGTAATACGAGAATCACGTTCAGGAATCGAGAATTCTACAAATTAAAACCCAAGTACAAGATTTTAAAGAATAAAAGACTTATAAGAAAAGGATTTACCCCGCAAATCGCTTATGAAGATTTATCACGATAACGAATAAGCGATCAAGCGAATACGTAAGCGAATAAATAAGCGTATCAAGCCCATGCAACTTCCCATGAAAGACATGCAAACTAATTAGAATGAAATGCAACCATGGATTGATAATCAAATAGTGATCATCCAAGGAGCATAATAACCTAGTAGAGTGAATAGTAGCAAAAATAGTAGTAGCGGTACTTAGCTAAGATATAGGCTTTGACATTGGGAATGCTTCTTGAGTACTACAAGATATATGCATATCTAAGTACACAAAATCAAACACACTTCATCACCCAAGCAAGCAAGCAACAAAAATCTCTCTCCTTCTTCCCAACAAAGCTCCAATCGGCTTTTATAAAAAAAAGGAAACTCAAATTCAAATCTCAAAATCAATCCATGGATAAATGCTACAAGTAATTCCTAAGATTCCCATCATCAAACTAAGGTAAGATAAATCTTTCATAGCATTTTCTTAAGATTTTGATGGTTAAATAAAATGGTGAAAATGATGCCGAATAGTGTCAAATAGTGACTTTTCTTGATTTCTTGAATTTTTTGGAAAGATTAAGGTTTCTTAAGAACACCAAAGCCTCACCAAGTATCATTCATCAAGAAGAGAACCTCCCAAGATACCAAGAAAGGTATAAACCTTCATCCAAACTTTTTTCAAGCTTTAAGTTTCAAGAAAAGTAGGGATCTTGGAAGTAAACCTAGTTTCGATGATTGTCTTGAATATTAGCTAGTTAGATGCTAAGATTGATGTTGTGGACTCAAGAACTTGACGTTCTTGAGATTATTAAGTAGTTAAATGTAGTTATGATGATTTTTGGTTAGTAAATAGTAGTTTAGAGCGAAAACGAAACTCGGATCGTAAGCGTAACGACGATAAAACAATTGAATCATGACATTAAGTTTTTTTGCAGAAACACAGAAATTGTAAACTGTGTATTCTTGAAAACTAAGAATTGATAATGATAGAGATTGTTTTAAGGATCGTTTAGGCGCTTGAATCACTTAATTTCGATTTATGGTTCAAAAGTTAGGTCCGTTTTAGTAAAAACGATTTACGCGACAAAAACTGTTAAAAATTATAAACTTTGGAAGTATAAATGATCAAATTAAAATTATTCGAAAATCATGAAAATTTTACAAAGATTATGGAGTATACTACCTGACATAAAAATTGCAAGTAAAAATATAGATTTTTCAAGTTTATAAAAAGGTTGGAGCCGAGATCGCGCGAGTAAAAATCGTTAAGAATCGCGAGAGGAGCCCAATGGTAAAAACAAACGAGATTAATGGATATTAAGGACCGCGAAAGGAAAACAAAGTTAATGACTAATCGTACTTTATTAAAATGACGAGAGTAAAATGAGTCTTGCAAATTGATTATAAGCATTGCGGAACGATAATGTTTTTGATTAGAATCTAACGGAACGATAACGTTCTTGATTATAGATTTTCGGACTAAATCGAGAGCGCCCTCGACCTCGAAACACCCAGGAAAGTTTTCAAACCCTACCTTTTTAAAACTGTTGTGTTGTGTTTGTTTTCAAATAATTGTGATATATACATGATTTTGTATTAAGATGTTTTACGAATTGTGATATATAATATCATATGATATGTTAATGATTTTGGTATATGAATATTACCGGATTTCAATCGATAACGCTAGAGAGTAGCGTTGTATATATAAGGTGTATATTTTAGACCGAGGATTGGTCAGTATGATTTGACGAAAACCCGGAAGTATTCTGGAGGTGTTTTATTTAAGAATGTTAATGCTAGTGAGGAGCATGTTATATATATTTTAGACCGAGAGTCGATCAATATAATTTATTTAAAAACCAGGAAGTATTCCGGAGATATTTTGGATGATTAAAAGTACGTGATTATTTATTCCGAGGGACTTGATGTCCTCTTGCAAAGTATTAAATACATCGAATTTATTTAAAATGATTTCCAAAGATCGTAAACTATATTTAATTACTCGAGCAATGAATATTATTTCAACAATTCATTTAAAGAGGAAAAGTATTCTCCGACGATTAATTTATTTTAAACTCAATTTTTTTATATTCATTAAAGATTAATTTAATTACTTAAACATAAATTAGTTTTGGAATATTATTTGAAATATTCTTTTAAAAATATAATTATTCAAGGTTTAACTATTTAATAATTATTATTTAATTATTAAATATTTATCAAGTGGTATAAAATGATTTAAAAATTAAAAAAATCTACATTTAAATATTTTTTGAATTCTAGAAAATCATTTTAATACTTTCGGATCGTCGAAAAATATCATCTCGACATATTTTAAATATTTTGACTATAGTGTCAAAGGAAAATCCCCCTTGATTATTTATATGTTGACAACAGTCAACTCACATTATCTTAGTACTTCCTTCGAAAATTCTCGGAACTACATATATATACATATATGAGATGACATGTGCCTATCAATAAGCAAAATGCTTAGGGAACTTCGATATAGTTCGATATTCCAAGTATATGATATGATTCTTAGAAGGACAAGACAGGGGTAGGGATCCAGTACTTCGTGTACCAGGGAAAGTACTAATTTAATTTCCGTATGAGAAGGTACCATGTATACTGAGGGACATGCGAAGTATGCAAAATATACCCGGGAGAAAAGGGAAGCATATAAAGCCTGAATGCGGCTAGGGTGACAACCGGGAGTAAAGAAGTCACCCTTCTACATGTAGAGAACAATAATAACATTCTGATATACGACTGATCGTCGTATAATAGGGCTCCGGTGAATGTCCTATTCTTTCAATTGGAATTGAGATGCGATACCGTAACCCAAGCCTAGGTGCTGGGTTTACCATTAAGGTATTTGCAGACTAATAAGTCAATCAAAGAATCTTTCGGAAAAGAGGTGTGTATCACCAAGAAAAATTACTTTAATTAAACTAATATCCATATACGGATTCAAATATAAATTCTTGTACAGTCTTTTCATACTGTAAATTATTATGCTGGGCATTATAGCTCACACTTGATTTCTTAAAATGACACAACACAACAGTGAACCAAGATGCCGGTCAGAAAGCTCACATCCCGGAAGCGAGTAGGAAATAGCCAGCTTTTCTGTAGGTTGTTTGGTGCAGTGCCACGACTAGACCGCATGAGCTGGATTAGTTTTTAGTTGTTTCTAGTCCGGATTATATATAAGTATAACTTATGTAAGGTAGTAATGAAAAAACATATATTTGGCCGCCGGTCTAACCTTAAGTAAAGTTTACGCCCGTGGTAAAACATAATTACTTTTGGACTATAATAACTATCACTTTGCGGATTTAATAACTCTAGTAATGTTTTGTTTATTTCCAAAACTATAACCTGTAAGTGTGTGTGTGTGTGTTAATTAATGTGGGGTTGTAGATGCATGATTATATATAATATTGTGCAAAAATAAGTATTTAAACAGGATTTAAGATGGCGTGGCCTCTTAAATCCCCGACCTCGGATTTGGGGGCGTCACAGAAATGGTATCAGAGCCTTAGATTATAAAATCTTGGAAACAATAGGAGATAAAATACATAGACATAAGAATAATAAGAATCAATTTTGAGGGGAGGAGGGTTAGAGACCTCACGCGCAATGACATAGATTGAGGGGAGCAATAGCTGTATATGGACCTTTTAAGGGCTGGGTGACTTGTCACCAATTTTGTTAGGATAGCTCGTAGTAGATAGAATTCCTAGCCCTACAGGGTGCCCTGTTTATGTATTTGATGTTTAGTATTCAGGAACTATGTATTTGGTAATTTGTATTTAGGACGTATGTATTTCACCCCAAGACATACTCTGGGAGACCTTGTTATATATTATCTAGCAGTTGTTAACAAATGGTTTTACTTTATTATTGTAATCTCGATTAAAGCATGCCAAATATTTAAATGCATGCGTACATACAAATGAATTAATCAAAGTATATAAATATGTGCAACTATATTAACACAATTTTCATTATCAGAACGTTGCCACCCTGTATAAGAGGAACTAGGGCTCAGCCCACAGAATCTGTTAATCAGAGGCAGGAAGAACCTTATAATATTATAAATGAGGAAAGTGAGGAAGACTTAGATTTCAATGAATTCGATAAAGAAGAGTATATGGAGGAAGAGGCTAAGGATACCCACCAAGGGGGAAACCCCATGAATGAATATATGAACCACTTAAGGGAAAATTTGAACCAACAACCCCTTCCACCACTGCCACATGCTGCTCCATAAACAGCTGCTACCGCCTTCAGGGCGTTTAAGTCCCTCAAACCCCCAGAATTTCTAGGATCCATTGATCCAGTCGAGGCACGGGCTTGGCTTAAGGAGATAACGAAGTCTTTCGAGATACTAGGTGTTGAAGAGCGACACAAGACCATCTTTGCCTCCTACATGCTGAAAGGGGAAGCTAACTATTGGTGGGAGTCTAAGCATTACCTCGAGACTGATGTCATTATCCTATGGTATAAATTCACGTGGTTGTTTCTAGACAAGTACTGTTGATGAGACTGCATAGCTGTATGAACAGTATACATGATAACTCAACACGAGAATAACATTAGAACATGACACGTAAATAATACTACGTCTACATAAGAAATCAGGAAGAAATGAAGACATGGTAAATACAAAGAATCAAAAGATTAGAAGAAGGCTTGAAGTCTGTTTACAGGTCACTGAAAGAAGTTTATTAATATGTTAATGCCTCAGTAAAGAATAAAGGGTAAAGACTTTCAGGGTTTTAGAAATGTTAAAAGATTCAGTGTTTAAGTGCCACCAGAAGATTTCAGTGTATCAACATTGATTGAAGCTAGACAATTTATGAAGCATAGGAATTTGAAGAATTGAAGACATGGTATAGACTGAGGTTAAAAAAGATAGCTACAGTCTTGAAGTTATACTCACCGAAAGGAGTTCATTTGAAGAATAGTGAATGAAGTATTCAAGATTGTAGTAACAATGAAGGCGCGTCTGAGTACTAGAAAAGATTCCAGTGAAAGTACATTTGTTCATTGACAGTCAGTTTTTGAAGCGATAAAGTTGTTGCAAGCTTAACAATGTAATCAAGGATATAATATGAAGACCTGAATCGATGTTAGTCGTCAGTGAACCAGGCCAGTTGCACTAGGATTCAGCATTTCGTGAAAGGAATCTGAGTATTATCATAGAAGAATTGTTAAGTGAGGATTCGTATTTGGAAATGTAAGGTTATATGGTTAATACGAAGACTCAGAGAGAAGACTTGAAGATGGGACATTTTAAGGTTAAAGCGTTCTACAAAATCTAAGTCAAAGTGATCACTACCCTGCAGTAGGAGTCACTAAGATCATTCCATTACTTAGAAGGAGTAAGAACATTGAAATACTGCTCGTAAACTAAGTATCAGAAATGGTCTTGACATAGTAGGATAAACAGGGAAGGTACTAGAGCAGAAACTAAGTCAAATGTGCATGTTCCTATACCCTAGTCGCCAGTGAGAAGTTGAATGAGCATTGTTTGATTTTTTACTAAGGCAAAATGAATTACCTACCCTTCCTTGTAGTTGGTGTCGCCAGCTAAAATGAGAAAGAAAGAGAAAATCATGCCCATGGCACACTTCCTTGCATGCTAGAGAAGGTACATGTGCAAGTAAGCATTCCTTGGCATGTTAAGTCACAAGTAAGCCTCCCCAAGGAGTCATGCTCGCAACTAACACACTCTACTTGCTACATCTGGTCGCCAGTTACATGGAAGCTCAGGAATGTCTAAGGTAATTTCTCCTAGGATTCAAGTATCGCAAGTTAGACTACATGGAAGCATATAGGCGCAAATTAGAGTGTATTCATGAAGCCAAACTCGCAATTAAAGAATCCAAGACACCCTCTTATCGCAAGTAACATGTAGATTAGAGAATTACTAAGGCAATGTCTTCTCTGAGAAGTTCTATGCGCAAGTAAGTTCCCCTAGTGATACAAGGGTTCGCAAGTTAGCATTTAGCTAAGAAACACTTCACCTTTTTACTTGGAGTTGCAAGTTAGAAAGGTAAGGAAAAGAAATGAAGTGGTAGACTTCTTGTATGCGCAAGAAGAGAAATTAAAGTCGCTGGAACAAGCTCTCTCAGCCACTACTTTATTATTTGATCAATTGATTTATGTGGTGATTAATTGGCCATATATTTCAAGTGAGATAAAAGCCTACACTCAAGCAGCAGAAGAAAAAATCAACCAATTATTCTGTTTATCTTCTCTCTCACGAGAGTTGATGAAATCAAGAAACAAAGAGAATAAAGAAAAGCTCATCATTTTGATGACCGTTTAACTTCCCATCGGAGAAATGTTATAATGCCCAATTTAACTCCTGTGTATTCATATGGGCATTATAATCGTTATCCGGTAATTGGATCCTTTGACAAACAAAAAGCTAGATCATTGTATATGATTTAATTTGTATATCTTTGTAGAATCAAGAACATTATTGTTCTTGGATTGTAGCCGGTTAATTTATCTACCGGAGTGTAGCAATACCCCCGAAGATTTATATATGAATATATACTTCCCCGAATATTTTGTGTTCGTCACTGTATTGCCCTAAACACTATTCAACTCAAGAACACGGAATCACTAAACGAATACTAAATTATATATCCGCACAAAATTTGAAAGAATTTTTTTAATTTAGTGAGTATCGTATTCAACCCCCCTTCTACGATATTTCGGGACCTAAAAATTGGTATCAGAGCTTGTTGATCAATATACGGATCAGATCCGGTATGTCAGCCCAAACAGCCAAGTTCTCATATTTTTGGATTTTTTAATTTTTAAAAAATTATCAACTTTTGAGATTTTTGAATTTTAAATAATTTGGACTCAATCCAAAGGTTCTTAAAGGAATGGTAGACTCGAGATTCCTCCGAATGTTAAAGATGATTTTAATCTTTTGAAGAAAACGAAGACCATGTGCTATTCAGAAAAAAAATTCTCGAACACGGAAATTGAAGATAATGGTTTTCTTATTCCAATGAAGCTGATCTCAAGACCTACAGAAGAAAATTGTGGAATTTCCTCAAAGGATTACTCCATAGGATACCACTGGATTTTCAGATGCAGGAAAGGAATGAAGTTTCTACGGGTACAATTTTTCTCAAAGATTTTAAGAGAACTCTAATGATTCCAGATTGTACAGTCGCATAGTGGTTTGTACCAATGCTACATTTATCGGGGAATCAAAGTGATCATATAAGGAATTAAGGAGGTCAGAGAGAATAGAGGGGACATAAAAACATCTCAGTTACATGCAGTTTAGTTGGAACCTCAGGATAGAATGTAAGAGTTCCCGATAGATGAATCAGAGGAAGCTCAGGTAGATGAAAGTGACTTGTACACTTTAAGAATACTTGAGTGACTGGATGACAGGGCAATGTTTTACATGTCAGGGAAGTTTAGTCGGATCAGATTCACAAGAAGTACATAAGCTATATCCAAGGATCAAACCTATCTATCCGAAGCGGAAACTCGTAAAGATTTAGTTCAAGAGGTGGTAACAAGACTGAGATGGGGACGTAAACAAGATTTGATAGCTACAGTAATGACAAGAAATATGTGTCAAATAACTATCAGGGGTTTTGCTACAACTGAATAAGAAGCTTGACAAACAAGGATGAATAGGGACTCAGTTAATGAGTTGAGACAAAGGTGGAGTTTTCTTAAGGAAACAACCAATCAAAACTTACAGTGCACAGGGAAAGAGTTGGAATGGATCAAATGATGAGAATAATGAATATCCTGCTTTCATAGAAATTTCTGAAGAAGATATAACTCACATATCTCAGGTTTCAATTCCTTGAACCACTGCAATATTTTTCTCTTAATATTCAATGCATGTTAAGATCTTAGTGTTTAAATGTTTAACACTCGCACAAGCATGATACCATTACACATAGATAATGTTGAACTAGTTCTCGAGAATATTTTTGTGGTAACTAGGAATGATGTTTAACTTGTGCATGGTACCTTATAAGATCTTAAATTATTGTTTAAATATTTGTTTAACATGAATTATTGTTTTAGTGATATATATATTTTCCAACATTTAAGACCTTTGTTTATGCTTATTTTTCTGTATCCTATTATAAGTGATTTACTCATTTTGTCTGAATTGTTTGTCAAGATGTATTAATTTATATTTGGATTGAGAAAGCTAGATGAGATACATAGCAGGATTGGAAGAGATAGAATTAGTGATTTATTTGTTAATTATGTTTATTCCATATCATTGATATCTTGCTTAATTCTTATGTGTAATGTTTCTGAATGAACGCCGTGTATTCTTAATTCAATGCTTGTTTATATCAATACAATGAATGCATCTCTTAGTACTTGCATTAATTATAGAAAAAGCATATTTTAGGATTACAATAGGGCAAAGACTACTAGTCCTCTTTATGTAAGGTTGGAACTATTTTTTCCCTTAGCCTAGAGATAAATTTGTCAAGGGTATTAAAATGGAGAAAATGGTTAGTCAAAGATAAGAATTAGCATGATAAGGTTGCAGCTGTTGTTATCTCCATTTATAGTAAAATCTCTAATCCATCTGGACCCAAACTAATAAGTTGGGTACCAAGAACTGTTAATCCATTTGTGAGTGCAGGACATAACATGGTAATTGATTCATATGCATTCTTGGTAATTCATACTCAAGGCATATGATCAAAGAAAGAGCCTCACAATCAAATGTGATTAACAAAAGCTATTCCGTCAATATTCTTTGGAGATGACAGCAAAGGTTTTCATCACGAGACAAGCTATACCAAAAAATGGATGTATCATTGATTCAACAATTGGTATCACTGATAACAACTAATCATTGGTGTCACTGATAACAATTGAAGCATCTTTATTTCTGGAGAATCAAGGTAGAAATCCTCTTATCAGACGGTTCCACATCAAAGGATAAAATGTCAATTTAATGAAGGATTAGTGTCTCATCTGAAGAAGGAAGGTTGAGAAGCTTGCTCTTGTTAGAGTAAGGATATGATATGCACGTAGCTAAAATGGAATCTCAGAAAAAGCTAAAGTCAATGGTGTCCACCGTAAAGCTTCATCTGAAAAAAGTTTAGTTATGGAAATTAGAGGCTCTCACCCTTGAACATCAACAGAAGGAAGTCTTTTATAAAACGGGATTAGTAAGAGGACCACCTCATCTGGAATTCAGAAGGATGAAAATATGAGGCATGTCAGAAAGAGGAGTCAAAGACAGCATCACAACTAAGTAAAGATATACCTCAGTGATGATGGATGACTACTCTTAATAAACAAAGTTATTGTGCGAGCATTCTCAAGACAGGACATCACAGATTGTGATTAAGCACATCAAAGGAGATCAATCTGGAAGCAACTGTATCATAAATGATCTTGTGGTTACATAACTGAATTTAAGAAGCAGTTCTGATTAATATCTACATCAACAAGAATATTTTGAGACAATATTCAGCACTAGTAACTCCGTGTCAAAACGGAGTGGTACAAGGGAAGAACAAGAACTTGATTAATGCAACAAAGACAATGTCAAGCAAATCAAGACTTTCTAAATACTAAAGGGCTGGAGCAGTCAATACAGTTTGCTACAAGTAAGATCAGACCTTGATCAGGACGTATACATGAAGACCACTAATGAGTTAATGGCCAACAGAAGCAAATACTGGATAACCTGAAAGTGCTTGGAGAGAATGTTCTACAGAAGCAAACTATGAAATATTTTGAGTTGTTTGAAGATCTTGGCATTTGCAGCTAAGACTAATTAGTATATTTTCCATGGATACTCAATGAAGTCTACAACCTACAAGGCATTTGTGGTTGATCAATAGAAGATGATTGAAAGTCTAAATGAATAATTCAACAACTCCATGCTCCAAGCTGTTAAAGGAGGAATTAATGGTATTGATGATTCATATCAAAGCAATGGAATGGCAGTGCAATACATAACTCATTACTTCAATGAAGCTAGTCAGCAAGGATAAAGATTTTTAGAAAATCCCAGCAATAGCTTGGGGAGCCATAGAAGGATCAACTAGTCAGACACAACACCTCATTATAAATCAAGATGACACAACAAGAACATATCTGCTGAGACAAAGGGTTTGATGTCAATATTATTCCCATATTATAGTTCTTAAGTGATCTAGATGGTGGAGTAATGATTAGCAGGGCTACTAAGTATGAGTGATTATTTCTCTAATTTTCTATTTGAAGAAGAAACTAAGAAAGTTACAGTAGCTATAATAGATCCAGATTGATTGGGTGATTGCAAAGATAGATGAACTCAATCAGTCAGAAAGAAGATTATAGGGAAGCTGGTATCCATACCAAATGACAATATTGTAATTGGTACAAGAATAACCAGAAGTCAAACTGGATGACAATGGCATTGTTATGAGGGACAAGGCCAAACTGGATGCTAGGTTATTATCAGAAAGCAGTATCTAGCAGAAAGCACCAGTGACGAGACTTGAGGACATTACGACATATCAGGCACCTGATACACATTCAAACTTGGAATTGGACTATAGTGAATGAGAACAAGTGCACTTTTGGTTGGTGAGTCAAAAGAGGAAGTCAATGCACAACAATTCATGGACTTTGCAGTTGCAGATCTATTGGACTATATATATCTCTTCTTCACAAGATCACTTCAGGTTGGTCTGAGTTAGTATACTACTCAAGAAATCATCAAGGAAATGGTATGGCACTCTAACTGAAGTTGTAGTTAAATATAAACTAGTAGAGGCGTCATATTAATAACTCTCTTATCTAAATGCAGTGATATAATGATAATGTTATATGTTGGTCTACTAATATAAGTAATTGCAGAGTATGTATGAAGGAGCATGTTGGAAATGTTGCAATTTTACTTGGAATTACTACAAGCAAAAGTAAATGAAAAGAATGAAGAAACCACTAAATCTTGATCAATGCAACTCAGATTATGCAGGTTGTAAGAAAGACAGGAGAAGCATCATCGAAGCTGTCAACTTAAGTGACAGGAGAAGCATCTTAGGAAGCTATCAACTTCATGGAAGAAGATTGATTTCTTGTTATGATAAAAAACCAATTCAACTCCAACAACTCTGTGGAACACTCTAAGTCAGTGCACCTTCACACCAGGTATCATCACTTTAGAGAGCATGTCTTTTTAGTCAAAGATTTACTTACAAAAACATTTACTAAATCACTTGTTAAAGTTATTTTTTTAAGACTTGTTTGTGACTGTGGGATATCATTCATTGCATATTAGTTGGAAATCCCATCTGTAAGAAATTCTTAATATAAGTTCACAAGTATTAAATCTTCAATATTTAAAGGACTTGTGAATTTATCAGTAATCCAGTACCTCGTACTTAGTGTACTATCTTGATTATCATAATTACAATGTCATGTACATTTGTGCTAATTAAGTATTATAGCATAAAGTTTGAATATTATTTTATTTGTATTAAATTAATATGTAGCATAGTTATTTGTATCATATACAAATAATTGTGATACTTTTAGTATTAGTAATATTACTAAGAATTTCCATTCTCAGTAGTTAATTCTTATTTCTAAAACCACAAATATTAGAAGTTGAAGTATTTTATGAGTTATGTGTATAAAATTCTCAATATTTTATATGCTTAGAAATTATTTCTAAAATTACTAACTATCCAGAAAATAATTGCCATGTGTATAATTCATATATTCTATCGATAATTATTCAAGGATAATTATAAATATTTAAGTGCTAGTATCTAACTCATAGATATTTAGTATTTATTATTTATTTTAAGTAGTTTGGATTATGGAAATTGAAGCAATTCAATGATTTTATTTGCTCCATAATTTAAATCATTTTAAAATAAATAAGCAGCATGCTTGATCATAATAAAAAACTGTTAACGATTGATATCTAGTATATTGGTTGTAACTAAACCGTTATAGGTTATTGTGAGACTTGGGTTTTAGTGAATTTATCAACTTATATATCCAGAATTCACTGAAATCAGAATCATGATTGTAGCATGATTAGTTTTGTGCTAATTTTTGACTTATAACAGTTAATGATATTTAGTTAAGAGTTTAAATATGAACTAATTGTGAAGTATTAGTATTTGTGGCACTACTTAGAACTCCTCTAATTAATCAATATTTATCCTCGGTCACTTATACTAATATACAAAGTCTGGAAATTTTTCTTAAGTACGACTATGGTCAATATGGATAATACTTTATTAAAAGTAACCATATGCTGTCCAATTAGAATATTTTTCATACTTACTTGCTAATTCCTGAATACTTTGATATATAGGCAATACCCAATTGATCACAGTATATGGAACTTAGAATACTTTTCTAAGATTGCAAACAAGACAATGTTGGTTAATGTTGCTTTATTTATCAAATCAACATTGTTTGAGATATTATAGTTGTTAGGAGATAACATTGTATAGTATATGAAATTAAATGCTAATGTCTATCTGATAGATAGTTGGTATTTAATTCATTAATATCTTATTTTAGTTTATTTAAATTATGATATTAGACAATTTCATGCTAAATCAGTTTCATAATTTAAATTATATTAGAATAAGGTGCAACATAATTATTAGTATCTAAAATACTTGACAAGTATCAATCAATAATATATTGTTAATATTTTGTTGCAAATAGTTATGATATTTTAAGTTCTAGTGAATTTATGTATGTTGCTATATCTGAAAGATTCACTATAATTTAAAATCAGCAGCACTGTCATTCTTATTAAGATAATTTATCAATACACAATGTTGTTGGTAATAGTTTTATAAAGATAGATTATGGAGCTTTTGACATGAATGAAAATTTCTTAGACTTTGCCCTAAGTGATCAATGATTTTACAAAAACTCATTCATATTGAAAGATAAAATATTTCTTTCTTTTCTTAATACTGCTACATCATCAGTCCGTGTCTTCTATCAAAGATATGATTATCTTTTTATGTATAAAACAGACTTTTGCACACAAACAGTTTTAAGAGAAAAATGAAACTTCTTTCTACTGTGGTAATTACTTATTTCATGATTTTTTTTGTGAAATCACTATTGTACATCATTTCTTTCAAAAGATTAAATGCAGAATTTTCATTCATTATAGATTCATGTGCATTCTATCTACTGTGCTATATGTTAGATAATACAGGTTTAGCCTCCACTGGCCTTCTTTTAGTTGATAGTCATGAGGTTTTAAACCCACAACTTCTATCCCAGACTATAAAGATAAATATACAAACAGAACCAACCAACACTCTCTTACCATTAAAATGAAGTATGTATGAGCGTGAAGGAGAAAGTTCCTTAGTGCACCACATAAGGAAAGTTCTGAAGTCAACCCAACAGCTCTGTCACCTACAAATATTAGTAGCATTAAAATCGAGGAAACTGAAAGTCCCCATCCATCTTCTCAAAAAGATGTACTGGATTAAAAGGCATAAAAACAATTACTAGATTCATCTTCTCAATAGGGTACGTCTATTGAAATTCCCTTGTCGGCCAGGGTATCCGATGTAGTGACACCACACACACAAAGGATGAGTTGATGGAAATAAGAGTTTCGACCATTTTAAGGTCAGAATCGATTGTTCAAGATTCTTTAATGGACCAATTGCCTTTATAGGTGTTAGGAGAGGATACTGATCCAATAGCCATATATCAGTGGTTAGTGTCTACCTCCCCAGGCTTAAATCCCCTGGATGCATCTGCGGATAGAAGGAAATGTCTTCAGATTTAGATGTACCTGATGAGTCACAAGGAAATGTCTTCACAGACATTAGAAGGAAACTTTTATCTTTATGCTAAATTCTTTGGATCATTGTATACCTTCGCAGATTTCAAATCTGGAACCCTCAACGGGAAACTAGCAACTTGTAGATTATGACTCAGATTCATCTGACGAGTCTAACAAGGACGGGGATTTGCGAACTCCCATTGCACCACCTATGACCTCCTTAAGCATGGATAAGGTGATTTCCTTGCAGGTGCAGCCGGATTTTGGATCTATGAGAGGAGTGATACACTTGTGTGAATGCGTGTAAACATGAGTGGAGAGAAGAGTGAACCATTTATGAGGTACACAAAACAGAATCACATACTCATAGTGGGGAAGAAAGAGAAACACCATATCACATTCTCTATCCTTAAACATGGTTCGTAATGTTCAATTTTTCGAAAGTGATTCTTAGGGATCCAACTTGATACTTCGGGAACTAACAATGTTCACCTCAAATCTGTTTATGATTGGAACCTAACTCGTAGGGACCTAACATTTACAGACTGGAATCGAATAGTTGGGGCCTAACAAGTGTTATCTAACAGTTGGGAGGTATAAGGATGTTGCGAAGGTTTTTTAACATGATGATCAATAGTGAAGCCTTTTTGCAGCATTTAAAGGGACATGGTTGATCAAACTTTGACTTGCTATTTCTTTTCTAATCAAGTGAAATATGAGAACTACTTCTGACAACTCAATACATTTCTTCTCTTATTTCAAGGGGAGGAAGTGTTACATAAAAGTTTGGATAAAAGTTTGGAAGATTCCTTAACTAAGAGGGAGAAATGGCAAGTAGCTGGAAAAAGGTAAAACATATATATACACCACACCATACACCATTGTTGTTTGAAACTACAGATCCTATTGTACGGGAGAGGTGGTAAACACGAAGGTCATTTCCTAGCTATCAGAAAAAGTGGATTGGTTCATCACTATTCTTCATAAGGGGAGAAGCTATTTTCCAAAAAGAGGAGTACCATTGGTTTTTATCAGCGGATCCTATTGTATGGGAGAGGTGGTAAACGAAGGTGATCTTCTTTAAGCATTTGAGTCACATAGGGGAGAAGCAAGCGAGATGTGTGCTTCTCAATAGGAAATATGGTTGTACAAAAGAAGTTGATTATTACTTCAAGACTGAGAAGTATTATCTGGTAGAGATATGAAGAACCAAGGAAATGAAGTTAAAACTACTTGAAGATCTGTTCAGTGTTACAGGAACAAGCATCTTTCATTTCAGTTACTCAGGAAATTTGGAAATGCGGATTTTGTTCCAAAAAACCAGTAGCATTATTTGCGATTCCTGGTACTTTACTTTTTCTAGTTGTTAGTTGAGTTATCCTTATTTAATTTGTTTGTTACGTTTAACAATCAAATAGGGGAAATTATTGGTGATAATGCGTAGTTGTATGAACAGTATACGTGATAACTCAACAGTAGAACATGATAGATAAATAATACTACGTCTACACAAGAAATCAGGAAGAAATGAAGACATGGTAAAAAAAAGAATTAAAAGATTAGAAGAAGGCTTGAAGTCTTTCTACAGGTCTGTTGTACAAGAAATTCTTGTGCCATAACAAGACTAAGTCAAATTGAAAGCCCTAAGTAAGTTGTATGATAATCTAAGTTTGCATTTGGTATTGTATCACTTAAGTCTGCAAAAATGTAAATAGATTAGACTAGAATATTTTTCCGTAAACAATCTCAAGCCTAAGAATAAACTCTGGAAGAAGATCATGAAGATCATGCCTCATAGAAAGTGTGAAGAAGCTTGGACTTGAATAAATCTATTTTGGAAAAAATATTCTAAGTTAAGAAATCTACAAGTCACAGATTAAGTGTTATCGAGAAGTCATTCGAGAACTCCAGAATGACTTATCGAGAAGTCAAGAAAAGCCTAGAGAAGTCTCAGGGATATCGAAAAGTCAAATTATCACTAGAGATCTCAGAGATATCGATAAGTCAAAATATCAGTAGAGATCTCTAAGATATCGACAAGTCATTTCTGCACTAGAGAACTCAAAGATATCGGCAAGTCAAAATGAAGATTGGAGATATCGATAAGTCAATCTATATGCAGAAATTTAGAGATCTCGACAAGACAAATTCTCCTATAGAGAACTTAGAGACTTCGATCAGTCAAAACAACTATAGAGTAATGAGAGATCTCGATAAGCCATTATACTTATCGAGATATCGAGTTCTCTATATAACAAACTGGAGATCTCGAAGTAAAACTCAAAGTACAAAGTACATACCAGTTAAATATCCATGATTATCAATCAATAAACAAATCAATCACTGATTTGTAAAGTCTACAAAAGCAGCTTGAAGAGTACAAGATCAAAGGCCAAGATAATTGACAAAGTAAAGTCACAGACATGCACGATTTGCAAAGATACACTAACCCAGAAATAGAAAGTTTTAGTTAACTTAAAGTAGGGTTTAGTACATGTTATTGCATGCTGTGTAAAACCAGTGTTCACTGTTCTATAAAGTAAACACTGAATGCTTTGTTTTAGAAGTAACAAAATAGACCAAAAAAATCTTGTAACTCTCAAGAGAGAAGCTGAGTTCTTTATCAACAAAGAACCCATAAATTTTGTTGCAAGACATACTTGATTTTAATATAAAATTAAGTGAGTTTTGAAAGATAGTGTATTCATGTGCACGTTTTATTATTTCTGTTAAAGCATATTATTTCTACAAGACAAATTACTTTGTTTACCATTCTTAACAGTTCAAAAAGCCTTTAAAATTGTCTAAAACACATTCACCCCCAGTGTTGTATTCATTACCCAACAAGTGGTATCAGAGCAAAATCTGAAAGCAAACATATTAAAGATTTTGGAAGAATGAATACACAGAAGCTTAGCAGTATCAAAATTTCTACCTTTGACAGATCTAACTACACACTATGGAAAAGGAAAATGTTGTTGTTCATCACGATGGCCAATCCTTTATATATTCAGATCCTCAAGAATGGGCCCTTCACTCTCATGGTAAGAGTTGAGGAATCCACAGATGGAGACAGGGTCATTACAGCACATTATGCTCCTAAAGATCCTTCAGAGTATACTGAACCTGAAAAAGAGAAAGTCTCTCTGGATAGTGGCCTACAGCTGATCTTGATAGAGTCACTTGATAATATAATGTACAATAACATTGTCAACTGTGACACATGCAAATAGATCTGAGAGAAAATAAAGTTCTTATGTGAAGGAACATAGGAGGTTAGGTCAAACCACTACACCATATATGGCCTATCGCAACCCCTCGCCTAAAGAATGTTACCCAATGTGTTACCTTAGATGTGATACTTATGAGCTAATTTAACATTGTGTTTTTGTGTTACCTTAGCAAAAAATGTGGTGTTACATTAGTTAGAAAGTGTTGCAGCATACAACGTACTTGTCAAAGTGTTACCTTAGGGTATTAAAGTATAAATATAATATTTTCTAAGATTGAATATTAATTTAAACTTATTTTACAAGAATATAAGGTGATATATACAATACAAATTGAATAAATAAGGCACATGATGATATACAAATTTTATACATAATAAAATTAAAAAATTTAAATAGAAACTTTTTAATTAATAAATTTTGAAAATATAAAATATGAATTTTAAAACTAATAACAAATTAAAAAAGATATAAAGTCCTTTCATTTTTGTACAAGCAGTTATATAAAAGTTATAAAAGTAAAAAGTGTTAAAATATTTAAATATACGAATTATAAATATAATAAAATACATATGATTAAAAATCATTTTCAAAAATATTTATTAGAATCTTATTTAATGCGTTAATAAATTAGAAATATATGTAAATTATTATACTCAATAGCTGGTAAACATTGAACTCGAGCGGGTAAAATTTGGGCCGCCCAAATTTTCACACAAGTTTGAATTTTTCATGTACACCGGTATCGATACCCTATTCATTCGGTGGCCTCTTCATTCGACTTCTTCTCTCAGTCCCCTCTTGGCCATTTCTCTCCGGGCTTATTTCTCTATCGCCATCCCTTTCAATCTATTTCCTCTAGTGTCTATCCCCTAATTAGAAGTTTATATTTCTAACTAGGGTTCAGTTAAATTAGAGATCTAGGCTTCAGTTCTTCACCCTTCTTCATTAAGTTTTAATTAGGTTCAATTATTTACATATAATCCCTTAAATTTCATGTAATATCTTTTGTCTTTGATTTCAGGTATTCTTCGTTTGGGTTTGATGTTGAACCTTTGTACCTTGTATTGATATTTAACATTTGAGTTTAGGTAGGACATATACATCCCTTTCCCCCGAAGTAATCAAACTATGAGATACAATCATAGTTTTTAATATGATTGCAAACATTGTTTAATATCAAATTAAACAAGCTTTAACACTCTGCTTCGTTCATTTAGTGATCGCATATCTGTTTATCTGGATAATGCCTCTTCAAGTGTGCAATGTTCTGTTGTTCAGCAGAATACTTACACTCCAAGAATACACTCCAAGGATACACTATTGCTTCAGGTTTGTTTAAAGTTCACAGTGGTTTTGTAATTCAAATATTCATTGGTTTCTATTTTTCGAGTTTATATTTTTGAGCTCACTATATTTTTACTTTCTTTTCTGCCTACAACATTTCACATTGAGTTGACCAATTTTTAGCAGCTTATATGTTTAATTTTCTGTATATTTTCAATTAACTAGTAAATAAAGGAAGGGGGGAAATGATGAGTTATAGCAGGTACTTATGACAGGTATAATAATTTGTCTAGAATGTTCTCCTGGTGCAGCCAATTATTTGTTGTTGTGCCGAGCTTCTATCATATGCCTATTGCTTGATTATGCTCACATTGCTCTCTCATTCCTCTTTATCATCGTATTTTAAAAGTCATTTTTAATGAATTAATGCATCATACAAGTGATTAGTCACTCGTGCTATGTACAACTTGCTGTTTATGTTTCCGTATTCATCAATTAAAATTTCTTAGCTAAATTCGTGTTTATAAACAGTGGGTACTTTGAACATTGTACCTTTTAATCGACTGCATTACTCAATGCCACTGGAGTACTGGTGCTCACATATTTTTATGCTTTTATGAGATTTCTGCTCTTATCTATTTCTTGTTAGAAGTAACTCATAGTTTTGATAGTTGCGTGAAGCTATAATCATTGCATAACATTGTGCTTATTTGACTGTTAGCAGCTTAAGAGCATTTAAATATTCGCTATTTATAGAAACAATTATTCTTAGAAACTTTAATAGTAAAACACTCTCGTGTCTTTAGTGATTCGACCAGCAATCTATTTACTGAATGAAACATCTCTTTTTTGTACTTGTTTCTAAAACTGGACACCAGTTCATCAACACCATGTTGATTTATTATTATGATGATGTTTATTTTTCTGGAAATTTACGGTAAGCTAAAAATTACAGAAACTTTAACTAAGACACAGAAGATTAAAAAAACTCCTAGAAAAAAGATAAATTCAAATTCCGGGAATGTTGTTTTTCCTTTTTCCCCATCTTCTTTCCCGTGTTTCTGTGTTCAATTTGAAAAGTGCATTAGTTAATGCAAGCTTTTAATTTTTAACATCACCCTTTACTTGATTGATAATAATTACAGGGATAAGCTTGAGTTGAAAGCACTAAATGAAGGAGCAGTTAACTAAGCTGAACTATAGAAGAAAGCTGAATTATATTCACACCAAAGAAATTGTCCGCCATTGGGATGCACTAAATTCCTTGTATGCAAAGCATACAAGACATTCTATTGATGTAATTTAGAAGAACATGGATCGGGATTATTTTATGACTCCACAAGAAGCTAAGGAACTTGGGATTATAGACGAGGTCATAGATGAAAGACCGATGGATCTAGTCACTGATGCTGTTGTTAATGAAGGAAAAGATAAAACTTCAACTTGATTCCTGAGGCAAGCCACTCTATCTCTATGTTTCACTTAGGTTTAGGGTTATTTACATTTCAGCCGCAAACTTATCTGTGTTTGTACACATCCATGCCCTTCATATTTGTCAGATGTGCACATCAGCTCCTTCCTTTTATTATTTACAAATATACCCCTACGACTGTTTATCACATGTCTTGTCTACAGTTCTATTATTCAGTTCCCCTGTCACTCGATTTTTCCTCTCTGGCATGAATTTTTTCTAATTTTTCAACTGAACTCATTGACCAAAATTCATGTTCCTTACCAAGAAACACTCAGATATAATGCAAACAACCCTTATTTAAATGCCTGTATGTTTGTGCTTGTCTGATCTTCAGTATATTCTTGACTATTATTTGAGTTAAGATAAATCTCCGTTTTTAGTTAACATCAGTTGTAGTTCTGGATAATGTGATTCTTTTACTTCAGTTTTGCATTGTTGCATCAATATTTTATTCTAGGATATGGGCCATATGGCGTATGCTTGTTAATTATGTATTCTAGGATATGGGCCATATGTATTTGAAAACAATACATTTAAGACAATCTTTTTTATATAAAAAAGAATGGTAATCCATATGAGTATTGCAAAGAAGATGTTTTCATTTCCTGTCCTTAGTAAGCCACAAACCACTTCTTGTTAAACATGTCCAAATTAATTACATTGTCTAGATGGACATGTTTAACAAGATGCTCAAAATGTAATTTAGGCGAACTGGTAGAGATCTTGGTTTATAGGTTTTAACTACTAGCGCGTGTGTGGGTTTAATTATATATTTGTTGATTAGTATTTTAGTCGATGTTCTTAAAGTGATACAATTATATTCGGGAAAAAAGAGGTATAATATTATGATTGACTTCTGTAATTTGCTCTTTATGGTCACCCGACATAAGGAGTATTATATACTACTGTGTATAATAATTGCTGCCAAAAACTGATTCTTGTTGGACCCCCACAAGCAAATAACATTTACTTTAACAGATCATATGCTTTGCCTGTATCATTTGTACTATAAGTTTGATGCTAATTATAAGAAATAAGTTATCTTTTTTAGTTTGTGGATTAATGTTGTACTATAGTTTGCTGTTAATTATAAGAAATAAGTTATATTTTTTTGTTTGTGCATTACCGGAATTCATATTATATGTAGCTAAGCGAATGCATTTTTCAGGAAACAGAAAATACGGGGACATAGATAAATAAGGGAAAGTCTTGATGTTGAATTCGATGAGAAAGTGAAGCAAATCCAAGAATAAGTTGATGAGTAGTAGCTTCTAGTATTATTTTTTAAGTTTATAATATTATGCTAATGTAATGTAAAGAATGTGAATTAGTTTGTTTAGTTAAGAATATTGTGGTTGTCGTTTCATACTTTTAAATAGTAGTTTTTCATTTTGTTTCTTGTAAAATGTTACAGTAGTTTATTAAAGTGTTACAATAGCTTGTTAAAAAATTTCAATAGCCAAGGTAGATATGTTACAAAAGCTACTAAAGTGTTACCCAAGGTACATAATTGATATAAACAAAAAGTGGGACTCACATGCTATATCAGTATAGAGGCTGCAAGCCAAGTCAGCATTATGGGCCCCACAAATGCCACGTCAGCATGCCATGTCAGTACATTGTATGTGGTGCCCTCCAAACCCGGGTTAGAAGTTTGGGGTCCACACACACACACACCTTATTTATAACCTGCTTATAACAATAATAAAGATAATAATAATAATGTGCAGTGACCCTACTTGCCAACTACCACGGATCGCAACAGGTTAAAGTATGCACACAAGCTAAACACACACTTATATTACAAACCGTCCAAATTCCAACTATTCAAACTCAGAACTGAGTATTAAGCATTATTGCAAACTTTTACAAACTTAAATTATTCCAAAAGATGCCTATTAGCTTAACTCGATCAACTTGAACCCCTAGCTCTCGTGCTGGACTAGGGATCCTCGCTACCAACTGGTTCCTTCTTAACTGGAAAAGAACATAAACAACATCGCACAAATGAGCTAACTAGCTCAGCAAGTCTCAATGACAAGACTGAGAATAATGATCATCAAGTGAAAAGGGTTATGATATCAAGTGAACAATGAATTATGATTTAAAATTGGATATTATATTTTCATTTTAAAAACCAAGGTTAGGCTGCTGATCAGTCACGCACTAACCCCGAGCAAAGCACACAACACTGCTCTAACTACTGGATCCAAGGCACACATTGGCCTAACTTGACCATTTATATGGTCTGACCACGAATCTGGTCCACAATTTTATAACACAATCCAATTCTAACATAATAATAGAATAAACAATGTAAAGCAATAAACAGAATCATAAACAACGTTGGATGTTCGATAATGAAATGGTTTCAACCTTCACAAAGGATCAATATGGCAATTTCAAAGCTTGAGTATTAGGTAATGAAAGAATTGGATAGCAAAGGAATCAATGTTTCAGGGTTACCAGGAGTTGGTCTTTTATATCATAAGGTACAATGGTTTGAGTATGTAAGTAATTTGATTCAGTGTTTGGTATTTATTTTGTATGTATTTGTGGAGTAGTATCGTATATTTGTGGTTCGTATCTGGGTGTACACCAATCAATGATTTAGAAAGAATAAGGTTTACGGCTCAAGATCAATAACTGAAATCAGGGTTTAGGGTTCAGTGCTTCAAAACACTTACAATATAAAACAGGATTATCAATCAACTATAATATATCTCGAGAAAGTTCAGAACACTTGCCTGGTACTAGCTTGCTATACTGCACTAACTTCCAATCACAACCGTCTACTCCTCGACTATCTGTTTCCCTTTCCTACGCCTTGCCTCTTCTGCTCACATATCATAAGCATCTATCAATACTCAACTTATACGATTCTATTCGAAACATACTTCTATATACCCTTCGTTTCACCCAAATCCGATTAATGGATTGAAAGTTACGCTATAAACAAGTAAACACCGAACATATAGACCGACAGTCAATCAACAAGTCACATATAGCACATAACATGTCAAACAATCAATGATATATCATTTATAAAGGAGTCTCGGGTCATAAACAGGCTTTCAAGTATTTAAAATGATTTATAAAACATTTTTTCGGAATTAAAACGGGTCGTTGGATCAATTTCAGAGTAATAAACAGGGTTCGGTTGGCCAAATCTGGCTTCAAAACAATTTTATAATAATTATCGAGCCTTGAAAACAATTTAAAATAATATTTTAAAGCTCAAAACTATTTTTCGGAATTTTTAAATCATTTTTTAAATAATTAAATCTAATTAAATAATTAAATAAAATCAATTAATAATTAATTAAATCAATTAATCAATTAATTTTTGAATTAATTAACCAATTAATCAATTAAATATTAACTGAAATTAATTAACTAATTAATTCAGATTTATTTTTGAATTAAAAATAATTTTTGGAATTAAAATAATAATTTTTGGAATTTTCAGAAATTAAAAACGAATTTTAATAATTAAAATAAATAGAAAATATGATTTTTAAATAATTTTAAAACATGAATCCTATTTTTGCAAACTCTGGAAACTTCAGGGACCAAACTGCATCGTCCCCAAAAGTCCAGGTACTAAACTGTAATTTTACAGGGAGAGTCGCCGGAAAACACCCTGGTTCGCCGGAGAAATCGATCCAGGGATGCTCACGCCACCACCACCTCTAGATCACATCTACACAATACCAGGAACACAACCATGCCATCAAATCACTCAACCCATCCCTGAGTTGGCCGGAATTTGGCCGAGAAGTTCGCCGGTTTCCGGCGAACTCGACGTAAACTTCAAAACACAACTCCCTTCGATTCAGACATCCTCTGTTGACGAGTTATATACCAATCGATTGCAAATTTTATAAGGAACACAACCCACTATAATACAACAGCTAATAACCCCTAGATGAAAAAGCCCTAAATTTCAATTAAGAACATTCATACGGGTTATAAACCCTAATTTCAAAATTCGAAAATCAAACTCAATTTTGAACATGTTATTGAACTCCAAATCAATCATATAATATATCAAAATCATCAGGGAAACAAGTTCTACAACATGCAATCATCAAATCATTCAAACAATCATCTGAACAAAAATTCATATTTTTAATCAAATTAATTCAAAAATAAATAAAAATATAGAAAATAAACCTTGATTTCTGCAGTTCTGAAACTTGAAGAAACTGATAGAACACTCTGAGATCTTCGATTTGGTTACTCGATCTTTCCAAACAGAAATCACTAACACCTTGATTTGTTGGTTTGATTCTCAGAAAGGTTTATGAATATATGAATTTTCTCTGGAAATTTATATAATTACTGTCTGCAAATGATTTTCGGTACGAAATAAAATACGGTAAAGGCTATTTATAATTACGGAAAATTAGTATCCCGCTGGATCATTCCGGATATAAAAAGGTACGTTTATTTATAAAAACTGATCCAAACGGTACCGGTTTTCGGGATAATTATCCAAACCAGTACAATTTGTACTGCGGTCTTGGTCTCAGCGTGTGGTTACACGTATTACGAGGTGATAATTGTGATAGTTTAATAAAAAGATCCCGTTTATCGAAAATACGAGTTTTATTGATTTACCGAAACGAATAATATATCGAAAATGTTGCGCCGGGACCCGCGCAGGACAAACCGTACGCCGGATCGAAAAAGTCGAAACATGGAAAATGCTCGGAATATTGCAATTAGGTTAGGAAAGAGTTCTCGGAAGAGTTTCAGGTTATAAAAACGTAAAAATGGATGACGTCGGTTGGTTCCCGAATGTATAAAATAGTTTTTAAATACTCGGAAAAAGATTTTATAAAATCCATATATTTCCTATAAAATCATAAATCAACAGAAAAATAAATAGGAAGATATGACAATTATCTATATTTTATATTGGACATATGAAAATTAAAATACTCAATTAATATTATTTTCAACATCCAAACACATTTAACACTTAACAAATAATTCACAGAATAAATACCGAACATACATAATAATTATTTATTAGCAAAAATAATTACACGATATATCCCGGATATTACATAATGGGCCCCACCTTGGGTCGCATTTTTTTAAAAAAATTGTGCCACTCTAAGATAACATATATTTAAGTTACAATAGACTTGTTTTATGTTACTTTAGGGATCTAGAGTAACATATGTATACATGTTACAGTAGCGGGATCATATGTTACCTTAGACCCCTAAGGCAACATTGAAAAACCTATCTTTAAGAAAATGTTACCTTAGCTTAAAAGTGGGGCAAAGAGCAACATATTTACCCCCTAATACAACGGTTTTTTGGTGTTACAGTAGGCATTTTATGGTGTAGTGAACCAAAAGAGGATTTTGGTTTCTGAGTATGATGGGTTTATGGCTAAACCAAAAGAATGAATCACTGAAGTTTTTGAAAGGTTCAATAAATTGATAAATGACTTGCATCTATTTGATAAATATTATGAAGCTGAGGAGGTTAACCTAAAGTTTCTGCTAGCTCTTCCTGACCATCTTGAACAGAAAATATCACCTGTTAGAGAAGGAAGAGATTTAAGCATAATAACTTTGGAAGTTCTATATGGAATCTTGAAAACTTATGAACTTGAAATGCTGCAAAGAAAATCATTGAAAGCACACCATGATCATGTTATTGATGGTTCAAGTGCTTTGATTGTAAAATGACAGAGAAGAAAGTGAAGATGAGTAAGATGATCAAGTTCCAGTTATTCAAGCTATGGAACAAAAGAACAAAGGACCTCAGAAGCAAGTTGTATTGGAGCCAGAGGAAGATGAATATTATACCTTGGATGAGCTAGATGAAATGGATCAATCCATGGCTTACTTGGCTAGGAAATTTTCCAACATAAGGGTCAAGAAGCCAAGGTTTTTCAATGGCAAGGGACAATCTTCTAATGACAATAATTGGAAACCAAAAGCTTAGTACAATTCAGCTAGCAAAGGTGGCTACAAAACAACATCTGTGGACAGATCAAAGATAAGGTGCTTCAACTATGATGAGTTGGGTCACTTTGCTACTGAATGCAGAAATCCTAAAAAGGTGATGAAAGATAAGGCCTATCTTGAACTTGAAGCAAAGTATGAAGCTCTCTTGAAGAAGCAGTCTGGAAAAGCTAATATTGCAGAGGGAAATAGTTGGGATGATACTGATGTTGATGATGAGGATGGAGAGGTTAGAAACTATGCACTCATGGCTTTTGAGCATGGAGAATCATCCACTTCAAAATCAAAGGTACCAGCTCTAACCACTATTGATTTAAATGCTAGTCAATATAAGGAGACTGTGGAAAAGATGAGTGTGAATATGTTTCATATACACATTAGCTTAGTGGCAGCCACTGAGGAAGTTAGAAGGCTAATAAAAGCTAATGAGAAACTTGAGAGTGAGAAGGAAAAGATGGATCTACTGCTTGTGGAGCTTGAGTCAGTTAAGCAAGAAAATGAATATTCGAAGAACAAGATGAAGTGTGCCAATGAGATTGAAGCTATGTTAAGAGAAAAAATTGGGAAGAATAAGGTGAAACTGAAATCATTCTGGAATGCATCTGAGTTGGTTGGTCAATATCATGAGAAGAACAAGCCATGTGCTAACATAGCTATTAGTCTTGATTATGATGCTTTGAATAGCAACATGAAAGCTGTAGGTGATAAAAGAAAAGCAACAGAAAATGAAGATGTCCCAGCTATGCTGAGAAAGGTTGGTTCACCTATGTTCAAAGCATGTGAAGTAGATTTCAGTGAAAAAGAGTTGATCATAAAGCAAGAAATTGTTGATGAAGATAATGAGAAGAAAAATGCAGAAATAACTCCTACTTCTAAAGCTGAAAAGAAGCCCAGGGTCAACCAAGATTCCAAGACACCTTTCAAGGAAATAAAAACTGAAGATGCAAGAAGGAAGAAGAAGAATAGAAATGGAAAGATTGGGATAAACAAAAGCAATAATTTTTCTTATGTTGCAGATGCTCCAAGAAAACAATGTAAAAAATGTGGCTCTGTGAATCATCTAACTCATCTTTGTAAAAAAGTTGTTACTAAGCCAGGAATAGGAGCATGTAAACACAATGAAGCAAAAACTGAAGATCCCTACTCATTCTGTGACAAGTTTGATTGCATACCTTACGACATAAAAGTAATGAAACGTTGCCACAAGCTGAGAGTTGATCTTAAGGAAATTAATATTGAATCTTTAGCTAAAAAGGACAATCCACATCACTTAATGAACTCTATTCTTTATGAATCATCAAACTCTACCTCTATCAAATCTGTTAACAAGATGAAAGTATCTAACACTGCTTGGGTTGCTAAACACACTTAAACTCATTGTGTGTAGGGCAAAAAGAAAAAAGGCATATGGATCATAGACAGTGGGTGCTCAAGACATATGACAGGTGATATGGCCCTGCTATCACAGTTTGAGGAGAAGTCTGGACCATTAGTGACTTTTAGAGACAACATCAAAGGTTTCACAATGGGATATGGCAAATTGATCTGTGGAAATGTTGTCATTGATGATGTAGCACTGGTAGCTGGTCTTGAAGTGAATCTTCTCAGTGTTAGCCAATTTGCAGACAAAGGTTTCAAGGTATTATTTAACAAAGAAGAATGAACTTTTATCAGCCAAGAAAACTGGTGAAGTTGCTCTGAAAGGAGCAAGAAAAGGAAGCTTATTTGTTGTAGACTTGGACTCAGAAAATGAGGATGGAACTTGTTGCTTCTACACTAAGGCATCTGTAGAGTAAAGTAAGTTATGGCATAAGAAGTTGTCTCACTTGAATTTCAAGTCAATCAATACTCTAGTCAAAAAGGAGTTAGTGAGAGACATGCATAATCTGGAGTTTGCTCAAGTTGAAGTCTGTGATGCTTGTCAAAAACGAAAAATGAAAAGATCAAGTCACAACAGTAAAACTGTTAATTTATATAAGTGCACCTTTGCAACTTATTCACATGGACTTATTTGGACCAGTTAATGTGTAGTCAATTTCAAGAAAAAGATATGCACTGGTGATGGTGGATGACTACTCAAGATATACATGGGTAGAATTTATGCATTCTAAAGATGAGACTCCACACATCATAATTGAGCATATCAAGAAGATTGAGAAGCAGGCTGGAGATCAGAATTGTGTGAAAAGATTGAGGAGTGATAATGGAACAAAATTCAGGAATGCAACCTTAACTGAATTCTGCAAAGACAAAGGCATTGTTCAAGAATTCTCAGCTGCTAGAACACCTCAACAAAATGGGGTAGTTGAGAGAAAGAATAGAACACTAGTCGAGGCTGCTAGAACAATGCTGCAAGATGCAAAGTTGCCAACTAGTTTTTGGGAAGAAGCTGTGAACACTGCATGTTATACTCAAATCAGATATCTCATTAACAAGAATCTTGGCAAATCACCCTACTCAATCTTTTCTAAAAGAAAGCCTACTGTGAAGCATTTTCATGTGTTTGGAAGCAAGTGCTATATTTTGAAGGACAACTCTGAATATGTGGGAAAATTTGAGTCTAAAGTTTTTGAGGCAATCTTACTGGGATATTCATTGGAAAGGACTGCATACAAAGTCTATGTGATTAAACAAAAGAAGATCATGGAAAGGACAGATGTTACTTTTGATGATGACAAATGTCCAGGCTTGGAATGCCTTGATGAAAATGAAGCTGAAGCACTAAAGTTTGAAAATCTCAACATTGATAGTGATTCTGATGATGAAGCTAAAATCAACACAAATCACAGAATAGATGAAGAGTCAACTGAACAAGTGAATCATGAAAATGGAAGCTTATCTAATGAACCCGACTTTGATAGCACAAACTCAGGGGGAAAAAGAGAGGAAGATTCTGCAAGTCATGTCAATGGTGAAGAAAACACAGAAAAATCAAGTCAACAAACTCACACCAGAAAGTGGGATAGAAATCACACTACAGAAGCAATAACCGGTGATCCAACTGCTGGAGTGAGGACTAGAAGTGTAACTGCAAATGAATGTCTTCATGCATGTTTTCTAGTCACAAGTTGATCCAATGAAAACTGAGGAAGCCCTTCTTGATCCTGATTGGATATCTGCTATGCAAGAAGAGTTAAATCAGTTTGAGTGAAGCGAAGTATGGAAATTAGTTCCCGCACCAAAGAACAGAAGTATTATTGGAACAAAGTGGGTGTTCAGGAACAAGATGGATGAAAATGGAATTGTCACCAGAAACAAAGCAAGGTTGGTTGCAAAAGGCTACTCACATGAGGAAGGAATTGATTATGATGAAACTTTTGCTCCATTTTCAAGACTTGAAGCAATAAGGATTTTCCTTGCATTTACTGCACATTTAAATTTCAAGGTATATCAAATGGATGTGAATAGTGTATTCCTTAATGGTGAGCTAGAAGAAGAGGTTTATGTGAAACACCCACCTCGCTTTGAAGATCCATAATTTCCAAATTTTGTATACAAGTTACTCAAGGCTCTCTATGGACTTAAACAAGCACCTAGAGCTTGGTATCATACCCTGTCAAAATTTTTAATTAAGCATGGATTCACTAGAGGTACTATTGACAAGACTCTCTTCTACAAGAAGCATGGTGATGATATGATCCTAGTTTCTATGTGGATGATATTATTTTTGGTTCTATAAATGAAAAGCTTTGCCAAAAATTCTCTAAGCTTATGCAGAGTGAATATGAAATGAGTATGATGGGGGAATTAAGTTACTTTCTTGGACTATAAGTTAGTCAAAGAAGTGATGGAATCTTCATCATCCAAACCAAGTATATCAAAGATTTATTGAAAAAGTTTTGTATGATTGATTGTTCATCTACATCTACACCTATGTCTACTGCTACAAAGTTGGATAAAGATAAAAATGGCAAGAGTGTAGATATCTCAAGCTATAGAGGAAAGATTGGATCTTTGCTTTACTTAACTGCAAGTAGACCAGATATCATGTTTGCAACATATCTGTGTGCAAGGTTTCAAGCCAATCCAAAAGAATCACATTTGATGGCTGTTAGGAAAAAAGAATGCGCTAAATAATTCATGCAATTATACACGTTCGCAAGTAATATAGAATGAATTCTAGTTCATTCCCACAGAGACTCTGATTAATTATATTTAATTAACACTTACTCACCAATGTATGATTATTCTTCAATGTCAAGACAATAACAATTAAGGTTGATTAACTAATAATAACTATGAGAATTAAATACTTGAATTAACAATATTAAACACACATGAGATCATAACTTCATTACTACTTCATTCAATAGTTATTGTTATTACCCTTAGCATGTAATGGTGATGATATTAATCAAACAACACGAAACTAATAAACGCCAACTTTTGTTGTACGAATACCATTCTACCAAGCATCCACAAATAAGATAGAAGTTGAATAGGCATCAATTATGTTGAGACCCTATATGTCTACAAAATTTGACAACATAACGATTTAAGCGCAAGTTATTCATGATGATTACACATGGCAAGTAACACGATTAGAGTTACCCACTAATCATGCATACAATACACTAACCTATGCTAGCATGGCAAGTTCTAAATCTCAAGATTCATTGTCGCTTCACAAGAGATTAACAGGCTATCTTACATGTTCGCGACGCACATAAGACGAATAAGCACAACCTATGCTAGATATCATATAATCACCATATACCAAGGTATTAAACAATTAACTAAAGAAAACCATAGTAAATCCGCTATGATCCCATGATTACGATTAGCCCATAATAGAACTCATCGTCACCATGGGTTCATATGAAAGCAGGATAATAACACAACGATATAAACTAAAAAAAATACTTAAAAAATAATGAAGTATGTCACAAGAGTATCTCCAAAGCATAAAGAATACTAGCATCCACTTTTATAACGAATTAAAAGAATCACAAGATAAACGTATGCTTCCTCTTCTTCGTTGTTGTGTGCTAAATCGATCTTCTCGATCTTCTTGCCTTCGCTCTCGATTATCTTCTATGAAGAAAATGTCTTCCCAAAAGGTTTATATAATAACCCAAAAGAACCAGCGTCAACAGAAGTCCAATCGTAATAGAATTATAAAATCCAGATTCTGAAAATCCGCACCCAGGCGGCCGCCTCCTTCTTCCAGGCGGGCGCCTGCCACCAGGCGGTCGCCTGCTCCTTCCAGGCGGGTGCCTGCATCAGTTCTGGAAAATTCCTATTTTTGCTTCTGTTTTTGTTGAATTCTTCGTACATCAACCCGGGACTGATTCCAAGCACTTCCTTAAGCTTATCTTTATGAAATCCACCCATCTAAGCAAGCTATACCCTGAAATGCAAAAACACTCGAAAACGCGTCAAATACACAAAATACTCGAGTTCAAGATACCAATTCAATCCGTTATGAGACGCTCTAAGTGGTATAAAATGCCACTTATCACACCCCCAAACTTGAATCGATGCTTGTCCTCAAGCGTCACAGACTCAAACTCAAAATAAAACATGCATGAATGCAAACTATATGAATGCAGCGATCCCCATCACGATGACTAAACCAACCAACACATGACATATCAACAAATGCAATTAGGCGACTAAAGATCAATCAAATCATGCAAGCTAACATACAACTAGAAACGTGGTGTGTGCGAATGCTTAACAGATATGCTTCGAAACTAGATCAATCACCATAACTTAATTATCCTCAAGGCAATCACAAGCTTATACGAAGAATATATTCTAGACAAAAAATGACTTATAACACTTCAAGATTATTGGAGTTTATTACGGAATCATGCTTTTATTCAACACATAAAACAATTGCTTATTTGATCGTGCAATGAGTGAGGTCCACAAAAGACTTATGCAATGGTACCCATTTAGCGAGCGTTAGGTTAGCGGATCCCAGACTATAAAAGCCTTAGGTCACTAGGCACAAAGTCCCCTAAGAAAATAATAACTCGAATACCAAAGAGCTCACTCGTGATCAATTGTGCATTAAACCATATTTTTTTCTTTCTTTTCTTTTTTTTGGCTTTTTTTTATATTTTTTTTTTCGATTTCTGAGCAAGTGCGTTTCACTCGATCTTGCTCAACCCTAGACTACTCGTATACATTACGAGCCGACTACTAGCCATTTAACGCCTAGCCACAACTAGCAATGAATTCCAATTTTTTTCTAATTTTTATCTTTTCATGTATTTTATCATTAAGAGCCTATCATGCATTCTAAGCATAAGTAATAGATTAACCTAAAAAACCATCAAACCATGACAACAATCTAGGCCTTAAGCATACTCTAAGACTTAGTGAAATTATAAGTATTTCTAGCATGCATGTCAACCTACCAAGATTCAACATCACTCTAACGCTATCACTACACTCATATCAATATCACATACTAATCAGTAAAGCAACACAAAGGGATCATGATATATGCATGAGCTATATGACATGATAATTAAGGCTATAAAAAATAAATAAAAAAAACTATATAAAAAAACTATATGACAAAAATATGCAACTAAATGAGCTAAACTATCATGAATATGCAACTAGATGTCACACACACAAATATGTTCCTTAACTACCACCCCCAAACTTAAAATCTTTACTGTCCCCAGTGAAGGTAATATAAAGGAACACAGGGTATACCTACTCAGACAAATCATCATCATCACCCTCAGAGGGTGGGGTGTCAGAAGGTGGATAAGCAGAATCCTCACCAAAAACGGGCCACTGGATGTCAGCTCCAAGGCCTCTAAATGCAGTCCCAAGTGCTTGGGTGAGCTCCTGCGAAACCGACTCTTCGACTCATACATCGCATCCATCCTCCTGGAAAGCCTCATGTACTGGACATCAGCCAATCCCGAACCATCTCCTCTCTGGGCTCTCGAAGGACCTGCCTCTCCCCGAGCTTGACTGGGCCTAGCCATGGTTGAACCAGCTGCTGGAACTCCTCCTGGGAGGTGATATCCCAAACCATGTGATTCGGGCTCTCCACCCGTCCATTCATGCATCGCATTCAACAACGATGAATCAATAGGAGCGGCCGGCATCTGCAGATGCTCATAAGACGACCACTGGAATCGACATGCCTTACAAAGCTTCATGACAATAGAGGCATACAGGATAGAGTACTGCAATTTCCCCCTCAAAAACTTCAAAATCCCTTGGTAGATGTGCTCACCAAGGTCCACATAATAGACCTCATTCAGAATTCCCCATAACAACCGCGCCCTCTCCACTGTAACCTCATGTGCATGCACAGAAGGAAGAATATTAGCACACATAAATGCATTCCAAGCACGAGCATACCTGTTCATCGCGAAAGCAGGGAAATTACGATACTCGTTGGTTCCCCTTTTGAATTCCATACTGTACCCGGCCGACAGAGATTAGCAATAATCAAGTCCATATCAAAGTCCTCAGGGGACTTTTCATTCCAATTCTCCTCCTGTGGTTTCCTTTGTCACTGTCCAATTACCCGGCGAATCACCTCGGGCTGATAATCAACAGTAAGCCCACGAACAACCGAACACCCATTCTTGTCGGCCTTGGCGTTCGCATAGAACTCGCAAACGATACTCATCGGAACCGCTTCAGGTGACTCACAGAATGTAATCCATCCCTTCTCAGAAATCATCGGTAACAAATCACCATCCCTCCCTGATGGAAAGAACCCCCTCTTCCTCATAATAGGCTTAGTCAGAAGCTTGGTGTACTCTTCTTCAGCTCCCCCATCCAACAATCGGGGCCTCACAACAGTGTTCCTCGAAGAATTAGCAGTCGGAATGGTGCTACTGCTCCATACAGTTCGTGATCTCTTTGAGGCCATTAGAACTAAAAATAAGGGTTAGAAAGTTGTGTTTGGTGATATTATATAATCACCACATACCAAGGTATTAAACAATTAACTAAAAAAATCCATAGTAAATCCGCTATGATCCCATGATTACGATTAACCCATAATAGAACTTATCGTCACCATGGGTTCATATGAAAACATGATAATAACACAACGATATAAACTAATAAAAATACTTAATAAATAATGAAGTACGTCACAAGAGTATTAAGGTCCAAAGCATAAAGAAAACTAGCATCCACTGTTACAATGAATTAAAAGAATCACAAGATAAACGTATGCTTCCTCTTCTTCGTTGTTGCGTGCTAAATCGGTCTTCTCGATCTTCTTGCCTTCGCTCTCGATTATCTTCTATGAAGAAAACGTCTTCCAAAAAGGTGTATATAATAACCCAAAAGAACCAGCGTCAACAGAAGCCCAATCGTAATAATATCATAAAATCCAGATTCTGAAAATCCACACCCAGGAGGCCGCCTCCTTCTTCCAGGCGGGCGCCTAGCACCAGGCGGTCTCCTGCTCCTTCCAGGCGGGCACCTGCATCACTTCTGGAAAATTCCTATTTTTGCTGAATTCTTCGGACATCAACCCGGGACTGATTCCAAGCACTTCCTTAAGCTTATCTTTATGAAATCCACCCATCTTTGCAAGCTATACCCTGAAATGCAAAAACACTCGAAAACGCGTCAAATACACAAAATACTCGAGTTCAAGACACCAATTCAAGCCGTTATGAGACGCTCTAAGTGGTATAAAATGCCACTTATCACACCCCCAAACTTGAATCGATGCTTGTCCTCAAGCGTCACAGACTCAAACTGAGAATAAAACATGCATGAATGCAAACTATATGAATGCAGCGATCCCCATCGCGATGACTAAACCAATCATCACATGACGTATCAACAAATGCAATTAGGCGACTAAAGATCAATCAAATCACGCAAGCCAACATACAACTAGAAACGTGGTGTGTATGAATACTTAATAGATATGCTTCGAAACTAGATCAATCACCATAACTTAATTATCCTCAAGGCAATCACAAGCTTATACGAAGAATATATTCTAGACAAAAAATGACTTATAACACTTCAAGAGTATTGGAGTTTATTACGGAATCATGCTTTTATTCAACACATAAAACAATTGCTTATTTGATCGTGCAATGAGTGAGGTCCACAAAAGACTTATGCAATGGTACCCATTTAGCAAGCGTTAGGTTAGCGGATCCCAGACTATAAAAGCCTTAGGTCACTAGGCACAAAGTCCCCTAAGAAATTAATAACTCGAATACCAAAGAGCTCACTCGTGATCAATTGTGCATTAAACCATATATTTTTTCTTTCTTTTCTTTTTTTTGGCCTTTTTTTCTATTTTTTTTCGATTTCTGAGCAATTGCGTTTCACTCCATCTTGCTCAACCCTAGACTACTCATTTACAATACGAGCCGACTACTAGCCATTTAACGCCTATCCACAACTAGCAATGAATTCCAGTTTTTTTCTAATTTTTATCTTTTCATGTATTTTATCATTAAGAGCCTATCATACATTCTAAGCATAAGCAATAGATTAACCTTAAAAAGCATCAAACCATGACAACAATCTAGTCCTTAAGCATACTCTAAGACTTAGTGAAATTACAACATCACTCTAACGTTATCACTACACTCATATCAATATCACATATTAATCAGTAAAGCAACACAAAGGGATCATGGTATATGCGTGAGCTATATGACATGATAAATAAGGCTATAAAAAATAAATAAAAAAAACTATATAAAAAAAATATATGACAAAAATATGCAACTAAATGAGCTAAACTATCATGTATATGCAACTACATGACACACACAAATATGTTCCTTTACTACCACCCCCAAACTTAAAATCTTCACTGTCCCCAGTGAAGGTAATAGAAAGGAACACATGGTATACCTACTCAGACGAATCATCATCATCACCCTCGAGGGTGGGGTGTCAGGAGGTGGATAAGTAGAATCCTCACCAAAAACGGGCCAGTGGATGTCAGCTCCAAGGCCTCTAAATGGAGTCCCAAGTGCTTGGGTGAGCTCCTGCGAAACTGACTCTGCGACTCATACATCGCATCCATCCTCCTGGAAAGCCTCCTGTACTGGACATCAGCCAATCCTGAACCATCTCCTCCCTGGGCTCTCGAAGGACCTGCCTCTCCCCGAGCCTGACTGGGCCTAGCCATGGTAGTACCAGCTGCTGGAACTCCTCCTGGGAGGTTATATTCCAAACCATGTAATTCAGGCTCTCCACCCGTCCATTCCTGCATCGCATTCAACAATGATGAATCAATAGGAGCGGCCGACATCTGCAACTGCTCATAAGACGGCCACTGGACTCCACATGCCTTGCAAAACTTCATGACAATTGAGGTATACGGGATAGAGTACTGCGATTTCCACCTCAAAAACTTCAAAATCCCTTGGTAGATGTACTAACCAAGGTCCACACAATATTCCTCATTCAGAATTCCCCATTACAACCTCGCCCTCTTCGCTGTAACCTCATGTGCATGTACAGAAGGAAGACTATTAGCACACATAAATACATTCCAAGCACGAGCATACCTGTTCATCGCGACAGCAGGGAAATTACGATACTCGTTGGTTCCCCTTTTGAACTTCCATACTGTGCCCGGCCGACAGAGAGTAGCAATAATCAAGTCCATATCAAAGTCCTCAGGGGACTTTTCATTTCAATTCTCCTCCTGTGGTTTCCTTTGTCGCTGTCCAATTACCCGGCGAATCGCCTCGGGCTGATAATCAACAGTAAGCCCATGAACAAACGAACACCCACTCTCTTCGGCCTTGGCGTGCGCAATGAACTCACGAACGATACTCATCGGAACCGCCTCAGGTGACTCACAGAATATAATCCATCCCTTCTCAGAAATCATCGGTAACAAATCACCATCCCTCCCTGATGGCAAGAACCCCCTTTACCTCATAATAGGCTTAGTCAGAAGCTTGGTGTACTCTTCTTCAGCTGCCCCATCCAACAATCGGGGCCTCGCAGCAGTGTTCCTCGAAGAATCAGCAGTCGGAATGGTGCTGCTGCTCCCTACAGTTCGTGATCTCTTTGGGGCCATTAGAACTGAAAATAAGGGTTAGAGAGTTGTGTTTGGTGATATCATATAATCACCACATACCAAGGTATTAAACAATTAACTAAAGAAATCCCTAGTAAATCCGCTATGATCCCATGATTACGATTAGCCCATAATAGAACTCATCGTCGCCATGGGTTCATATGAAAGCATGATAATAACACAATGATATAAACTAATAAAAATACTTAATAAATAATGAAGTACGTCACAAGAGTATTAAGGTCCAAAGCATAAAGAAAACTAGCATCCACTATTACAACGAATTAAAAGAATCACAAGATAAATGCACGCTTCCTCTACTTCGTTGTTGCATGCTAAATCGGTCTTCTCGATCTTCTTGCCTTCGTTCTCGATTATCTTCTATGAAGAAAAAGTCTTCCCAAAAGGTTTATATAATAACCCAAAAGAACCAGCGTCAACTGAAGCCCAACAAGATTCTGAAAATCCGCACCCAGGCGGCCGCCTCCTTCTTCCAGGCGGGGCCTGCCACCAGGCGGTCGCCTGCTCCTTCCAGGCGGGCGCCTACATCATTTCTGGAAAATTCCTATTTTTGCTTCTATTTTTGCTGAATTCTTCGCACATCAACCCGGGACTGATTCCAAGCACTTCCTTAAGTTTATCTTTATAAAATCCACCCATATAAGCAAGCTATACCCTGAAATACAAAAACACTCAAAAATGTGTCAAATACACAAAATACTCGAGTTCAAGACACCAATTCAAGCCATTATGAGACGCTCTAAATGGTATAAAATGCCAGTTATCACACCCCCAAACTTGAATCGATGCTTGTCCTCAAGCATCACAGACTCAAACTCAGAATAAAACATGCATGAATGCAAACTATATGAATGCAGCGATCCCCATCGCGATGACTAAACTAACCAACGAATGACGTATCAAAAAATGCAATTAGGCGACTAAAGATCAATTAAATCAATCAAGCTAACATACAACTAGAAACGTGGTGTGTGCAAATGCTTAACAGATATGCTTCGAAACTAGATCAATCACCATAACTTAATTATGCTCAAGGCAATCACAAGCTTATACGAAGAATATATTCTAGACATAAAATGACTTATAACACTTCAAGATTATTGGAGTTTATTACAGAATCATGCTTTTATTCGACACATAAACCAATTTCTTATTTGATCGTGCAAGGAGTGAGGTCCACAAAAGATTATGCAATGGTACCCATTTAGCAAGCGTTAAGTTAACGGATCCCAGACTATAAAAGCCTTAGGTCACTAGGCACAAAGTCCCCTAAGAAATTAATAACTCGAATACCAAAGAGCTCACTCGTGATCAATTATGCATTAAACCATATTTTTTTCTTTCTTTTCTTTTTTTGGCATTTTTTTTTCTATTTTTTTTTTCGATTTCTGAGCAAGTGCGTTTCGCTCCATCTTGCTCAACCCTAGACTACTCGTATACAATACGAGCCGGCTACTAGCCATTTGACGCCTAGCCACAACTAGCAATGAATTCCATTTTTTTCCAATTTTTAACTTTTCATGTCTTTTATTATTAATAGCCTATCATGCATTTATAGCATAAGCAATAGATTAAACTCAAAAACCATCAAACCATGACAACAATCTAGTCCTTAAGCATACTTTAAGACTTAGTGAAATTACAAGTCTTTCCAGCATGCATGTCAAACTAACAAGATTCAACATCACTCTAACGCTATCACCACACTTGTAACACCCCCAAATCCGGGGTCGGGGATCCGGGTTGTCACGAGTTCCATTTCCCTCAATAATACTTAATCTTAATAATCAACCAACTACTGCATACTGTGACCCCACAATACACACACACACACCACAAGTTATAGTCTCAGAGATGAATACCAAACAATAACACAAGTCATTTTATTCCTCAATTATAAGTCATTGCACCTCAAAAGGGTTTCTGAATAAATTTACATATTCTTTGCCATTATTACAATTCATAAATATACATAAGTCTGGTATATCAAAAGTTGAAAGCCTAGCCTTTTGGTAGACCCTACCTCTGCTACAACGGCATCAACGCCTACAGGAAACTGCAGAACGTTTCCTATCAGCTCACGAATTGGGAGCTTGATCCTGTTCATCTTGTCTATCTGTTGTTATGTGATGAAAGAAGAAAGCAAGGGTGAGCAACAAGCTCACCGAAATAATATGTATAATGATTAACAATATATGAACATTCTCATAGTACACATGAAAGTCTTGGTCAAGTAAAAAAATGAACCAAGTTTGATATCTTATCGTGACCAAGTCGCAAAATATTCAGTATATATGTATATATACTTTTCAAAATCTTGGAAGTCCTCTTCCATGCATAATATACACAGAGTTCCAGTTTATAACTGTATAAAAATATCGTTGCAAGGTGATATCATATATCTAACCTTGTCTCAACATTTTTGTGAAAATCTTTATCATGCATAAGATAATCATTAACCAGATATAAGTTGAAAAGATGAAGTTACAAGATACTCCAATATACTTATATCTTTTCCAGATACTACTTGAACTACCACCGTTCAAGGTATCATCAGTTTCAAAAGTTCATCACATAGATGAGACTACAAGAAAAGACTTGAATAGATTCAATCTTTGAAATATCATTATAAATAATGAAGTTACGAGATACTTCATTAAGTCCCGATATATATACACCTAAATATATATCTCATACTTTCCTTGGAAACCTCTGTTATGAAAAATATAAACAGAGTTATAATATCCAATGAATTTGGAAAGAAGAAAAACTTGGCATAAACCTGATATCTTGCTGATTAGCTAAAGATACCAATAAGTAACCTTTTCTACTAGTAGATGGACGAATTCCCCACTGGTCATCACCCTGGCCGCATTAGGACCTATGCTGGACTGCCACTCAGCCACTTACGCATTGATGGACTCCCACTGAGCCACTTACACTTTCATGGACGCCCACTGAGCCCATGTTGCTTATGCCGACTTAAATAGATGGACTTACTTCCCGAACGTTGGGCAAGTGATCAAAATGTTTTCTCAAAACAACAACCTTGTTGTGAATATAAAATACACCACAGAGCCAGATCCCTCGGGTTTTCAGCGAGTATTTAAATCCCCTTTGAAAGGAAGATCTTAAATATAAAAATGAGTTTTGGGATCCGCTCTAACTTTCAAAATCATTTTGAAGACTCGAAAACATTTTTAAGAATGTTTGGAGTAATGCTGATTTAATAAAATAAATCAGTCCCTATATGTTGGAGAATATCTGAATATTATTATTAAATAATATTCCCATAAAGGATAATCTTTATAAAAATAATTGAAGTAGAAGTTTTAAAAACTCAGACTTGAAATGAATAACGAATAACCAAAGATATACTTATACGAAAGTAAGATCTTTATTTGAATAATCGAAAATAAGTTTGATTATCGAAACACTATTCTTTAATAAAATAAAGAATATTATTTAATAAAATAAGCGAAGTCATAAGTCCTTGAATGAATATTCAAAAATAATATTCATTAAATAAAGTAAGCGGAGTCATAAGTCCTCGAATGAATATTCAAAATAATATTCATTAAATAAAGTAAGCGGAGTCATAAGTTCTCGAATGAATATTCAAAATAATATTCATTAAATAAAATAAAGTTATCGAATAAACCTTATTCGATTAATAGTTTTGAAAACTATATCAATATATATATATAAATATATATATATTATACTCGGGAACATCGACTCCCGGTTTAGAAAAATGTTCACCTTTGGGTCCCCTATACTAAGGGTATACGCAACTACTGCTTATCTCTAGCATAGGTATTATGCAATTTATAAGCATTTGAATTAACCATTAGATATCAAGATTACGAAACAGACATGCATATATACCATATCAGCATGCTCCAATATATCGCAAGATTTGCTAATAACAATCATGCACTTATCACAAGATAATGCATATACATATATATATATCACAACAACAGTATAACGGGTAGAAAACTTGCCTGAGTGTTCCCGGATAGACTTAAGCTTAGAGTGGGTCCGATAACCTATGAACAACAACATAAGTCGGAATTAACCCACGGTCTCTTAAGAAACTAGACTTTAACCAATTGAACCCTAATGTTCGCTTATGGTCACTTCTACGCTTAACGAATCACATAAGTCGTTCGAGTACCCTTGGCTCCACCCACTTTACATAATTGTTTCATACTCCAATTAGTCATTTAAGGGCCTTAACCAAGGTTTCAAAGTAAGGCGAGGGGTAATGGTTCGTTCGTGAAATACCGTTACTTAAAACTGTCGTTTCTCCTAAACTGTACATCGAATTCAAGCGAACCACATATCAAAACGAAGCTTACGACATAATCTAACTAAACATGGCAAAGTCACAGATTCAATAGTTAGCTCTCTATCCCGAACACTAAGAACAAGCAGTTGTATGAAATTGGGCATTACGATGACTATGTTTACGCGATTACCAAGTTTTAAACCACTCCAGACAACCACCATTCAACTCACAACCAACAATACAACCAACCCTCATCCAAACCTTACTACATCAGTCCCCAAACCTCAAGATTTTCCAATTTATACAACCCCAAACATGAACTACTAGCTATACTTAAGTTTCATTAACTATAAACAAGATTTCAACATCCAAATCACTACTAATCCAATCCAAACTCTAAACACACAAGCATCATGCTTCTCATTTACTATAACCATCAAAACCATCGTAATACTCAAAGTAAAGTTAGGGTTTGGAGGTGTTATACCTTCCTTGGAGTGATTAGAGTAGCTAGGAAGTCTTAGGGAGCCTCCTACAAGCTTGATCTTTCCAAAGAAATCAAGAACACAAAGTTAGGTTTTGAAGTTTCTAAAAGTCAGATTGAAAGAACTGTCAAAACGAGGGTCTTACCATGCTTATTTGGACGAGACTTGTGAACAAGAGTCGTAGGCCATCTCAATACCTTTCCAAAGAGCTATAGAACATACTATTTGAGTGAGTATTGAAGGAGATATTGTAGTTTGAAGTTGCTGCTCTGGTTTTGGCCGAGAGTTTTTGTTCTTGGAAAGCAAAAGTCAACTTCTAATTTATGTTTTGTGATTTGTTTTGCCTTGGCTTGGTTGCTACCTTTTGTTTGCTAATTAAATTGTTACCATGGTAAAAATTGTGTGGCTCACAATCAACCAACCAATCCTTCCCACTTTGTCATGCTCATGTCATCTGCTTATGTCATCTTGTTACACTTGTCTTCCTCTTGTTGGTGTGATGACATCATCGTCCATTAACCTCTTTGATTAACCCCTAAGTACTTGGCTAATGACCGCTGATCTGTTATACGGTTCGCTTAACTTTCGTTCTCGTTTATCATTTGAGGGATCATACCCGGGATCTTATTACTTGGGTTTCCTTAAACCTTTCTCAATATTTTATATTTCTTTTATGATCCTCTCTTATAATCCTTGAATTAAATCCTTTTAATCATGTTACCTTATACTCAATTCTTTCGGTATCTGGTGGATTTTCGGAAAAAATCAAAGTGTTCGAATCTGGATTCTGACTATCTTTACATACACTTATTTACTTTATGTAATACTAATACGATCTGAGAATTACCATAACAGTACTCCTATATAGCGTGGTCTGATAATTTTCCTTAATCAGCATCATCAGCAAAAGTTACTATTCATCCGTGTTTCAAAAATTCCAAAAATTGGAGTTATTACAACACTCGTATCAATATCACATATTAATCAGTAAAAAAACACAAATGGATCATGGTATATGCATGAGCTATATGACATGATAATTAAAGCTATAAAAAATAAATAAATAAAACTATATAAAAAACTACATGACAAACATATGCAACTAAACGAGCTAAACTATCATGAATATGCAACTACATGACACACACACAAATATGTTCCTTAACTACCACCACCAAACTTAAAATCTTCACTGTCCCCAGTGAAGGTAATAGAAAGGACCACAAGGTATACCTACTCAGACGAATCATCATCATCACCCTCAGAGGGTGGGGTGTCAGGAGGTGGATAAGCAGAATCCTCACCAAAAATGGGCCACTGGATGTCAGCTCCAAGGCCTCTAAATGCAGTCCCAAGTGCTTGGGTGAACTCCTGCGCAAACCGACTCCGTGACTCATACATCGCATCCATCCTCCTGGAAAGCCTCTTGTACTGGACATCAGCCAATCCCGAACCATCTCCTCCCTGGGCTCTCGAAGGATCTGCCTCTCCCCGAGCCTGACTGGGCCTAGCCATGGTAGCACCAGCTGCTGGAACTCCTCCTGGGAGGTGATATCCCAAACCATGTGATTCAGGCTCTCCACCCGTCCACTCCTGCATCGCATTCAACGTTGATGAATCAATATGAGCGGCCGGCATCTGCAGCTGCTCATAAGACGGCCACTGGACTCCACATGCCTTGCAAAGCTTCGTGATGATAGAGGCATACGGGATAGAGTACTGCGATTTCCACCTCAAAAACTTCAAAATCCCTTGGTAGATGTACTCACCAAGGTCCACATAATATTCCTCATTCAAAATTCCCCATAACAACCTCGTCCTCTCCACTGTAACCTCATGTGCATGCACATAATGAAGAATATTAGCACACATAAATGCATTCTAAGCACGAGCATACCTGTTCATCGCGACAGGAGGGAAATCGATACTCGTTGGTTCCTCTTTTAAACTTTCACACTGTGCCCGGCCGACGGAGAGTAACAATAATCAAGTCCATATCAAAGTCCTCAAGGGATTTTTTATTACATTTTTCCTCCTGTGGTTTCCTTTTTCGCTGTCCAATTACCCGACAATTCGCCCCGAGCTGATAATCAACAGTAAGCCCACGAACAACCGAAAACCCATTCTTTTCGGCCTTGGCATTCGTATAGAACTCATGAACGAAACTCATCGGAACTGCCTCAGGTGACTCACAGAATGTAATCCATCCTTTCTCAGCAATCATCGGTAACAAATCACCATCCCTCCCTGATGGAAAGAACCCCCTCTCCCTCATAATAAGCTTAGTCAGAAGCTTGGTGTACTCATCTTCAGCAGCCCCATCCAACAATCGGGGCCTCGCAGCAGTGTTCCTTGAAGAATTAGCAGTCGGAATGGTGCTCCTGCTCCCTACAGTTCATGATCTCTTTGGGGCCATTAGAACTAAAAATAAGGGTTAGAGAGTTATGTTTGTGTGTAGGAGAGATTTTGTAGAGTTGAAAGTGTATGGGATATGTATGGAGAGGTTATATGTATATATATAGCAAGATTAGGGGTTGAATTTGATTAGGAGTGGGGATTGTGGCTAATATTGGGGAATAAATCGTGGGTTAGTGGTGATATGCTGCTGTGGTTTTTGTTTTGTGTTTTTTGTGTTTTTTTTATATAGGCTGAAAATGAATTTTTCAAAATTTAGGGGCGCAGGCGGTCGCCTGGCACCAGTAGGCGGGCGCCTTCTAGCGCGTGGCCGCCTGATCCCTAGTAGGCGGGCGCCTGTAAGGTCTCTGGAATTTTTTTTTTCTGCCAACATTTTTCTGATTTTTTTGGGTTTTTGGATAAAGTACTAAATTCTAAGGTGTCCTATGGTCTCATATCTTGGGTTGCCTCCCAAGAAGCGCTTCTTTTACATCATTAGCTTGACGTAGAGTAATGCGATCAAGTTGACAATAAAACGACACTAACCACTTCACAGTTTGCCGTATCCCCATAATAGTGCTTCAATCTCTGACCATTTACTTTGAATGCTTGGCCCGGATCGTTCTCAAAAATCTCCACCGCTCCATGTGGAAACACAATTTTGACGATAAATGGTCCAGACCACCTTGATTTCAACTTTCCAGGAAAAAGCCGTAGACGGGAGTTGAATAGAAAAACTTGTTGCCTCGACCCCAATGACTTAGGCGATAGCTTCCTGTCATGCCACCTTTTTACCTTTTTCTTGTACATTTTGTTGTTTTCGTACGCTTGAAGTCGAAACTCATCATGCTCATTTAACTGAAGCATTCGCTTCTTCCCAGCCGCATCTAGACCAAGGTTTAACTTCTTCAATGCCCAATAAGCCTTATGCTCAAGCTCTGCATATAAATGACATCCCTTACCATAGACAAGTTGAAATGGGGACATCCCAAGTGGAGTCTTGTATGCTGTTCTATAAGCCCAAACAGCTTCATCGAGCTTCAAAGACCAATCTTTTCTTGATGGACAAATGACTTTCTCTAGAATGCGCTTGATCTCTCTATTAGACACTTCACCTTGACCATTAGTTTGCGGATGATAGGCAGTAGCAATGCGATGATTCACATTGTAGCGTTGCATCATAGAATTGAACTTACGATTGTAGAAATGCGACCCTTCATTACTTATAATAACTCGTGGTGTTCCAAACCTTGTGAATATCTGCTTATGAAGAAAACTCAACACTACCTTTGCATCATTAGTTGGTAGCGCCTTGACTCCTACCCCTTTCGAGACATAATCGACTACCAGCAAGATGTACTGATTATTGCAGGATGAGATAAATGGTCCCATGAAATTGATTCCCCAAACATCGAAGACCTCAACTTCAAGCATCACATTTAAAGGCATCTCATCCTTTCTGGTAAGATTCCCAACTCTTTGGCAATGATCACACCTTAAAATGAACTGATGTGCATCCTTAAACAACGCAAGCCAGAAAAAACCTGCTTGAAGAATACGAGCTGATGTCTTTTCACCACCATAATATCCACCATAAACTGTGGAATGACAGTCTCGTAATATCCCCTCCGTCTTACAGAATGGGATACATCCCCTGATGATCTGGTCAACTCCTTGTCTAAACAAATATGGTTCATCCCACATGTACCACTTCACCTCATGCATAAACTTCTTCTTTTGAGCTGTATTCATATTAGGAGGCATTATATTTCTAACAAGATAGTTCACAATGTCTGCTAACCATGGCACTTCCTCTTGAATTATGTACAACTGCTCATCCGGAAAAGATTCGTTGATCAATGTCTTATCATATGAAGTAGACTCGGGATTATCCAATCTAGAGAGATGGTCAGCTACTTGATTTTCAGTACCTTTTCGATCCTTGATCTGTAACTCGAATTCCTGTAGCAAGAGAACCCAACGAATAAGTCTAGGCTTCAAATCCTTCTTTGAGACTAGATAGCGGATGGCAGCGTGATCAGTGAATACTGCCACTTTAGTCCCAAGTAGATAAGATCAATTTTTTTTGAAACCAAAAACTATAGCCAAGAGCTCCTTCTCAGTAGTGGTGTAGTTCAGTTGGGCTCCATTTAGCGTCTTACTAGCATAATAGACCACATGAAATATATTATTCCTTCGCTGCCCAAGAACTGCTCCCACTGTATAATCACTTACATCACACATCATCTCAAAAGGTTCTCTCCAATCAGGTGCCGTAATAACTGGTGCGGTGATTAAATTTTTCTTGAGAGTCTCGAATGCTGCCAAGCATTCATCATCAAATTTGAAAGGCATATCTTTTTCGAGCAAGTTGCACAACGGCTTAGATAACTTATAGAAGTCCTTGATGAAACGCCGATAAAAACCCGCATGACCAAGAAATCTATGAATTCCCTTCACAGAAATAGGTGGCGGAAGATTTTCAATGACGCCCACCTTGGCTTTATCCACCTCAAGACCTTTACTGGAGACCTTATGCCCAAGAATGATGCCTTGCTGCACCATGAAGTGACATTTTTCCCAATTGAGCACCAAATTGGTTTCAACATAACTTTTGAGTACCAAACGGAGATTATTCAAGCATTCATCATACGAATGTCCAAAGATAGAGAAGTCGTCCATGAACACTTCAACATTATTTCCAATCATATAAGAGAATATGGCCATCATGCATCTCTGAAAAGTGGCAGGTGCACCACATAAGCCAAAAAAACTCTGCGAAAAGCAAACGTGCCAAATGGACAAGTGAAAGTAGTCTTCTCTTGATCTTCTGATGCAATGCAAATCTGATTGTATCCCGAATAGCCGTCCAGAAGACAATAATACTCATGACCAGACAACCTGTCAAGCATCTGATCAATGAATGGAAGAGGGAAGTGATCCTTCCTTGTGGCTTTATTTAACTTTCTTTAGTCCATGAGTACCCTCCATCCTGTGACTGTTCGAGTAGGGATGAGCTCGTTCTTCTCATTTGCTACCACAGTAATACCTCATTTCTTAGGTACACATTACACGGGGCTCACCCAAGAACTGTCAGAAATAGGATATATGATTCCTGCATCCAGCCACTTTAGAATTTCTTTCTTCACCACTTCTTTTATGATAGGATTAAGCCTTCACTGTTGTTCAACAGTCGACTTGCTGCCTTCCTCTAGAAGAATTTTATGCATGCAGTACGAAGGGTTGATCCCTTTTATATCTGCTATAGTCCATTCGATGGCCGATTTGAATTCCCTCATAATCCTCAAGAGCTTATCCTCATCACTACCTGAAAGGTTAGATGCAATAATAACAGGCAAAGTAGATGTATCACCTAAAAAAGCATACCTCAAGTGTTCAGGCAATGGTTTAAGCTCCAAAGTAGGTGCTTACTCAATATATGGTTTGAGCTTTCCCTCAGCATTCTTGAGATCAGTATTACATAGAGATTCAAATGGCATGTCTAGCTTTCGTTTCCAAGGAGAAGCATTCAGATATTGTAACTGCTCATTGCCTTCATCATCTTCACTGTCAAAATCCCCCAATAAGGCTTTTTCTAAGGCATCAGACCTTAGCACATGATCAAGTTCTGAAATAACTGCAGAATCGACCAAATCCACCTTGAAGCACTCCTCATCTTCTGTAGGGAATTTCATCGCATTGAACACATTGAATGTCATATCTTGATCTTGCACCCTCATAGTGAGTTCACCTTTTTGCACATCTATCAAGGTGCGGCCTGTAGCCAAGAAAGGTCTTCCCAAGATTATGGGAATCTTCTTATCTTCCTCGAAATCCAGGATGACAAAATCTGCAGGAAAGATGAGCTTGTCCACTTTTACTAGAATGTCCTCCACGATGCCTCATGGGTATGTAATCGAACGATCAGCCAATTATAGAGACATGTAGGTGGGCTTTGGATCAGGCAAATTCAACTTTTTGAAGATAGACAACGACATCAGATTGATGCTTGCCCCCAAACCGAAAAGGCACTTGTCAAATGACAACTTGCCAATGGTGCAAGGAATGATGAAGCTACCTGGATCCTTGAGCTTTGGAGGTAACTTTTGCTGCAACACGACATTGCACTCTTCCGTTAGAGCAACAGTATCAAGATCATCAAGTTTCAGCTTCCTTGAAAGAATACCTTTCATGAATTTCGCATAGCTAGGCAGTTGCTCTAGATACTCAGCGAAAGGTATGTTGATGTGAAGTTTCTTGAACACCTCCAGAAACTTACCAAATTGCTTTTCCAGCTTTTTTTTTCTGCAATCTCTTAGGAAAAGGTGGTGGAGGATAGAGCTGTTTCTCCCCTGTATTACCCTCAGGCAGAGTGTGTTCAACAGTAGTCTTCCTTGGTTCCCCCTCTTTCTCCTTTTGCATTCCTTCTTCATTAACAACCTCAACTTCTCCATCTTTTGCTTTTTCAGCATTAACAACTTTTCCAGACCTTAAGGTGACAACTTTGACTTGCTCTTTAGCTTCCTTCCTACCTGGCAATTCAGTATCGCTGGGAAGTGTGCCAGGTTGACGATTGAGCAAGGCATTGGCTATTTGTCCAATTTGATTTTCCAAGGTCTTGATAAAAACAGCCTAAGTTTTGAATAACAACTTTAACTCCTCAAAATCAGCACTAGAAGGTGGAGCAGCACCACCTTGTTGAGGATATGATTGCATTTGAGCAAATTGCTGAGGTTGCTGGAATCCAGGTTGATTAAACTGTTTACTTGCAGCTTGTTGATATGGTTGCTGAACAACATTCTGATTATTGCTCCAGCTGAAATTGGGATAATTTCTGTTATTAGGATGATAAGTAGCGGGCACAGGCTGCTGCGATCTCTGAAAATTGTTCACATACTGAACAAATTCATTAACAAGAGAACACTGATCCGTAGCATGAGAGCCTGCACAAAGCTCACAGACACTAGCTATTTGATTTACTCCATAGTTGGCTAAAGAATCGACCTTCATAGATAGCGCCTGAAGCTGTGCTGTAATAGCTGTAGCTGCATCAACTTCCAGAATACCTGCTACCTTCCCAGGCATCATCCTTTAAGTCGGGGTTTGATACTCGTTTGCATCCATAGTTTCAATGAGATTATAGGCCTCAGTATAGCTTTTGGCCCACAAGGCGCCTCCGAAAGCTGCATCGAGCATGAGCCAAAATTGAGCCCCCAAACCATTGTAGAAACCGGTGATCACCATCCAGTCAGGCATACCATGATGTGGACACTTTTTCAACATCTCCTTGTAGTGCTCCTAAGCTTCGCACATAGATTCTCCTTGTTGCTGCACAAACTGAGTAAGAGCACTCCTCATAGCTGCAGTCTTCGCCATTGGATAGAACTTCACCAGAAACTTTTGTGGAAGATCTTCCCAAGTAGTGATGGACCCAGCTGGTAAAGAATGTAACCAGTCCTTAGTTTTGCCCTCAGAGAGAACGGGAAAAGCCTCAGCTTGATAGCCTCATCAGTAACACCATTATATTTAAAAGTACTACAAATCTCGACAAAATTCCTGATATGCATGTTGGGGTCTTTAGTCGCAGTACCTCCGAAAGAGACAGAATTTTGCACCATCTGAATAATGCCCAGCTTGATTTCAAAAGTATTGGCCTGAATAGCCGGATTAATGATGATTGACTGAATGCCATCAATTTTAGGCCGAGAAAAGTCCATAAGAGCTGGATCAACTTGAACTACACGATCACCTATTATTTTAGATTCTTTCTTTTCACTCCCTTTATCCGAATCTTCAAAAACTATCTTCTCCGGAAAGTCAAGAGTTGTATCTGTCTCCTCAGCTTTATCCAGATTTCTCTTGCGAGTGCGAGGACGTGTTTGCATAAACACTCGCTAGAGTACCTGAAACACAACCAGAAGCAGTAAGTAACAAGTCTTAATCAATGAATCCTAATGACCACTGATGGCAAGTACATAAACTAAATAAATCAACACCGATTCCCCGGCAGCGGCACCAAAAGTTTGTTAGGCACAAAGCATGCGCTAAATAATTCATGCAAGTATACGCGTTCGCAAGTAATATAGAATGAATTCTAGTTCATTCCCACAGAGACTCTGATTAATTATATTTAATTAACACTTACTCACCAATGTATGATTATTCTTCAATGTCAAGACAATAACAATTAAGGTTGATTAACTAATAATAACTACTAGAATTAAACACTTGAATAACAATATTAAACACACATGAGATCATAACTTCATTACTACTTCATTCCATAGTTATTGTTATTACCCTTAGCATATAATGGTGATGATATTAATCGAACAACATGAAACTGATAAACGCCAACTTTCGTTGTACGAATACCATTCTACCAAGTATCCACAATTAAGATAGAAGTTGAATAGGCATCAATTATGTTGAGACCCTATATGTCTACAGAATTTGACAACATAATGATTTAAGCGCAAGTTATTCATGATGATTACACAGGGCAAGTAAAACGGTTAGAGTTACCCACTAATCATGCATACAATACATGAACGTATGCTAGCATGGCAAGTTCTAAATCTCAAGATTCACTATCGCTTCACAAGAGATTAACAGACTATCTTACATGTTCGCGACGCACATTAGATGAATAAGCACAACCTATGCTAGATATCATATAATCACCACATACCAAGGTATTAAACAATTAACTAAAGAAATCCATAGTAAATCCGCTATGATCCCATGATTACGATTAGCCCATAATAGAACTCATCGTCACCATGGGTTCATGTGAAAGCATGATAATAACACAATGATATAAACTAATAAAAATACTTAATAAATAATGAAGTACATCACAAGAGTATTAAGGTCTAAAGCATAAAAAAACTAGCATCCACTATTACAACGAATTGAAAGAATCACAAGATAAACATATGCTTCCTCTTCTTCGTTGTTGCGTGCTAAATCGGTCTTCTCGATCTTCTTGCCTTCGCTCTCGATTATCTTCTATGAAGAAAACGTCTTCCCAAAAGGTTTATATAATAACCCAAAAGAACCAGCGTCAACAGAAGCCCAATTGTAATAGAATTATACAATCCAGATTCTGAAAATACACACCCTGGCGGCCGCCTCCTTCTTCCAGGCGGGCGCCTGCCACCAGGCGGTAGCCTGCTCCTTCCAGGCAGGCGCCTGCATCTCTTCTGCAAAATTCCTATTTTTTCTTCTGTTTTTGCTGAATTATTCGCACATCAACTAGGGACTGATTCCAAGCACTTCCTTAAGCTTATCTTTATAAAATCCACCCATCTAAGCAAGCTATATCCTGAAATGCAAAAACACTCGAAAATGCGTCAAATACACAAAATACTCGAGTTCAAGACACCAATTCAAGTCGTTATGAGACGCTCTAAGTGGTATAAAATGCCACTTATCACAGGCCTTGTTAAGATCTGTGAAATCTACACACGTCCTCCACTTCCCGTTCGGCTTTTTCACAAGTACTGGATTTTTGAGCCACTCGGGGTAGAAGGATTCTTTGATTAATCCCACTTCCAACAACCGGTCTACCTTTTCTTTTAATGCTATCTCCCTTTCCCCGCTCACCGAGAGACGCTTTTGTCGTATGCCGGTGCAATTAGGGAAGATGTTCAACCGATGACACATTACCACTGGGTCAATTCCCACCATGTCTGAATGACTCCATGCGAAGACATCAAGATTTGTAACCAAGAAACGGGTAAAGCTTTCCCTCATTTCATCACTTAGCTGGGATCCCACCTTCAAAACCTTGCTCTGGTCATCTTTATCGACCGGAACATATATTGTGTCTTCGGCCGGCCCGTTTTCTCGGCAGGAATGGGGATCCTGGGAACCAGATCAAAATCAAAATCTCGGGGGTCCTCGATCTCTACTCTTGCATCCGAGGGCGCGTCACCATTGTGGGAGCATCCACCTCGGAATAAGGCGTGACCTTGTGCAATACAGATGTGGACGACGTGTCCTCACTTTGAGGAGCATCAACCTCAATTTCATTTTTACTCTTCAAGGGCGCGTCCTTGTTTTGAGGAGCATCCACCTTGGGACTACTTTTGAGACTCTGTAAAATTTCACTTCTTCCTTCCAATTTTTCTCCGTTAACCTCCTTTTGCACGATCTCTTCCATATGGTTCACCATAATTTCTTCCACACTACAAATCCTCGAAACAATTCCCTTTGTCAAAATAGGAGTCTTAGTAGAATGAGTTTCTTCTTTCTCGGGACCTTCCACAAAATAATGGGCATAAACCTCTCCACTTGGTTTTGTCTGAATGTCCTCTATATCCTCAAATGGAAGACCTTTTCCCTCGTATCTTTTCCTGCGAAATTCTTTGACAGCCTTATGGTAGCAGTCGCGTGTCTCGAATTGTGACCCTCTCAGATTTCCCACTCCGTTGGGTGTCGAAAACTTTATCATCAAGTGGTGAATCGAGGTTATCACCCTGAATGCTCTCAACCAAGGTCTGCCCACCAACACGTTGTGCGCAGAATCCTGATCCAGCACTTTAAAGTCTATCATTTGAGTGACCAACAGAGCTTCTTCCCCAAGTGTGACAGGAAGCCTAACCGAATCCATAACTCTCACTGCTTCTCCCGTAAATCCATAAATGTGTGCATCTTCAAAATACATGTCGCTATCCGGGAAACCTAGTTTCTTGTATGTGCTGTAATACAGGATGTTAGCAGAGATTCCATTGTCCAAGAAAACTTGATGTACGTTCATCGCCCCAATCAGCATAGTAATCACCAGCGCATCGTTATGAGGATGGTATACCCACCTTGATTCTCTTTCCCTGAATGTAATATCAGCAGACTACCCTTTGAATATTTTTGGAGGTCGATCTTCCAAGCTATGAATGTTGGTGAGCGGCGGGTGTCGTGCCTCTCTTGCATTTCTTTTCGACGCCCGATTACTATCACCGACAAAGGGATGTCCTCCAAAAATTGCCCTGATACTACCAGCTCTTTGGAACTTAATCTCTGCTGTCTTTTCAGCGTCTTCCGCTCACGGGGGCTGCCTTTCATCTTTCCCCTTGTCATCACTTCCCCTGCATCGTTTCACCTTGTCAATCCATTCTCCCAGGTATCCTGCTTTGATCAGTTCTTCAATTTAATCTTTCAGGTGATGACACCCGTGGGTGTCATGACCGGTGGACTCATGGTAATCACAATACTTCTTCTTATCTCTACTTTTCCATGAAGTCAGACGATCTGGTTTCTTGAAGATTCCTCTATCCTTATTTACCTTGAAGATATGATCAATGGACGCTGCCAGTGGAGTGTAATTGCTTACCCTCCTTTCATAGTTCGACGGTGGACTTCTTTTTCTCCGCGTGTTCAAGGTGTTCACCCTATTGGGGCTTCAAGCATTCCGCCGGAAATCCGGACTCACAGATCTACCTCTCCTCTTGGCTCGCCCTTTGGAGTTGTGAGTACTATCATTCTTCTTCGTTTCAGCAAGCGATTGTTCAATCGCTTTGAAGGATTCTGCCTGCGCAAGTACATCAGCTAACGACACAGGGTGTTTTCCCTGCAGATGCTTCCAGAAATCTGTTCCCACGTGCAAACCAGCTATAAGGAGTATTTTTAGTGTCTCATCAGTCGCACCTCTCACCAAGGTAGACTCTGCATTGAACCTTTTAAAGTATGAGGTCAAGCTTTCCCCTTCCTTCTGTTTCACATTGGTCAGTGTGGTAACCGGTGGTGTATACTTCACCGTAGCTTGGACTTGAGTTAGAAACAAGGCTTTTATCTATTCCCAATATGTGATCACCCCTGGACCAAGTATTTGGAACCATTTCTAGGCGCCCTCTCTAAAGGTGGCCGTCAGGAGATGACATCGAGCCAAGTCAGGTACTTGATATACATCCATCTCAATGTTGAAACGCCCCAGAAATTCTATAGGGTCAGAATTCCCATGAAAACTCAAGTCATTGGTTGTGTTCTTGTATCATGTCGGCAATTGAGCTTCCCTCACAACAGCAGCAAAAGGGGAAGGAGCTTGCGAAGTCGCCGTTACCCTACCTCCTTCAAGATGGTTGAGCAACCTCTTAAGATCGTTCACATTAAACATCCCTACTCCAGGGATGGTTTGAATGTTAAGTTGTTAGGGTTGCTCCACAACTTGTTGCTGTCCTCCTTGGTTACCCCCCGGGTGTACCGGTGGATCTTGTTGCCCCTCACCCTGAGGCTGCGGCTGTGGTATGTTGCCATCTTGATTTCGAACATTCCCTCGTGCACGAGGTTCCTCCTGGCCATGCCTCTGTATCTCATCATTATTTTGCAATCTTTCTTGAATTTGCACGCCGTCCCGGTCATAAGGACGCGCCCTAGACCCATTGCCTGTAGCACTGTGGGAAGCTATAAGGATAACGACAGGAGCTTCTTCAGTGGAGGGCACGCCATCTCTCCTTCCATTATAGGGTGCCCTTCCATATTGGTATCCCACCCTTCCTCGTCCATTCCTTTGATAGGCTCGGCCATAATTCCCAAACCTTCCTCACGGAGGGGCACGCTCGTGCTCACAGTGCCGTACCCTATCATCCCTTTGGTATGTAGGGGGCACATACGTTGTATCACGGGGCCTCACTTCTCCAGCGTTTCCTTCCTTTTGCCATTCTACCTGCAACATTCTCAAATCGTCGTCTTCCAACCTTATGCCAAGCCTTCTATTTAAGGTCGAAAAATCCCCTCTTTCCTCATCTTGATTCTGTATATTTTCCGCACGACGACGCTCATCCATGGTACGCCCAGACCTATGTGGGTGTGGCACAACCTGGTTGCCAAGACAAGGCCTCTCCCTACCGTAAGTGTCCTCATCGACTAGCTCCACAATAGGTTCTACATCATCAGAATATTCCAAGCGCCGCGGAGTGATTCGCGGGTTTTCTCCATTGGCCTGTCTAATGACTCGTGTATTTTTGAATTATTTAGAAATGCGATTATGGAAATTATTAAATTAATAAAATATGTGTATTGGTTTTGCCCGATATGTGTTGTTTAATTAATGTGTGATTTATGGTGTACCCGGTTGTCCGCGTGATTAATTATGGAGTCATACTGAATTATTTTCAAAATCAAAAATGGATTTAGTGCAAATTTAATTGCATTAATATTTGAAATGTCTTTAAAATTATTTTTATGGTTCTATAATTATAATAGTTATTTTTGGGATTTTATAAAATTTAGAAATCAATATTTTATTAATTATTTATCTTTAAATAATTTTCTGATTTCTTTTATTGTAATATCCATATTTAATTCAGGAATTCTTCAAAAATTATAAAACTCATATTTAATTAAGTTTGGAATATTCCGAGAATTTTAAAATTATTTTGGGAATTTTTGGGATTAATTTTACCCGCGCATTGATTCGTTTATTTGAGAAAAGCGGGTATAAATTACGTTTCAGAAATTATTTTAAAATTTTGAAAATTATGTTTTTATTTACTAAGAGATATTTCTAACATTTTAAGACCATTTTCATAATTTTATAAGGTTGTTTTATGCGCAGTATGTATCGTTAAATTCATAATTGGGTGTCATAATTAGGGATTTCAGTCAGACTAAAGGGGTACATGTCCATTTATTGGACACGTGTTTTACTCTCGGTGTGGAAGCTCAATTACAGAATTGATAAACATCAATTCTCCAGTTCTCTCTCTCATTTCTTTCCTCGATCTCTCTCTCGTTCTTTTCTCTCCCTCCTTCTCCTTTTTCTTTCGGTTCTGTCGTGCTCGATTTCCTGGCGAGTTCTGTCGCCGCTATGGTGCCTATTTATCTCGGTTTCTTTCTTCGCTGTACTCCGACTTGCTCCGCTAATGGTTCGGCCACCCCTTTTATTTACCGATTGTGGGCCTGATTCAGTCTTACATACATATATATGTATCTATATCTGTGTGTGTGTAATTCGTGAGTTATAAATTGTGTGTTGTGCTCGTATTTTCTGGCTTGTTGCCGGCTGTTTCTGTGACCCGGTTACTGTTTGTGCTGTGTGTGTGTAATACAGTGTGGGTGTGTGTCTTTTTTGGGATATTTTCCGGCTATCTCCGCGTTTCTGATTTGCTGTTGTGGTGTTGCGTGCGTGTCACGCGCGTGCTGTTCTGTTCAATTTGGAATTTTAATTATGTTAATATGATTTTCTGCAGGAATCGTTTGATTACTATTCGTGATATTAAATGGTTTCGTGCGGTATTAATTTATAAATCATCGGTGAAATTTTTGCGTTGGAACCCGAATAATCGGGTGCCTCAAAAATTTTTCCGCTGTCGGCAATGAGCATCGGCAAGCCGACGGTGGACAGTGATAAATTTATTCTGAGTCCTAATTTTTATAAAGTAAATAAAATGAGTCATGTAATTAGTTTCGTATGGGAATGGTTGTGGAATTGTGAAAATTCGATTGTGATTTGTGTTATTGACATCGATGATGTTTTGACGGGTAGTCCGATAAACAAAGGGGATGTAACGACTGGGAAATTTATGTTTATATTATATCATAATTATAATAAAATATGTATATTACTATGTCATTTATGTGTGATTATCTGATAAACCCTAACTGTTATGTGTTACGTGTATTCCATGTCATTTCTGTATTTTTAAGGTATTTTTCAGATATTTTATTATGCATTCATAGGTTTCATTTCAAACGTTTTACGACCTAAATAATGATTTTAAAGCCAGTATTTCAAATAAAATAATGGGCCTTATTTTTCATCAAATGGCTTTTACAATCGCAATATTCTGAACATCTAGATATTTTATAAATTTTCTCTTTTTACGAAAAATAATTTTTCCGGGCCCCATTGGGTGTCAAAAACCCCACAAAAATTACATTTTTATTTTTATAAAATTATAGGACTTTCATTTATATTATTTCTTTACATTTTTGCATTATTCACAATTTTTGGGAAATTTTGGCATATATATTGTATATATAAAATATTTATAAATTAAATTTTAATACTCAAAAATTATAAAATTTGGGGCCTATTAATTTTAAAAAGTGTAGAATAATGGCCTTAATTTTAATTAGGAGTATTAATTTTACTACTATAAATAACTTAATTTTTATTTAATTAATTATAATTAATCATTAAAATCTGCAAAAATACACAAAATTCTCTGAAATCGGGTCTGGAAGAACAGGTTCGGGTCGAAGAATCAAGTCGTGATTTCTCACTGATTACAACATCAAATCGTGTGATTCAAGTACTCAAATCGAAGGGTTTGATCCGTTCTTTCTGTTTCTTGCATTAATTTCACGTTTTATTGCATCGTTTTGATTTTCGATTTCTAGGGTTTATGTTCGAATTAGGACTTTTTGATTCTAGGGTTATTTTGATGTTTTGATGATTGATAAAGCTTTGTTGGATGATTTACAGTCGATTTATGGTATTTAATTGAACAAACGATGCCTGGATAGTGATTCACGATTTCTAGGGTTTATGTCAGATTTTCAAAACACAACTCGATGATTTCTGTGAATATTTGGTTCTTGTAATGTTAGGGCTTTGATTATATATGTTTTTAGCTTCAATTTGCACTATAGAACGTTGAGTTTGGTTTACAGAATCAAAAGATGATATTTTGGCCGGAGTTCATGTCGATTTTGACCGGAGATTTTGATTCTGAGATGTTTTTGGTATGTTTTGGCCGTGGTTAGATTGCTGTGTTGATTTGCAATGAAAAGCACTCAAAAACAGCACCAAACGGTGTTGATTTGAGGCTGATCGGAGTTGGCCGGACTCCGGGAACTCACCGGATTCTGGGAAAAATCCGGTGATGTTCTTGGCAACCCGGAATCCAACCCGGTTGACCCGTTTCCAGAACCCGGGTTTGATCTGATTTTGTCAGGAATTGGGTTATGACATGTGTTTCTGTAATTTTGATTTTGATTTTATTTTTATTAATTTTAAAAATCAGTTTTATTTATTTTGTAAATTGATTAATTAATTGTTTAATTAATTGATTTATATTCTAAATAATTCTGAATTATTTTCTAAAAATCAGATTGAATTATTTTATTAATTATTTATTATTTAAATATTATTTATTAATTATTTAAAAGTGATTAATTATTTTGATAATTAATCAAATAATTTTCAATAAATCATAATAAATTCATTTTAATTCCAAAAATTATAGAAAATTATTTTTAATTCTGATTTTTCTTAAATAATGATTTAAAAATTATTTTTGAGTTTTAAAAATTAGTAATAATTATTTATAATGATTAATAAATGGAATTATCAGTATTTAATTGATAATAATTCAACCGTTAGTCCAATTTGCGTGAAATGAAAGCCTGTTGACTCAGAAAAATGAATTCTTTTCATTAAAAATAATATCAAAGCTTAATTTCTTTTAAAAAAATTAGTTGATTCTGTTACTTGTTTGATTATTAGTCGAGTTACGTGCCGAGATGAGTCCGAAAATTCCGAAAAAATGGGAAACGAGTCAGATAACGATCAGTTGAGCGATCAGCGAGTCGATTTTGGTTTTAAAAATTATTTTAACCATAAAAATGATTATGTGCTTATGTGCTTATGTGTATTACGTGGTTAATCGAGTCTTACTTGTTTATATGTAATACATGAGTCAATCATAAGCACATGGGTAGATGTTAAGAATGGTTTGAAGTCAATTCAAGATGCAAATGAAGTACGATGTGACTTAACCAGTCTGCTTTGCCAACAGAAGCTAAGCCAGCCAAGCAAGTTGAGTCGGTAATAGTCCAAGATGATAGACATAAGTGATTCAATTACAGTGAGTCGTGCAGAAGGCAAGTTTTTCCCCTATTCTACTTTCAGAATAGTGATATTGATTCAAATGTTTATCACATTTACATTCTCTTGATTATTGTTCTTGATCACTGATATACACTTGCTATTCCTTTGTTCATATTTCATTTCGATTCTTGATTTCCCCATTTCTTTGGATTCTTGATTTATATTCTATTGGTGACACATGGAGATTTGTAAGTCATATGTCATAGCCTATTTGTATATTCGAGGATTCAACTCAACTCAAATAAGAATGTAATAAGTAAATAGTGGATCGACCGTCAGAGAGATCTCGCAAAGTAATATCTGTCAAAAGATTCAGAAACATGGTTCATCTACAGACTTGAGGAGTTAATTCACTAGAAGAAGTTCAAGAAGTTGATCATGCCTCAGTGATATAAATCAAGATCGTGGATTTAATCAAGTGACAGAGATCTCGTCAGAGTATCATTAATTACAAGGATTTAATCTGAAGAAAATCAGAGTATCAAAGTCAACACATGAAGAAACGTCACGGAAGTTAGTCACTCATGAACCAGACAGTACATCGAGTGTCAACGTTGAAGTGGTGGAATTGATTCATAATTTTCATTGATTTTCAGAAGATTTGCAGAAGAATGGTTGCTGCTCAAGACTAGAATTAATTCTCTATTAATTAATTAAGTCATCTAATTTAATTAAGAAAATAAATTATATCTGCGAAGAATAATTTATTTATTAATTGAATTAATTGATTAATTAATTCTGAATTAATTTTAGGAATTTTCAGAAGTTTAATTGGTTTAAAAACAGTCTTAAATCAGCAAGACAATTGAAAATGACCTAGCATGACAATCTGGATTGTCATACCGATTGTCATGCCAAGTCATTTCAATTGTCATACCGAAAGTTACACTAGGAAGGAGATTGTCTTGCTAGTTCAACTGATTGTCATACCGATAGTCATTGTAGTTCAATCAGATTGTCTTGCTAGTACAATTGAAAGTCCTACTGAAAGTCTTGCTGATCCAAAGAGATTGTCCTACCGATTGTCATTGCAGTTCAAGTAATTTTGTTGGATTGCATACAAAAAGAAAAAGAAGCAGAATACATTCACTCACTGAAAAATACAAGAACACAGCAGCCGCCTAAGAAATATTTCATTGTTCTCTGCTGAAATTCAAAGATCAATTTCTAGATTGCAAAGTTAAATCCAATCAACTAGAAATCTTTATCTTGTTCTTGTATAACAATCTAGCGGATCAAAATCCCTAGAACTTAATCTCAAATCGCGTTTAGCATTTGATTCTAATTATTGCAAAAATAGAAAAAGTTCATGTCGAATTTATTCTAGATTTGTGATAATTGATTTGAGATTAATACCTTGTAATCGATACAGTTGTTGTAACACATTTCAAGTTTAATAATATTTTTATTTAACTTGAATTTTGTTTCACATTTTTTATTCCGCATTTATTCGATTATTTGGTACTGTTTGTATTCAACCCCCCTTCTACAAACACATTGGGACCTAACAATTGGTATCAGAGCCTTCTGATTAACGAACAAATCAAGATCCTAGACTTTTGTGATTTTTCAACTCCTTGAATTTTTATTTATTCAAAAATTCATAATGACTTCACATAAAGTTGGAACCGTTAAAATTCCACAATTTGATAAAGAGAATTATATCATGTGGAAGAAGAAGATGCTATTATTTTTACAAGTTGCAAATCCCAAATATTCAAACTTGTTAAAGAAGGGTATAAAAACTCCGATGGTTATTGAACCGGAGGTAATAATAGATGGTGTGGTGACTACTAAAGCTAGAACCTATCCAAAAGAGCCCGAAGATTTTACTCCTGCTGAGAAGGAAGAAGCCTCCTTGGATGCCAGCCTTCAATTAATATTAATTGATTCCCTTGATCCCTTGATGAACAGACATGTGATGAACTGTAAAAATTCTAAACACATGTGGGAAACTATTGAGGTAATTAATGAAGGCACCGAGGAAGTTAGGGAGAACAAGTTGGAAATCCTAACCTCTGAATATGAACATTTCAAATCAAATCCAGGAGAAGGAATTACTGAAGTGTTTGAGAGGTACAATGCGTTGATCAACAACCTGAACATCAATGGAAAGTATTATTCAATCAGGGAGGTCAACAAAAAGTTCCTTTTAACACTGCCAGCTCATCTTGAACATAGAATCACTGCCATTAGAGAAGCTAGAGATCTGAGTGAGATTTCTTTGGACAGGCTCTATGGAGTGTTAAAAACCTATGAGTTGGAGCAGATTCAACAGAAGGAAGTCTACGGGAAGGATAGAATGGTCAGCACATCTACTGCACTTGTAGCTGAAGGTCAACAACAACAGCAATCTCAACAATTGGAGAGAATGGTACAGTGTTCCAAGGCTGAGGAAAATATGTTAGTAGCAGAATATGATCCTCCTACTACAAATCAATCAAGTGATGATTTTTATTCCTTGGAAGAGCTGGAGCAATTGGAAGACGAGTCAATGGCCCAAATTGTCAAGAGATTCTCCCATGTCAGATTCAAGAAGAATCCCAAGCTTAAGTACAAGTCCCACTACAACAAATTCCAGAAAGGTGGATCTTCATCCTCTAACACCAGCAGTGGTGGATACAAAACAGGGATGGTTGATCGGAGCACCATTAGATGCTATAACTGCAATGAGTTGGGACACTTTGCCACAGAATGTAGGAAGCCAAAGCAAGTAAGAAAGAACTCTGAAAGGGCTTATCTGGCAAAGGGAAAAAGCTGGGATGATACTGACAGTGAAGATGAAGATGAAGGAAATCTTGCTCTTATGGCTATTGATGGAAAAGCTTCATCGTCAAGAATAGAGGTAAAACTTTCTGATGCTGAAATGGTTTATCATCTAAGAGGTAACTTAGATTGTGCACGTCGTGATAATGAACTGTTAAGTTTAAAGATCACAGACCTTGAGAAAGAGGTCAATGAATTAAGACTTGTGCATATTAATCAAGACAAATTAAAAGAACAGGTATCTTTTCTAGAGAATAGAGTTGACTGTTATAGAAAACTCGAAACTATTCTCAAAGACAAGATCACCGGTCTTGAGACTAAGGTTAGAGCCTACTTCAATTCTTGTTCGAAGGCTAAAGAGTTCTACAGTAAGCAAGCTGTTAATCAAACATCTGGAATAGGTTATGATTACAATGCTGCTATTGGAGAATTAGGCATAAACTCCCCTCCTCATGTGTGTGCTAAAGGGAGGGAAGTACCACATGTGCTTAAGGGTGTTGATGAACCCCTCTATAAAGCATCAATTGCTGAACCATTTGATGCGACCTCTTCTGTTATTCAAGAAGAAATACGTGCTGAAGATCTTGCTAATGAGAAGGTTGTTTCCAAGTCAAGTGTGTCGAAAGTTCCAGTCAAAGTTGTGAAAGCAACTGAGACTAACTCAGACACACATGAGTTGGATAACAAAAATGCCATGTCTACCATGCATAAATTGCCTGCGGTTAATCACTCTCATAAAGCATGTGGTGTTTCTAATTGTATGTCTTGTGCTTTTAATATGATGTATGCTTATTTTAATGGTAAGCATGTGTCTAATGATAAGACTACTCCTCGTCAGCATGTGAATAACAAGAAGCATGATAGGTCTAAGACTGCCAGTCCTTCTAAGGCTAGAAAGGAGACATTTGTGTCTAAGCTTAAACAGAAATTTGTTAAGGCTGTTTACAAGGTCAAATGTTCAGTCATTGAGAAAGTTGAGACAATTAAAATTAAAAATGTTGTTTTGCCTGACAAAGGACAGTTCTACAAGTATGCCGGGCCCAACCAAGTTTGGGTTCCGAAGAAGGTCTAATCGATTTGTAGTGCAGGGCATTAAACAAGTATAACCGGTAGTGTGGATTCTTGACAGTGGATCATCAAGACATATGACCGGAGATAGAGCCCTGCTATCAAATGTGGTTGAGAAAGCTGGCCCCCTGGTTACCTTTGGAGATAACAGCAAAGGTTTATCTGAGGGTTATGGCTGTTTGCAAGCTGGGAATGTTATCATTGTAATTTTGTATATTGTGCTAGGTTATTATCAGGAAGCAGTATCCAACATATAGCACCAGTGACGAGACTTGAGAATATTACGACATATCAGGCACCTGCTGCACATTACACTTGGAATTGTACTCTAGTAAGATGTGTACAAGTGTACTCCTGATTGGTGAGTTAAAAGAGGAAGTCAGTGCACCACAGTTCATGGACTTTGCAGCTGCAGATCTATTGGACTATGCAATCTCTTCTTCACAATCTCACTTCAGGTTGGTATGAACTAGTGTACTACTCAAGCAATCGTCAAGAACATGGTATGGCACTCTAACTGAAGTTATTATTTAATATGAACTAGTAGAGTCATCATATTTTTAACTCTCTTATCATTAGGCACAATCATATTGTTTTATATGTGTAGTGATATATTGATTATGCAATATAACAATTAGTATCTAAAGTACTTGACAAGTATCGGTCAATGATATCTTGTTAACATTATGTTGCAGATATTTGTAAGCTTTTGACATGAATGAGAATTACTTAGACTTTACCCTAAGTGATCAATGTTTTATCAAAAACTCATTCATATTGAAAAAACAAAAATTAAACTTCTTTCTATATTAGTGATTTCTTATTTCATGTAAAATCTTTTGAAATCACTATTGTAAATCATTTTCTCTCTATTACCATATATTTTGTGATACAGGTTCAGTCTCCAATGACTTTCTTTCATTGACAGTCATGAGGTTGAAAACCCACAACGTCTATCCCAGACTGTAAAGACAAACACAGAAACAGAACCAACCAACACTCTCTTACCACTAAATGTAGTATGAATGAGCGTGAGGGAGATAGTGCCTTAGTGCACCACATAAGGAAGGTTCTGTAGTCAACCCAGTAGCTCTGTCTCATACATAGATGAGTAGTATTTAAACCGAGACAACTGCTAGCCCCCATACATCTTCTCAAAAAGATGTAATGGCTGAAAAGGCACAAAAATAGTTACTAGATTCATTCTCTCAACAGGGTGAGTCTATTGAATTTTGCCTGTCGGCCAAGGTATCCGATGTAGTGTCACCACTTCAAATATAATCAATTCTTGATGCACAAGGAGAGGTTACACACACAAAGGATGAGTTGACGGAAACAAGAGTTTCGACCATTTTAAGGTCAGATTCGATTGTTCAAGGTTCGTTAGTGGACCAATTGCCTTTACAGGTGTTAGGAGAGGATACTGATCCAAAAGCCATATGTCAGTGGTCAGTGTCTACCTCCCCAGGCTTAAATCCCCTGGATGCATCTGCGGATAGTGGATCTGACATAGGTGCAGATCGGAAACTTGTTGACAATGATTCAGATATTACCTGATGTGTCACAAGGAAATGTCTTCACAGACATTAGAAGGGAACTTTGATCTTTATGCTAAATTCGTTGGATCATTGTTTACCTTCCCAGAATTCAAGCCTGGAACCCTAAAAGGGAAACTAGCAACTTGTAAATTATGACTCAGATTCATCTGACGAGTTTAACAAGGATGGGGATTTGTGAACTCCTATTGCACCACCTGTGACCTCCTTAAGGATGGCTAAGGTGATTTTCCTTGCAGGTACAGCTGGAATATGGAGCTATGAGAGGAGTGATACACTTGTGAGAATGAGTGTAAACACGAGTGGAGAGAAGAGTGAAACACATGTGAGGTACACTAAACAGAATCACACACTCACAGTGAGGAAGAAAGAGAAACTACTTGTTATTTCTTTTCCAACCAAGTGAAATATGAGAACTCCTTCAGACAACAGCATACATTCCTTCTTTAAGGGGGAGATAAAAGCTTAAGTAATAGTTTGGAGGATTCCTCAACTAAGGGGGAGAAATAGCAGGGAGTAAGAAAAAGATCCTAAAAATGTACACTACACCACACCATTGTTGTTTGTAACTACGGATCCTATTGTACGGGAGAGGTGGTAAACACAAGGTGATTTCCTAGTAAGGGAAGAAGCTGTTAGGGGAGTACCATTGGTTTTTATCTGCGGATCCTATTGTACGGGAGAGGTGGTAAAACGAAGGTGATCTTCTTTAATCAGTTGATTCTCATAGGGGGAGAAGCAAGAGATATGGGCTTCTCAACAGGAAATGTGGTTGTACAAATGAAGATGGAACTACTTGAAGATATGTTCAGTCTAGAGGAACATCTACTTGGAATCTGGAAAATGTTAAATCTCATCCAGAACTTTTCTGCTATTTACTTTGCATGTATGTTTATATCTTTTTCTTATTTGTTAGTTGAGTTATCCTCTAGGTATTTGTGTGTTATTGTCTAACAAACAAATAGGGGGAGATTGTAAGTCATATGTCATAGCCTATTTGTATATTCGAGGATTCAACTCAACTCAAATAAGAATGTAATAAGTAAATAGTGGATCGACCGTCAGAGAGATCTCGCAAAGTAATATCTGTCAAAGGATTCAGAAACATGGTTCATCTACAGACTTGAGGAGTTAATTCACTGGAAGAAGTTCAAGAAGTTGATCATGCCTCAGTGATATAAATCAAGATCGTGGATTTAATCAAGTGACAGAGATCTCGTCAGAGTATCATTAATTACAAGGATTTAATCTGAAGAAAATCAGAGTATCAAAGTCAACACATGAAGAAACGTCACGGAAGTTAGTCACTCATGAACCAGACAGTACATCGAGTGTCAACGTTGAAGTGGTGGAATTGATTCATAATTTTCAGTGATTTTCAGAAGATTTGCAGAAGAATGGTTGCTGCTCAAGACTAGAATTAATTCTCTATTAATTAATTAAGTCATCTAATTTAATTAAGAAAATAAATTATATCTGCGAAGAATAATTTATTTATTAATTGAATTAATTGATTAATTAATTCTGAATTAATTTTAGGAATTTTCAGAAGTTTAATTGGTTTAAAAACAGTCTTAAATCAGCAAGACAATTGAAAATGACCTAGCATGACAATCTGGATTGTCATACCGATTGTCATGCCAAGTCATTTCAATTGTCATACCGAAAGTTACACTAGGAAGGAGATTGTCTTGCTAGTTCAACTGATTGTCATACCGATAGTCATTGTAGTTCAATCAGATTGTCTTGCTAGTACAATTGAAAGTCCTACTGAAAGTCTTGCTGATCCAAAGAGATTGTCCTACCGATTGTCATTGCAGTTCAAGTAATTTTGTTGGATTGCATACAAAAAGAAAAAGAAGCAGAAGACATTCACTCACTGAAAAATACAAGAACACAACAGCCGCCTAAGAAATATTTCATTGTTCTCTGCTGAAATTCAAAGATCAATTTCTAGATTGCAAAGTTAAATCCAATCAACTAGAAATCTTTATCTTGTTCTTGTATAACAATCTAGCGGATCAAAATCCCTAGAACTTAATCTCAAATCGCGTTTAGCATTTGATTCTAATTATTGCAAAAATAGAAAAAGTTCATGTCGAATTTATTCTAGATTTGTGATAATTGATTTGAGATTAATACCTTGTAATCGATACAGTTGTTGTAACACATTTCAAGTTTAATAATATTTTTATTTAACTTTAATTTTGTTTCACATTTTTTATTCCGCATTTATTCGATTATTTGGTACTGTTTGTATTCAACCCCCCTTCTACAAACACATTGGGACCTAACAAGATTGATATATTCTAGTGTTTGGAATATATCAAAGCATACCGATTGTTCCGGTTGCTAAGCGATGGACTGGATAATGATATTTTTGGGATTGAGTGTGTCTTAATCCTGAGGACCGGGATGACTGGTGCCTCGACGTGGGCAGTAGTGCCTGGGTACCCAACTGGATCTATATATTGAGATATGGATCTGCATTATATTCTGACTGATCAGCAGAATATAGATGCGAACTTGTGTCCAGTTTAGTTCATTTGTACTCGCCATTAATGGCCTTCTTGTTATTCTCGTGAGGTTATATCTTTGCAGATATACCTGGAATGACGAATTCATTTAAAATGCTTTAACACTGTTTATATTTTGTGGACTTGTTGAGCAATTTTTGGCTCACCCCTTTTGTTGTTATTCACCTTATTGTTTTCAGTTAAGAAGGAATATGAAACCAATCAAGACTCGAGTGGTAAAGAAGCGGGTCAAGCCTCGGGATCCTCTCATACCCAAGGTGTTGATCCCAATACAGGAAGAAAGCTTTGAATTGCCCGAGCAGGTGGAGTGTTGATAGATAGTGTGTGTGTTTGAATAAAAGTTGAACTTAGTTTAAAATGAATTAGATAATGGCTTGTAATAAAGAGAGTTTGTGAGATTTTGAATGTGGGGTTGTAATAAAAGCAGTTAGTGGTTCTTGTTTTCATACTTCAACCTAAAAAGATCCTGGTTAGTGGTAAAGGGGTTTAATTTCATTTTTTTATTAATTGTTAATCAGATTGTACAGGTTTGGTGATTAGCTAGTAACCCCAGAATTATACCCCGGGTCTGGAGGGCGTTACAGGGGACGCTGTCCGATTTCTGGGAAATTGAACTACGGAAATACGGGAGCATATCCGAGGATTCTCGGGACGTCGAGCGAGTATAAGTAAATACATATATGTATGTTTTATACAAAACCTGATTGTATGTTGCAGTGAAACGTTTTGCCAAAACCAATAACCCTAGTTTCAGACAATGACAAGTATACGTATTTTCTGAAAATGAACACCGAATTGATTTTTTAAGACGTGAACCCTAACTGATGCATATATTGCAAGAATGTATGTGTTATGAGTCGGGATTTATTAACACATGTGTAGATTGTTAGCGAGGATATGTCAAGCATAATCGAATGTCTAAGTTAGGATGTTTCGACCTTGTAAGTTCTAGTCGGAATGCCCGAGAATTTGCATTGGACGAAAGATAGTTGGTGGTCAGTCGAAAAGCTTAGTAAGGTTCCAATCAAAGGACTTAAGTGTTGAGGTGGAATCCAGAGTGATCTAGTGGGTAGAGAATAAAGCCTGAGCGACAGGGTCGGCTCAGAGTCGATAAGTAATAGTTGTAAAGCCCTGTAAGGTAAGTACTTTTGAATTTTTCTTCAAGATGTATTGCAAATATTTTTGAACTGTTTCATAACATGTCATTGTTCTTTAAAATAACTCATGTTTTATATTGCGAGTGCTTTAAACTATTTAACCTTGAACCTTGATTTTTTCTTGATCTTGAGCCATAAGCCTTATTCTTTGTAAACCATCCTTTGTTGATTTTCAGATACCAAACCACCCAAATATGATACTACTCCCCAAATGTATAACTACCAAACACCAAACACTGGAAGAGAATTGTTTGAAAACATGAAAACTGTTATACTCCAACCATTCTTTATAACATCAAATAACTATATCTTGAAAAATCATTACCGGTCTTACCTGATCCTTTTACAAACTGGAAACTGTTTCTTATACAAACCCTGATATACCCTTGTGATATCCATGAGTTTCCTTACGTTTATTAAAGTATTTCATCTTCATTGATTATGATCTTGTTTTATCGAATTATATTGTTTCTTATATTGAACTGCTTTAGAATTGGATAGTTTTTTTGTTATATATGGACCAGATTCATGGTCAGACCATATCAATGGTCAAGTTAGGCAAATGTGTGCCTTGGATCCAGTAATTAGAGCAGTGCTGTATGCTTTGCTCGGGGTTAGTGTGTGACTGATCAGCAGCCTAACCTTGGTTTTAAAATTTAAAATGAATATCCAATTCTAATGGTTAGTTAAAAAGAAATTTGATTCCTCTGAATCATCTCATTTGATCATTGTTTAACCTCAGTTATCATTATTGTGACTTGTTGAGCTAGTTAGTTCACTCTTGCGAATCTTTTTATATATTTTACAGTTAAAAAGGATATGGATGATAGTGAAGTCCCTCAGTCCAAAATCCGAGCAATGATTCCAGTTTGAGTTGGATCGAGCTAGCAGGAGCTTCATTTGGTAGTGAGATAGTAAGATTGTAAGAATAATTTCAGTATCAGTTGTAAGTTAAATTAGTTGGAATTTTGGTACGTTGTAATAAAAATTAAGGTTGTGGCTTGTTTTCATACTTTAACCTGTTGCGATCCGTGGTTATTTAAAGTAGGGTCATTGCAAATAGTATCTCTTATACAGGTTTATATGTTATGTATGGGTTGTGGACCCCAAAATTCTGACCCGGGTTTGGAGGGCGTCACAGGTTGGTATCAGAGCTACAGGTTATAAGTCACTGAAACAAGCCTAGATTGTCGGGATTGGGTAGAGGATTAGGATTAGGAATAGGAAATACAAAGATAAGACGTTGCGAGGTTGAGTGCGATTGTATAGTAGGTCTCCGGCACGGTTCTTATTGTGATTCGGGATTCTTAACTTGCGATGTGATTCCCAGACAACGGCAATGGCAGATCCTGATTTCCCTGTATCATCTGATCGTTTGGAGCTTTCCGTTCGAGGATCATCATCTTCTCTCAGATTTGATTTGCACCTTGTTCCTCCATCAGTATTAATGACACTACCTTCTGTTAAGACAGTTGCATCTCTTCAAGTTATTCCACGCTATTCTACCACCTCTTGTTAAGAGACTACCTATTTAAGAACCTCCATCCGTTTATTCTTATTTTACTGGACTTTCGGCTGTGAATGTATCTTTTCAGTTTACCCTACCCCCTGTTCTATACCCCCAATTTAGAACTTGTCATATGAAACAATTGTACCTATGAGGATGGATTCGGGAGTTGCAGTAAATGGTGAGTATTGAGATACAAATAAAGATGAGAATAAGTTTATAAAGAAGATTCAAGTGTTCCGGAGGATAGCTGTTACCAGGTTACAAGAAGCTATTAGTGATTAGGCCACCCATGACTAGCTTGTGAAATGAAGTAGATAAGTGTTGAAGAGCGAGAGTTAGAGGAGATTATGGATCTGGAGATTTCTTGAAGTTAGATAATGGTGTTATGATGATGTGATATATATTTTAACAAGATGATGTGACAGTAGCCGACTTGTTGACTATTGGATAGTCTGTTCCACTTAACGATTATATAGTTGATAACGGGAGTATTACCAGTATGGAAGCTTGATGTAAAGCTACGAATAAGATAGCATGCAACGACAACTGAAGTCTTCATCGATTAAGGAAGGCAAATGGACCCAATAAAGGAGAGAGGGTAGATTGAAGTAAATGGATCTTTATGTGATCATTTCTTTAATTTGGTACCTTGTTATAAGAAGGAAAGACAACAACCAACTCATATAGTAAGGACAATCAGATTTGTGATTATTAAAATTTTTAAACCAGTTTTCGAAAAAGATTTTCTCTTACAAAATTTCTAAAAGCCTTTTTGAATAAAATAAGTTTTAAACCTTGATTGTCAAGTTACTACTTGAGTTTCTTGTTTCTTAAAAGACCCGGATTACCTGGAAGGATACTTGTTTCAGACTTAGTACAGCTAATTCAGAGGATAAAGTAACCCGCGATTCTGAAGAAGTTGATTTTTCCTAACAGTAAGGTGCACATATTGTTTGATAAAATTAACAACAGAATCAGCATACGAAATAACTATTCATCCAATTACTAGGACTATCAGAGTTCGAAGAATTCATTGATTTAACATAAGCCGGGGCATGACCGAAGAAGATTGGGAAGATTTTCAGACCTTTCCAAAAGAAGGATATTATTAACAAAAGGATCGTTATGTTGAATGATTCGGGGTTATTTTAAATTGAAAAGAGAAAACTCGAGGTTATCTGGTAGGAACGCCATTATGATTGAATTATTAAATTATTATACGTGTAGGTGCTATGTTAAAGACGCAAGACTTAGCAAGTAAGAATCTACCATAATGCTTAATTTGTGAAGGCATTTCAGTGTACCTTCTAAAGTTGTTATATGACGCAATTGGGATATGATCGAACAAGCTTGAAAGATGAATACAAATGAAATATGGATGGTGACCAATGGTATCGTTCTTGTCTTTAATATTACAAGGTATATTCCTTTTTGATTCCTAAATAAGTATGAACTTCTTTTCTTAAATAAACTCTTTGCTATGATATCGAAAAGGAGGATATTGCATTCCTTTCAAATTTAATTGTTTCCCTTAATTTTTGCTTTCTGATTGGTACAAACAGTGTTATGGTGAGACACTTTGTCAGAATGACGAAGAGTCGGGTGGGACGCCACCTAATCATATGTTGTATGCCATATGGTATGAAAGACTGGCCATCTAAAGTACTAATGTGGTTGTCTCATTCATATTTAAATCCTTGTTTCTTCTTTCTTTTTAACTCCAATTTTTGTTGAATTGTGAATCCTTTGCACGAATCAACATATTATGGACCAAGAGGGCAAAATTCCATCTATCTCTCACACATGAAAAGCAAACAAGGGCATATGGCGAGAATTATAAATCACTAACCCAGTTAGGGATGCACTAAGAATCAAGGGAATCTACTCCAATAAGGAATACATCTTCGAGAACGAGAATATGCGATTTTCCTGTGAAATATGTTATTCAGAATATGGACGTGATGACATGGATGATTATGGTGAATACCTTATACGTAAAAGTATTAAAAGATGTGAGAGAAACTTAATTGTTTATCTCTCAAGATTTTGTTGATAAGATGAATTATCCTGTTGAATTGATAAGATTAGGATCAAAGGACTAACAAGTCAAGAACGTGAAATTGTTGAATAAGTGAGTACCAATGGTGGAATTGAGATTTCTGGCAATAAGTTGTGAATAATTGATATCATGGAAGATAAGAGGATTTGACATTATTCTAAGGAATGGATTAACTATTAAAGCATGATTTCTAGACAGACCATCGTGATGAAAAGATAATTCTGAGGACGCCAAATGAGAAGGTGATGAGGTTCAGAAGATGAAAGAAAGTAAAGAATTTGTTAATGATGATTACGATGATCAAGATATGAGCATTATGGTGATTATGGGATACATAAAAGTGAGAAACAAACAAAATTTGAAGATTTTATAGCAATTAAGGCATTTCAAGATATGTTTCTAGATGAGTTATCAATATTTCCTCCAGATAGGGAAATGAAGCTCGTGATTGACTTAGCACCTGACACGAAGCCAGTGACCAAGGCCTTACACAAAATGGCACCAGTTAAAATGAGGAAGTTAGCAAAGCAGATGCAAGAGATGTTAGAAGAAGAAGCGATTAGACCCAGTGTATCCCATAAGGTGCACCGGTATTAATTATTAATAAGAAAGATGGAAGTATGAGATTATGCGTCGACTAGCGAAAGCTCAACAAGTTTACTATCAAGAGCAAGTATCTGTTACCTCGACCCATTGATTTGTTTGATCAAACGAAAGAAGCAAAGTACTTTTATAAGATTGATTTAAGACTTAGTATTTCACCAATTGAAGATTAAACCTATGGATATATCAAAGATAATTTTCAGAACTAAGTACTGTTCTCGTATTGCCATTTGGATTAACCAATATACCAGTAATATTTAAACTTGATGGACATAATCTTTAAGAAATATCTGGATAAGCTGTAGTTGTGATACTTAAAGTCAACGGAGGACCATGCAAAGCCTTTAATGATAACTGGGAAGTTGGAGAAGAAAGAAGTTGTATGAAGTATAGTTCTTAGCATAAATAGTCAATGTGGAGAAGATCAAAAGAGATTCAGCAGAAATTAAAGTTACTATGAATGAAAAGAGACCAAAAACACCAACAAAAGTAAGAAGTTTTATCATGGGCCAGTTACTATAAAAAATTTGTGCAAGATTTCTTGAAAGTTGCAATATCTTGGACGAAGCTAACTAGGAAAAGCAAGAAGTTTATATAAAATAGAGAAGGGTGAAGAAAGTTTTATGGATTTAAATGAAAGAATGGTTAAAGCACCTGCTTTATCATTTTGAAAGTATCAAGGAGATTTGGTAGTTTATAGTGATGCTTCTCATAAGGGAGTGGGATGTGTGTTGATGCAACACAATAAAGTTATTGTATATGCACCCAAACAACCGAAACCTTATGAGCAGAAGTATCCTACTCATAATTGGGACTAACAGTAATAATATTTGTTTTGAAAGATTGGGAAACATGATATGTATGGAGAAAGGTGTAAGATCTATACGGACCATAAGAGTTTGAAGTATGTATTCACGAGGAAAAGCAAATGTAGTGGCAAGCGATAAGCAAAAAGGAGAGAACGAACATAGAGACTGCACCAGAAGAATTAACTATAGAATTATAGAAGTTGGAATTGGAAGCTAAAGTTCATAATCCAAAAGGAACAAGGATGGATAGTATGACCTTTCAGTTGAAGTTGTGAAGGGAAAGATAAGATGTCAAGAGAAGATAATGGATCACGATGTTAGTAGTTAGTAAAAGAAAATTTATTCGCCCAGGAGAACGATCACGATATCCCTAGGTTTTCTTCCAGCACTTGGATGCTATAAGTAGAAGGATTAAGAAATGAGATCCCACAGGGAATTCATAATATAAAGTATTTAGTTTACTAAAAAAATGACAAGATATACGGAAATATAAAGAAAAATAGTGATAACCAGGTATAAGAAGGAAATTTCAAGATGGATTAGGAAGTGTGGACATGTCAAAGGATTAAGGCAAAATATTGGAGGCCTAGTAGATAAGGCAGACCCAGGAAGTGGTTTTACAAGAAGCGAATCGTGAAGTGTACCAGTGATGTTAAGGAAGAAAAAGGAATGAAAGTATAAGAGTATGTACTGATTATCGGGAGTTTAACAAAACAACGAATAAGAAGAAGTGAGACCCTATAAAGAATTGATTACTTACGAGACCTAATTCAAGAAGTATGTTATATCTCGGGGATTAACTTAAGATCCGGCATGAGAATATATCAGAGATTACGATTAAAGTGAGTTAAGAGCATTGCAAACTATGGTGATAATATGTTAAATAACAAGGGTATCAGGTGATTATAAGGAATTAAGGATCATGGTATATAAGGAGTACTTAGATAAGCAAACTGTATTTATTGATAACATCCTCACCTACTCAAAGAATAAGAAAGTCTGCGTGGAATGTCCAAGGATTTTTCTCCAAAGATCAGAAGGAAAACAACTATACGTTGAGTCTTCAAGAATGAAATTTTGACTAAGTTAATAAAAGATTATGAATTAATCCATTAACAACTACCTAAGCAAAGCCGTATGGTAACAGATGCCTTATGCCAACTATAACACCCCCAAATCCGGGGTAGGGGATCCGGAATGTCACGAGTTCCATTTCCCTTAATAACACCCAATCTTAATAAACAATCAACTACTCTGTAGTGTGACCCCACAATAAACACACACACCACAAGTTATAGTCTCAGAGATGAATATCCAAAAATAACACGAGTCATTTTATTCCAAAATTATATGCCAATACACCTAAAAAGGGTTTCTGAATAGATTTACATTTCTTTGCCATTATTATAATTGATAAATATACATAAATCTGGTTCATCAATAGTTGAAATCCTAGCCTATTGGTAGCTCCTACCTCAGCTACGGCGGCATCAACGCTTCCCGAAAACTGCGGAACATTTTCTAACCGCTTGCGAATTGGAAGCTTGGTCCTGTTCATCTTTTCTATCTGTTGTTGTGTGATGAAAGAAGAAAGCAAGGGTGAGCAACAAGCCCACCAAAATAATATGTATAATGATTAACAATATATGAGCATTCTCATAGTACTCATGAAAGTCTTGGTCAAGAAGGAATGAACCAAGCTGATATCTTAACGCGACCAAGTCGCAAAATATTCAGTATATATACATATATACTTTTCACAATCTTTGAAATCCTCTGACATGTATAATATATGCTGAGTTCCCGTTTATAACTGTATAAAAATATCATTGCAAGGTGATCTCATATATCTAACCTTGTCTCAACGTTTTTTTTCTTCTGAAAATCTTTGTCATTCATAAGACAATTATTAACTAGATATAAGTTTAAAAGATGAAGTTACAAGATACTCCAATATTCTTATATCTTTTCCGAATACTACTTGAACTACCACCATTCAAGTTATAATGAGCTTTCTACAGTTCATCACATAGATGAGACTACAAGACAAGATTTGAATATATTAAATCTTTGGAGTATTATTGAAGGATATGAAGTTATGATATACTTTATTAAGGTCCGATATATATATATATCCATATATACATCTTCTCTATACATTTCCTGAAAACCTCTGTCATGTAAAGTATGAACAGAGTTTGTAACATCCAATAACTTTTTGGAAGGAAAAAAAATTGTGGCATAAACCCGATATCTTGCTGATCAGGAAAAGATACCAATAAGTAACCTTTTCTACTAGTAGATGGACGAATTCTCCACTGGTCATCACCCTGGTCGCAATAGGACCTTATGCTGGACTGCCACTCAGCCACTTACGCATTTGATGGACTCCCACTGAGCCACTTACACTATCATGGATGCCCACTGAGCCCATGTTGCTTATGCCGACTCGATAGATGGACTTACTTCCCGAACGTTGGGTAAGTAATCAATTCATTTACCAAAACCGCAACCTTGTTGCGAATATAAAATACACCACAGAGCCGGATCCCTCTGGTTTTGAGCGAGTATTTAAATTCCCTTTAAAAAGGAAGATCTTAAATATATAAAAATGAGTTTTGGGATCCGCTCTAACTTTTAAAAATTATTTTAAAGACTCGAAAACACTCTAAAGAGTGTTTGGAGTAATGCTGATTTAATAAAGTAAATCAGTCCCAATATATTAGAAAATATCTGAATATTATTATTTAAATAATATTCCCATAAAGAATAATCTTTATACAAATAATTGAGGTAGAAGTTGTAAAACTTATACTTGAAATGTGTATTAAATAACCAAATATATACTTATACGAAAGTACTATCTTTATTTGAATAATCAAAAATAAGTTTGATTATCGACACCTTATTCTTAGTAAAATAAAGAATACATTTCAGAAAATAATCGGAGTCATAGGTCCTCATATGAATATTCAAATAATATTCAATTAAATAATATAAGCCGAGTCATCTGTCCTCGAATGAATATTCAAGTAATATTCATTAAATAATATAAAGTGAGTCATAAGTCCTCGAATGAATATTCAAGTAATATTCATTAAATAACCTTATTCGATTAATAGTTTTAAAAACTATATATATATATATATATATATATATATAGAAAACTCGGGTAGAAAATTTGCTAATAATCAAATATGCATTTATCACAAGATCATGCATATACACATATACATCACAACAACAGTTATACGGGTAGAAAACTTGCCTGAGTGCTCCCGGATAGACTTAAGCTTAGAGTGGGTCCGATAACCTATGAACAACAACATAAGTCGGAATTAAACCCCGGTCGCTTAAGAAACTAGACTTTAACCATTTAGAGTCCTAACGTTCGCTTTCGCGCTTAACGATTTACTTAAGTCGCTCGAGTACCCTCGGCTCCACCATTTTTAATAAATTAACCATTAAGGGTTTTAAGGAGATTCTTTCGCGAGTGTCTTACCAACTTCCTATTACACTTTACATAAATTTTCATACTCCAATTAGTCCTTTAAGGTCTTTAACCTATGTTTCAAAGTAAGGCGAGGGGTAATGGTTCGTTCGTGAAACGTCGTTACTTAAAACGGCCGTTTCTCCTAAACCGTACATCGGAATCAAACGAACCACATATCAAAACGAAGCTCGCAACATGAACTATCTAATCATGGCAATGGTCAAAACCTAGTAGGCAGTTATCGGGTCCTATTGTTAAGAACAAAACAGCCTAAAGTAAATCGGACATTACGACGGCTATGTTTACGCGATTTCCCAAATTTAAAACACTCCAATTCAACCCACAATCAATCCACAATCACAAACCAATCAAAAATCCATCAATACTACATCATAACAGCCCCAACAACTCAACATTAACAATTTATACTTATTCCCAATCATGAACTGAAAGTTTACTTAAGTTCTTTAACTAATTAACAAGATTTAAACATCCGAATTACTACAACTCCAACCCAAACTCTAAACATACAAGCATCAAGCTTCTATTTTACCATAACAATCAAAACCATCCTAATATTCAAAGTAAGGTTAGGGTTTGGAGATGTTATACCTTCCTTGAAGTGATTAGAGTAGCTAGGAAGCCTTAAGAAGCCTTGAAATAGCTTAGGAATGCTTGGATCATAAAGGAAAAACAAAGAAAACCAAGTTAGAAATCTTGAAAACACTATTCATTATCTTCTTCATTGATTTATTGGAAGAGAATCATGAAGAATTTGAGGCTCAAACTTCTAGGATAGCCATAACTAATCATAAGGGACCTTGGATAATTACCTTGTGATTTAACAATGGTTAGATCTTGATTTTTGAAAATTCTTCTCTTGAAATAAGGAAAAAGCCGAGAGCAAATGGTTGAAGAAATGAAATGATTTTGTGTTTTTAATTTGTTTAGCTTAGCTTGGTTGTTTTTGATTAGATTTTGGTTAATTACCTTAATAACCTTGAACTTTGTGTGGTTATCATTCATCCACACCTCCTTCCCCCCTATATCATGCTTATGTCACCTTGTGATGTCATCATCCCTTACTTGCCCTCTTCTTATTGGTTGGATGACCTCATCATCCGTAACCTCCTTGATTAACTTCCTAATTGTTTGCCTAATGACCGCTGATCTGTTATACGGTTCGCTTAACTTTCGTTCTCGTTTCTCGTTTGAGGGATCATACCCGGGATCTTATTACTTGGGTTTCCTTAACCATTCTCAATACATTATAATCCTTTTATGATCCTCTCTTATAATCCTTTAATTTAAATCCTTTTTATCCTGTTACCTTATACTCAATTCTTTCCGTATCTAGTGGATTTCCGGGAAAAATTAAAGTGTTCGGAATTGGATTCTGACGATCTTTACATACACTTATATACCACATAAAGTACTAATAATATCCCAGAAGATCAATAAAAGAACCCCTACATAGTGTGGCATGAAAAGTTTTCTTATTCAGCAAAACACTATTCATAAGGGTTTCAAAAATTCCAAAAATTGGGGCTATTACAGTCTCCCCTCCTTAAATGGATTCCGTCCCGGAATCAGATAGAAAATGAGTAGGGATACTTTCTTAGCATTGCACTTTCTAACTCTTACGTAATTTTCCCACATTGTGGTTCTACCATCAAACTCTGACTAGTTTGATAACTCTTCTCCTAAGCATTTGTCCATTTTTGATCTATAACCCTTCCTGGTTGCTCCATGTAGGTTACGTCTGGTTGCATGTCTATGCACTCATATGCCCCTATTTGTCTGGCACCCAAATTACACTTCCTTAACATTGATATGTGGAACACGTTATGAACTTACTACATGTTCGGGGGTAGGGCTAGCTCATATGCTATCTTCCCAATACGTCTTAATATATCCAAGGGTCCAACAATTTGTGGACTTAGCTTTCGTTTCTTTCCGAACCTCATCAATCCTTTCCAAGGGATACCTATAACATTACTAGGTCCCCTATTTCATACTCTTTGTCCTTTCGAGTCAAATCAGCATACCTCTTATGTCCATCTTGGGTTACTACCAGCCGTCCTCTGATTAGATCTATTATATCCCTGGTCCTTTGGACTACTGCGGGTCCGAGCATCTTGCGCTCTACAACTTCATCCGAACATAAGGGAGATCGACATTGTCTTCCCTCAAGGATCTCATAAGGCGATATCTCAATACTGACATATGATCTATTGTCGTAAGAAAACTCAATCCGTGTTAAGTGATCATTCCAAATTTTTTCAAGTCTATTGCACAGACTCTCAATATAGCTTTTAGCATTAGAGCTTTTACTTCTCAATACCCATTCTTTTCCAGTTCGTAATCGCTACTACCTTCCGTTCCTAATATTATACTGGTTATACTTTTTCTCGTTAGCGTTCTATAACCTTTTAATAATTGCGTCAACCTTAGTATCACGAACATGTTTCCATTCCGAATACCACCATAACTTTACTACTCCCTTTTCCGCTATTTCTATTTTCCAAAGTTTGATCAATCATATAGGAGTAAAGGAATTTGTTGAGAGATCACTATGATCATGAACACTTGTTTCATTGCATAGTTAGTACAGAAGGTGGCTGACCTTTAGTACTTGACAAGTAATTAAACAACATGTGGTATCCTACTAGGCTTCTATCACACAGATAGATAGTCATTCGGCAATACCTCCCCTTCTGGAAGGGTTGTTCTTCTCAGCTTACATGAAATGAAAAGAAGAGAAAAGGATGAACTGAAGATAATTGTATATATAAAATATACTGCCACAAAATATCTGGCTTGGAATCTACCTCTGAACTATAGAGGTTTATCATAGGAGAACAAAACATTACATATATATATCAACTATTATCGCATCGCATTTCACATGTTTAAATATTTACTATTCCATCCATCCTTCTATGGACCCATGCTCTTCCTCGAGCTTATACATAATCACCTTTGAAACTCCCCCGACATCGAAAATCGAATCTGGGATCTCATTCTAGACACCATCGTTACTAGAATTCTATGCTTGCATCGCAACCTTCCTCGTATAGTAATACGACTCTCTATTAATAAGAAGGAATAAATATTCAATAGGTAGATAATCTACTTAACCAGTCTATTTAACGACAACTTTTACATCACCACAACCCGGTTAGGGGTACCCAATCTCAACATCCATTACACTACAACTCTCACGGTTGTAATCGGCTCATTATTCAAAGAATCGTTGCTGCATTACTATGGTCCACCACTGACCTACTGTCGTCATTCATTTTCCTTGGAATCTTAATAGCTAAGCATACGGAGTCCATACCTGTCGTATCAAATTCTTCTAAGGAGTTAACATAATTACCATTCATAATTCATGAAGAACACTCCAGATCCTGACGTACTTTCATGACATGAAGCAGATAAAATTGCAGAAGAGTTTCAATAAAAGCAACGATAGCAGGTTAATACCATTCTTAATCATATGCCTTCAATAGAAGACTTGACTCAAAGGTTCGTCTAGTCCTTTTTGAAATATGGTCCTGGCTTATCTCAAGATAGTACCTTCTGAGATAGATAGCCCGCTCATGGCGATTACACGAATTAAACCTTTACCAACTACTATTACGGTTGGGTATTGCACAGTCATCAGAAGGAATGTCAACCTTCCAAACCATAATACAACCTTCATAGCTTTAATCATCATCACTGTATTCCTTTGGCACAAGAGCCTATAATTATCCTCTTACATTTAAAGTGTCAGCCACCTCTTTGGCCTTTCCTGATAGTAAAATTTCCTTACAATCAATGTCATTTTAACCACATCCAACTAAATTTTCTACCTCATTCAATCACTGCTTATGTGAAAAAAATGCTTTCCTTAAAATCTGATGAGTAAAAAAAAATATCACCATTTTTTCATAAGTTAATGCCTCAGTGTTTAGAGGTTAATCACTGTCACGACTGACTCTCAATCATACTTAGAACATCTTTTATCTTAGGTCCTAATTGCCCGGAACAATTTCGACCTTTACTGGTTCGATCCATACTTTCTCGTGGTTTAACACGTGCCCCACTTGGCCTCATTATAATTACGTCATATTTCCTTTATCAATATTTTTATTCTTGAGAATTTTGAATATTACCTTTCTCCTTGTAAAACCTCTAAGATTATCCTTGAATCGTTCTTCCTGTATTCCCTAGATACAGGGCATATAAAATACCATTTACTAATACTAGAACCATTGTCTATATACTTCTGAAAAATTTCCCCACTGATCCTTAAAGGTTGTTATTACCTTAATCCTTTCCAATTCATACTGTAAAAACTCATACTATCCCTATTAAGGGTGAAATGCCAACCTTTATGCATTCCCCTAGGATTCATTTTAAGTTACCGATGTTCTATCCTTAATTCCACCTTTAAAAAAAGGTACATGCATCCTTTCATTGATAAATCAAGTCATATATCCCTGATAAGGATGTCTTATTCAATCATTCCCACCTCGATAGTATATGCCTAATTTCATAATAACATCTGTATTCAAAATGAGGTCAATCAATATGGCCTCCAAAAGATAACAACGGTTATCCGCTTTTCTTGCCTAATTTGGTAACGATAACAAGGATGTTCTAGGAGATATTGGTCGTGTTCAACGTGAACTCCTTCTTAATAATTTCTTATTTACTTTTGTTGTTTATCTCAACAGTCATCTCAATACTGGGATATCTTTCATACCTGGCGTCTCCCTTTCTGGGTATCAAGCCACCGGTCTTACACTTCACATTCTTGAAGGTCACTTCCTTCATCCAATTTTCCTAATTTCTTACTTTCTTATCTCCTTAGTCTATCCGCGTCTCATTATTTATCCTTCGAACTATCTCAAGGTTTCCTCGAATCCTCCCAACTTACAGGGAATAAAATATATGTATCTCTTATGCCTTCAACCATCAATTTTAACTCATGGTGAATCACCCTCTATTGACGATTACATACTTTTCTATTTCTATTGCTACGAGTCTTTAGGGTTTCCTCATACCCAACTCCCTTATCATTCCTCAAACTCTATTGCCTTTATATTCCTTTCCACTTCAAATCCTTTTTATTTTCCTTTCTCTTATCATTATTTCATGAACCAACACAACATAAGCATTGGTTTCAAACATCCCATTATTCTGGATTCGTGTCCTCAGAAGGAATCTTGACAACTTTTACAATCTTAGATTCATAATTCATCCTATTCGTCCGCTTTTGTTCTAGCTCCAAAACTTTTACACTATCTCCTTATCCTTGGGAATGACTTTCCCGAAAACAATTGACTGAACTTTAATCAGTTTATCATAACCTCTGGCTCCGTGCCTTTCTTGGCCTTTCACCAGCGGGTGGTCTCTCTCTTAGGAGGGTAAGTGACAAAAATAGTCTTTTGTGATTCGTCAATCATTTAGAATCTCAAATGATTCCTATATTTCCTTTAGCCAGGCTCTTGCCTCGACTGGGTCAACCTATTCCTTGGAACTCTGAGAGCTTAGCGACTTAAAGGTCATGAAAGAATTTCCCACCGCATTATTTCCTCAAGGTGGTAGTTGGGGATAATAGTCTAAGTTCTTTTTAGACAGGTCCATGAATTGCCGTATAGGAATACCGTATCGGGTCTCCTTTCCTTACTCGACTTCTGTTTCCTTAGTATGAAATGTTTCATCCTTCTCCCATACTTGGGGTTATCTTATACGTTAAAATCCTCATTTTCCACTCCATTATGTTATGGGTTCCTTCTATCCTGATGGCGACCTCCCTGACTATCACGTTCAGGGTTTGCCCCTAATCTTATTCCTCATGGGGGCATAATGCTTGGAAAATTTTTAAGAATCTCTGGATATTTATTTTACTTACTTTGCTTAAGTCTTTCCCTCGTTCTGTCCTTGCATGATTGCAAATTATGAATTCTCAAGTTCTATAAACTTCATGACACTCTCTTAAGTGTTAATTAATAGTGCAATTAACAATATGAACTTATCACAAACAACTGATCTGAACTGAAATTAACGAATATATACATAACCATTTGTTCGAGGGTACAACTACTGAACACATTAAAGAGAATTACATCATTTGATCTGATCGCTTATATCCCAAAAGTACTACCATAGAAAATCATCTCATCATTAAAACTAATCATTCATAATTTAGGCTAATCCTCCAAAAGCGGTGCTACATGAAACCCTTGTCTGATCGCTCTGGCTCTGCACACTACCATGGATCAAGAAATGCGGGCACACACGACATCCCTAACCTGCTCCATCACAGAGGTGACGAGGTCTAAGATAGTGGCAAGTAGAGCTGGATCAATCTGACCCTGAAGATGGCCTCTAGCTGTAACATGGGTGGTAGCCTCAATCCTTTCCATGCTATGATCTTATCCTGCCGGAAGTACCCCACCCTCAATCCTTGGTGCAGTAAATTGATCCAACAGATCACTCCTAACATTACGGGCCTCAGACATGCCACCCAACGTCATATGATAATTGGCGATAAGAGAAGCTTGAGTGGTTGCATCTAGCAGTCCATGGGGTGCAGGTGGTGCAGGCCCAGGGGATCCAAATGGATAACCAAGCACGGTATCAGGTGACAATGGTGCAGGAGAAAAATGTGGCATTTCCTCAGTAGGTGCTGGACTCTGTACAGGGGAGGGAACATGAATTGGTGGAACCTCATGGATGTCTTGAGGAACCTCGGGAAGAGGGTCTGATACTGGTATAATTGGTGCCGTGGAAGGCCCCACTCCTTCTGCCCTCATTAACCTTTGTGCCCTTGGTAACTCTTCATCCTCTAGTGCCACCCTCACGGCCATTCTTGCTCTGGTAGTCGCCCTGACTACGGTCATCAATTCCTCAGCGGTCCTCTTTTTATTCTCGTCAGGATCCTCCACGAGATCCTCCTCGGCAACAATCCCTTCTGGGATAACATCCTCAACCGCAACATTCTCAATATGAATCTCATCCGGTCCCTCGTTAGGGTACTCTATCAGATTCACAATTTGATCTCCAACATGCAATAAAACATCCTCATGCTGATGCTCCTGAACCTCAGGGTTCGGTGCCCCGCTGCCCTATACGAGAACGAACTATGTTACTATCATGATATTTATAAGGGTTCCCATAAGGGTTTTAACTGTCAGTACTACGTTAGGTAGTCCGACTATGAACTTGGCAAGAGTTCTTATTATCTTAGTGAACTTATTATCTTAATGTCACATCATCTCTGAGGTTTATAACACTTAGCTCTGATACCATTTCTGTAACACCCCCAAATCCGGGGTCGGGGATCCGGGTTGTCACGAGTTCCATTTCCCTTAATAACACCCAATCTTAATAAACAATCAACTACTCTGTACTGTGACCCCACAATAAACACACAAACCACAAGTTATAGTCTCAGAGATGAATATCCAAAAATAACACGAGTCATTTTATTCCAAAATTATATGCCAATACACCTAAAAAGGGTTTCTGAATAGATTTACATTTCTTTGCCATTATTACAATTGATAAATATACATAAATCTGGTTCATCAATAGTTGAAAACCTAGCCTATTGGTAGCTCCTACCTCAGCTACGGCGACATCAACGCTTCCGGAAAACTGCGGAACATTTTCTAACCGCTTGCGAATTGGAAGCTTGGTCATGTTCATCTTTTCTATCTGTTGTTGTGTGATGAAAGAAGAAAGCAAGGGTGAGCAACAAGCCCACCAAAATAATATGTATAATGATTAACAATATATGAGCATTCTTATAGTACTCATGAAAGTCTTGGTCAAGAAGGAATGAACCAAGCTGATATCTTAACGCGATCAAGTCGCAAAATATTCAGTATATATACATATATACTTTTCACAATCTTTGAAATCCTCTGACATGTATAATATACGCAGAGTTCCCATTTATAACTGTATAAAAATATCGTTGCAAGGTGATCTCATATATCTAACCTTGTCTCAACGTTTTTTTTTTCTGAAAATCTTTGTCATTCATAAGACAATTATTAACTAGATATAAGTTTAAAAGATGAAGTTACAAGATACTCCAATATGCTTTTATCTTTTCCGAATACTACTTGAACTACCACCATTCAAGTTATAATGAGGTTTCAACAGTTCATCACATAGATGAGACTACAAGACAAGATTTGAATAGATTAAATCTTTGGAGTATTATTGAAGGATATGAAGTTATGAGATACTTCATTAAGTTCCGATATATATATATATCCATATATACATCTTCTCTATACATTTCCGGAAAACCTCTGTCATGTAAAGTATGAACAGAGTTTGTAACATCCAATAAATTTTTGGAAGGAAAAAGAATTGTGGCATAAACCCGATATCTTGCTGATCAGGAAAAGATACCAATAAGTAACCTTTTCTACTAGTAGATGGACGATTTCCCCACTGGTCATCACCCTGGTCGCAATAGGACCTTATGCTGGATTGCCACTCAGCCACTTACGCATTTGATGGACTCCCACTGAGCCACTTACACTATCATGGACGCCCACTGAGCCCATGTTGCTTATGCCGACTCGATAGATGGACTTACTTCCCGAACGTTGGGTAAGTAATCAATTCATTTACCAAAACCGCAACCTTGTTGCGAATATAAAATACACCACAGAGCCGGATCCCTCTGGTTTTGAGCGAGTATTTAAATTCCCTTTAAAAAGGAAGATCTTAAATATATAAAAATGAGTTTTGGGATCCGCTCTAACTTTTAAAAATTATTTTAAAGACTCGAAAACACTCTAAAGAGTGTTTGGAGTAATGCTGATTTAATAAAGTAAATCAGTCCCAATATATTAGAAAATATCTGAATATTATTATTTAAATAATATTCCCATAAAGAATAATCTTTATACAAATAATTGAGGTAGAAGTTGTAAAACTTATACTTGAAATGAGTATTAAATAACCAAATATATACTTATACGAAAGTACTATCTTTATTTGAATAATCAAAAATAAGTTTGATTATCGACACCTTATTCTTTAGTAACATAAAGAATACATTTCAGAAAATAATCGGAGTCATAGGTCCTCATATGAATATTCAAATAATATTCAATTAAATAATATAAGCGGAGTCATCTGTCCTCGAATGAATATTCAAGTAATATTCATTAAATAATATAAAGTGAGTTATAAGTCCTCGAATGAATATTCAAGTAATATTCATTAAATAATATAAAGTTATCGAATAAACCTTATTCGATTAATAGTTTTAAAAACTATTCATATATATATATATATATATATATATAATACTCGGGAGCCTCGCCTCCCGGTTTTAGAAAAAGTTCACCTTTTGATCCCCTATACTAAGGGTAAACTCAAATACCGCTTATCTCTAGCATAAGTATTATGCGACTAATAAGCATTTGAACCAACAAATATATAAATCAAGAATACGAAACAGGCATCCATATATACCATATCACATGCTACAATATATCGCAAGAATTTGCTAATAATCAAATATGCATTTATCACAAGATCATGCATATACACATATACATCACAACAACAGTTATACGGGTAGAAAACTTGCCTGAGTGCTCCCGGATAGACTTAAGCTTAGAGTGGGTCCGATAACTTATGAACAACAACATAAGTCAGAATTAAACCCCGGTCGCTTAAGAAACTAGACTTTAACCATTTAGAGTTCTAACGTTCGCTTTTGCGCTTAACGATTTACTTAAGTCGCTCGAGTACCCTCGGCTCCACCATTTTTAATAAATTAACCATTAAGGGTTTTAAGGCGATTCTTTCGCGAGTGTCTTACCAACTGCCTATTACACTTTACATAAATGTTTCATACTCCAATTAGTCCTTTAAGGTCTTTAACCTATGTTTCAAAGTAAGGTAAGGGGTAATGGTTCGTTCGCGAAACGTCGTTACTTAAAACGGCCGTTTCTCCTAAACCGTACATTGGAATCAAATGAACCACATATCAAAACGAAGCTCGCAACATGAACTATCTAATCATGGCAATGGTCAAAACCTAGTAGGCAGTTATCGGGTCCTAATGTTAAGAACAAAACAGCCTAAAGTAAATCGGACATTACGACGGCTATGTTTACGCTATTTCCCAAATTTAAAACACTCCAATTCAACCCACAATCAATCCACAATCACAAACCAATCAAAACTCCATCCATACTACATCATAACAGCCCCAACAACTCAACATTAACAATTTATACTTATTCCCAATCATGAACTAAAAGTTTACTTAAGTTCTTTAACTAATTAACAAGATTTAAACATCCAAATTACTACAACTCCAACCCAAACTCTAAACATACAAGCATCAAACTTCTATTTTACCATAACAATCAAAACCATCCTAATATTCAAAGTAAGGTTAGGGTTTGGAGATGTTATACCTTCCTTGAAGTGATTAGAGTAGCTAGGAAGCCTTAAGAAGCCTTGAAATAGCTTAGGAATGCTTGGATCATAAAGGAAAAACAAAGAAAACCAAGTTAGAAATCTTGAAAACACTATTCATTATCTTCTTCATTGATTTATTGGAAGAGAATCATGAAGAATTTGAGGCTCAAACTTCTAGGATAGCCATAACTAATCATAAGGGACCTTGGATAATTACCTTGTGATTTAACAATGGTTGGATCTTGATTTTTGAAAATTCTTCTCTTGAAATAAGGAAAAAGCCGAGAGCAAATGGTTGAAGAAATGAAATGATTTTGTGTTTTTAATTTGTTTAGCTTAGCTTGGTTGTTTTTGATTAGATTTTGGTTAATTACCTTATTAACCTTGAACTTTGTGTGGTTATCATTCATCCACACCTCCTTCCCCCTATGTCTTGCTTATGTCACCTTGTGATGTCATCATCCCTTACTTGCCCTCTTCTTATTGGTTGGATGACCTCATCATCCCTAACCTCCTTGATTAACTTCCTAATTGTTTGCCTAATGACCGCTGATCTGTTATACGGTTCGCTTAACTTTCGTTCTCGTTTCTCATTTGAGGGATCATACCCGGGATCTTATTACTTGGGTTTCCGTAACCATTCTCAATACATTATAATCCTTTTATGATCCTCTCTTATAATCCTTTAATTTAAATCCTTTTTATCCTGTTACCTTATACTCAATTCTTTCCATATCTAGTGGATTTCCGGGAAAAATTAAAGTGTTCGGAATTGGATTCTGACGATCTTTACATACACTTATATACCACATAAAGTACTAATAATATCCCAGAAGATCAATAAAAGAACCCCTACATAGTGTGGCATGAAAAATTTTCTTATTCAGCAAAACACTATTCATAAGGGTTTCAAAAATTCCAAAAATTGGGGCTATTACAGTCTCCCCTCCTTAAAAGGATTCCGTCCCGGAATCAGATAGAAAATGAGTAGGGATACTTTCTTAGCATTGCACTTTCTAACTCTTACGTAATTTTCCCACATTGTGGTTCTACCATCAAACTCTGACTAGTTTGATAACTCTTCTCCTAAGCATTTGTCCATTTTTGATCTATAACCCTTCCTGGTTGCTCCATGTAGGTTACGTCTGGTTGCATGTCTATGCACTCATATGCCCCTATTTGTCTGGCAACCGAATTACACTTCCTTAACATTGATATGTGGAACACGTTATGAACTTACTACATGTTCGGGGGTAGGGCTAGCTCATATGCTATCTTCCCAATACGTCTTAATATATCCAAGGGTCCAACAATTTGTGGACTTAGCTTTCGTTTCTTTCCGAACCTCATCAATCCTTTCCAAGGGTTACCTATAACATTACTAGGTCCCCTATTTCATACTCTTTGTCCTTTCGAGTCAAATCAGCATACCTCTTATGTCCATCTTGGGTTACTACCAGCCGTCCTATGATTAGATCTATTATATCCCTGGTCCTTTGGACTACTGCGGGTCCGAGCATCTTGCGCTCTACAACTTCATCCGAACATAAGGGAGATCGACATTGTCTTCCCTCAAGGATCTCATAAGGCGATATCTCAATACTGACATATGATCTATTGTCGTAAGAAAACTCAATCCGTGTTAAGTGATCATTCCAAATTCTTTCAAGTCTATTGCACAGACTCTCATTATAGCTTTTAGCATTAGAGCTTTTACTTCTCAATACCCATTCTTTTCCAGTTCGTAATCGCTACTACCTTCCGTTCCTAATATTATATTGGTTATACTTTTTCTCGTTAGCGTTCAATAACCTTTTAATAATTGCGTCAACCTTAGTATCACGAACATGTTTCCATTCCGAATACCACCATAACTTTACTACTCCCTTTTCAGCTATTTCTATTTTCCAAAGTTTGATCAATCATATAGGAGTAAAGGAATTTGTTGAGAGATCATTATGATCATGAACACTTGTTTCATTGCATAGTTAGTACAGAAGGTGGCCGACCTTTAGTACTTGACAAGCAATTAAACAACATGTGGTATCCTACTAGGCTTCTATCACACAGATAGATAGTCATTCGGCAATACCTCCCCTTCTGGAAGGGTTGTTCTTCTCAGCTTACATGAAATGAAAAGAAGAGAAAAGGATGAACTGAAGATAATTGTATATATAAAATATACTGCCACAAAATATCTGGCTTGGAATCTACCTCTGAACTATAGAGGTTTATCATAGGAGAACAAAACATTACATATATATATCAAGTATTATCACATCGCATTTCACATGTTTAAATATTTACTATTCCATCCATCCTTCTATGGACCCATGCTCTTCATCGAGCTTATACATAATCACCTTTGAAACTCCCCCGACATCGAAAATCGAATCTGGGATCTCATTCTAGACACCATCGTTACTAGAATTCTATGCTTGCATCGCAACCTTCCTCGTATAGTAATACGACTCTTTATTAATAAGAAGGAATAAATATTCAATAGGTAGATAATCTACTTAACCAGTCTATTTAACGACAACTTATACATCACCACAACCCGGTTAGGGGTACCCAATCTCAACATCCATTACACTACAACTCTCACGGTTGTAATCGGCTCATTATTCAAAGAATCGTTGCTGCATTACTATGGTCCACCACTGACCTACTGTCGTCATTCATTTTCCTTGGAATCTTAATAGCTAAGCATACGGAGTCCATACCTGTCGTATCAAATTCTTCTAAGGAGTTAACATAATTACCATTCATAATTCATGAAGAACACTCCAGATCCTGACGTACTTTCATGACATGAAGCAGATAAAATTGCAGAAGAGTTTCAATCAAAGCAACAATAGCAGGTTAATACCATTCTTAATCATATGCCTTCAATAGAAGACTTAACTCAAAGGTTCGTCTAGTCCTTTTTGAAACATGGTCCTGGCTTATCTCAAGATAGTACCTTCTGAGATAGATAGCCCGCTCATGGCGATTACACGAATTAAACCTTTACCAACTACTATTACGGTTGGGTATTGCACAGTCATCAGAAGGAATGTCAACCTTCCAAACCATAATACAACCTTCATAGCTTTAATCATCATCACTGTATTCCTTTGGCACAAGGGCCTATAATTACCCTCTTACATTTAAAGTGTCAGCCACCTCTTTGGCCTTTCCTGATAGTAAAATTTCCTTACAATCAATGTCATTTTAACCACATCCAACTAAATTTTCTACCTCATTCAATCACTGGTTATGTGAAAAAAATGCTTTCCTTAAAATCTGATGAGTAAAAAAAAATATCACCATTTTTTCATAAGTTAATGCCTCAGTCTTTAGAGGTTAATCACTGTCATGACTGACTCTCAATCATACTTAGAACATCTTTTATCTTAGGTCCTAATTGCCCTGAACAATTTCGACCTTTACTGGTTCGATCCATACTTTCTCGTGGTTTAACACGTGCCCCACTTGGCCTCATTATAATTACGTCATATTTCCTTTATCAATATTTTTATTCTTGAGAATTTTGAATATTACCTTTCTCCTTGTAAAACCTCTAAGATTATCCTTGAATCGTTCCTCCTGTATTCCCTAGATACAGGGCATATAAAATACCATTTACTAATACTAGAACCATTGTCTATATACTTCTGAAAAATTTCCCCACTGATCCTTAAAGGTTGTTATTACCTTAATCCTTTCCAATTCATACTGTCAAAACTCATACTATCCCTATTAAGGGTGAAATGCCAACCTTTATGCATTCCCCTATGATTCATTTTAAGTTACCGATGTTCTATCCTTAATTCCACCTTTAAAAAAAGGTACATGCATCCTTTCATTGATAAATCAAGTCATATATTTCTGATAAGGGTGTCTTATTCAATCATTCCCACCTCGATAGTATATGCCTAATTTCATAATAACATCTGTATTCAAAATGAGGTCAATCAATATGGCCTCCAAAAGATAACAACGGTTATCCGCTTTTCTTGCCTAATTTTGTAACGATAACAAGGATGTTCTGGGAGATATTGGTCGTGTTCAACGTGAACTCCTTCTTAATAATTCCATATTTACTTTTGTTGTTTATCTCAACAGTCATCTCAATACTGGGATATCTTTCATACCTGGCGTCTCCCTTTCTGGGTATCAAGCCACCGGTCTTACACTTCACATTCTTGAAGGTCACTTCCTTCATCCAATTTTTCTAATTTCTTACTTTCTTATCTCCTTAGTCTATCCGCGTCTCATTATTTATCCTTCGAACTATCTCAAGGTTTCCTCGAATCCTCCCAACTTACAGGGAATAAAATATATGTATCTCTTATGCCTTCAACCATCAATTTTAACTCATGGTGAATCACCCTCTACTAACGATTACATACTTTTCTATTTTTATTGCTACGAGTCTTTAGGGTTTCCTCATACCCAACTCCCTTATCATTCCTCAAACTCTATTGCCTTTATATTCCTTTCCACTTCAATTCCTTTTTATTTTCCTTTCTCTTATCATTATTTCATGAACCAACATAACATAAGCATTGGTTTCAAACATCCCATTATTCTGGATTCGTGTCCTCAGAAGGAATCTTTACAACTTTTACAATCTTAGATTCATAATTCATCCTATTCGTCCGCTTTTGTTCTAGCTCCAAAACTTTTACACTATCTCCTTATCCTTGGGAAAGACTTTCCCGAAAACAATTGACTGAACTTTAATCAGTTTATCATAACCTCTGGCTCCGTGCCTTTCTTGGCCTTTCACCAGCGGGTGGACTCTCTCTTAGGAGGGTAAGTGACAAAAACAGTCTTTTGTGATTCGTCAATCATTTAGAATCTCAAATGATTCCTATATTTCCTTTAGCCAGGCTCTTGCCTCGACTGGGTCAACCTATTCCTTGGAACTCTGAGAGCTTAGCGACTTAAAGGTCATGAAAGAATTTCCCACCGTATTGTTTCCTCAAGGTGGTGGTTGGGGATAATAGTCTAAGTTCTTTTTAGACAGGTCCATGAATTGTCGTATAGGAGTACCGTCTCGGGTCTCCTTTCCTTACTCGACTTCTATTTCCTTAGTAAGAAATGTTTCATCCTTCTCCCATACTTGGGGTTATCTTATACGTTAAAATCCTCATTTTCCACTCCATTATGTTATGGGTTCCTTCTATCTTGATGGCGACCTCCCTGACTATCACGTTCAGGGTTTGCCCCTAATCTTATTCCTCATGGGGGCATAATGCTTGGAAAATTTTTAAGAATCTCTGGATATTTATTTTACTTACTTTGCTTAAGTCTTTCCCTCGTTCTGTCCTTGCATGATTGCAAATTATGAATTCTCAAGTTCTATAAACTTCATGACACTCTCTTAAGTGTTAATTAATAGTGCAATTAACAATATGAACTTATCACAAACAACTGATCTGAACTGAAATTAACGAATATATACATAACCATTTGTTCGAGGGTACAACTACTGAACACATTAAAGAGAATTACATCATTTGATCTGATCGCTTATATCCCAAAAGTACTACCATAGAAAATCATCTCGTCATTAAAACTAATCATTCATAACTTAGGCTAATCCTCCAAAAGCGGTGCTACATGAAACCCTTGTCTGATCGCTCTGGCTCTGCACACTAATATGGATCAAGAAATGCGGGCATACACGACATCCCTAACCTGCTCCATCACAGAGGTGACGAGGTCTAAGATAGTGGCAAGTAGAGCTGGATCAATCTGACCCTCAAGATGGCCTCTAGCTGTAACACGGGTGGTAGCCTCAATCCTTTCCATGCTATGATCTAATCCTGTCGGAAGTACCCCGCCCTCAATCCTTGGTGCAGTAAGTTGATTCAACAGATCACTCCTAACATTACGGGCCTCAGACAGGCCACCCAACATCATATGATAATTGGCGATAAGAGAAGCCTGAGTGGTTGCATCTAGCAGTCCATGGGGTGCAGGTGGTGCAGGCCCAGGGGATCCAAATGGATAACCAAGCACGGTATCAGGTGACAATGGTACAGGAGATAAATGTGGCATTTCCTCAGTAGGTGCTGGACTCTGTACAGGGGAGGGAACATGAATTGGTGGAACCTCATGGATGTCTTGAGGAACCTCGGGAAGAGGGTCTGATACTGGTATAATTGGTGCCGTGGAAGGCCCCACTCCTTCTGCCCTCATTAACCTTTGTGCCCTTGGTAACTCTTCATCCTCTAGTGCCACCCTCGCGGCCATTCTTGCTCTGGTAGTCGCCCTGACTACGGTCATCAATTCCTCAGCGGTCCTCTTTTTATTCTCGTCAGGATCCTCCACGAGATCCTCCTCGGCAACAATCCCTTCTGGGATAACATCCTCAACCGCAACATTCTCAATATGAATCTCATCCGGTCCCTCGTTAGGGTACTCTATCAGATTCACAATTTGATCTCCAACATGCAATAAAACATCCTCATGTTGATGCTCCTGAACCTCAGGGTTCGGTGCCCCGCTGCCCTATACGAGAACGAACTATGTTACTATCATGATATTTATAAGGGTTCCCATAAGGGTTTTAACTGTCAGTACTACGTTAGGTAGTCCGACTATGAACTTGGCAAGAGTTCTTATTGTCTTAGTGAACTTATTATCTTAATGTCACATCATCTCTGAGGTTTATAACACTTAGCTCTGATACCATTTCTGTAACACCCCCAAATCCGGGGTCGGGGATCCGGGTTGTCACGAGTTCCATTTCCCTTAATAACACCCAATCTTAATAAACAATCAACTACTCTGTACTGTGACCCCACAATAAACACACACACCACAAGTTATAGTCTCAGAGATGAATATCCAAAAATAACACGAGTCATTTTATTCCAAAATTATATGCCAATACACCTAAAAAGGGTTTCTGAATAGATTTACATTTCTTTGCCATTATTACAATTGATAAATATACATAAATCTGGTTCATCAATAGTTGAAAACCTAGCCTATTGGTAGCTCCTACCTCAGCTACGGTGACATCAACGCTTCCGGAAAACTGCGAAACATTTTCTAACCGCTTGCGAATTGGAAGCTTGGTCCTGTTCATCTTTTCTATCTGTTGTTGTGTGATGAAAGAAGAAAGCAAGGGTGAGCAACAAGCCCACCAAAATAATATGTATAATGATTAACAATATATGAGCATTCTTATAGTACTCATGAAAGTCTTGGTCAAGAAAGAATGAACCAAGCTGATATCTTAACGCGACCAAGTCGCAAAATATTTAGTATATATACATATATACTTTTCACAATCTTTGAAATCCTCTGACATGTATAATATACGCAGAGTTCCCGTTTATAACTGTATAAAAATATCGTTGCAAGGTGATCTCATATATCTAACCTTGTCTCAACGTTTTTTTTCTTCTGAAAATCTTTATCATTCATAAGACAATTATTAACTAGATATAAGTTTAAAAGATGAAGTTACAAGATACTCCAATATGCTTATATCTTTTCCGAATACTACTTGAACTACCACCATTCAAGTTATAATGAGCTTTCAACAGTTCATCACATAGATGAGACTACAAGACAAGATTTGAATAGATTAAATCTTTGGAGTATTATTGAAGGATATGAAGTTATGAGATACTTTATTAAGTTCCGATATATATATATCCATATATACATCTTCTCTATACATTTCCTGAAAACCTCTGTCATGTAAAGTATGAACAGAGTTTGTAACATCCAATAAATTTTTGGAAGGAAAAAGAATTGTGGCATAAACCCGATATCTTGCTGATCAGGAAAAGATACCAATAAGTAACCTTTTCTACTAGTAGATGGACGAATTCCCCACTGGTCATCACCCTGGTCGCAATAGGACCTTATGCTGAACTGCCACTCAGCCACTTACGCATTTGATGGACTCCCACTGAGCCACTTACACTATCATGGACGCCCACTGAGCCCATGTTGCTTATGCCGACTCGATAGATGGACTTACTTCCCGAATGTTGGGTAAGTAATCAATTCATTTATCAAAACCGCAACCTTGTTGCGAATATAAAATACACCACAGAGCCGAATCCCTCTGGTTTTGAGCGAGTATTTAAATCCCCTTTAAAAAGGAAGATCTTAAATATATAAAAATGAGTTTTGGGATCCGCTCTAACTTTTAAAAATCATTTTAAAGACTCGAAAACACTTTAAAGAGTGTTTGGAGTAATGCTGATTTAATAAAGTAAATCAGTCCCAATATATTAGAAAATATCTGAATATTATTATTTAAATAATATTCCCATAAAGAATAATCTTTATACAAATAATTGAGGTAGAAGTTGTAAAACTTATACTTGAAATGAGTATTAAATAACCAAATATATACTTATACGAAAGTACTATCTTTATTTGAATAATCAAAAATAAGTTTGATTATCGACACCTTATTCTTTAGTAACATAAAGAATACATTTCAGAAAATAATCGGAGTCATAGGTCCTCATATGAATATTCAAATAATATTCAATTAAATAATATAAGCGGAGTCATCTGTCCTCGAATGAATATTCAAGTAATATTCATTAAATAATATAAAGTGAGTCATAAGTCCTCGAATGAATATTCAAGTGATATTCATTAAATAATATAAAGTTACCGAATAAACCTTATTCGATTAATAGTTTTAAAAACTATTCATATATATATATATATATATATATATATATATATATATATATAATACTCGGGAGCCTCGCCTCCCGGTTTTAGAAAAAGTTCACCTTTTGATCCCCTATAGTAAGGGTAAACTCAAATACCGCTTATCTCTAGCATAGGTATTATGCGACTAATAAGCATTTGAACCAACAGATATATAAATCAAGAATACGAAACAGGCATGCATATATACCATATCACATGCTACAATATATCGCAAGAATTTGCTAATAATCAAATATGGATTTATGACAAGATCATGCATATACACATATACATCACAACAACAGTTATACAGGTAGAAAACTTGCCTGAGTGCTCCCGGATAGACTTAAGCTTAGAGTGGGTCCGATAACCTATGAACAACAACATAAGTCGGAATTAAACCCCGGTCGCTTAAGAAACTAGACTTTAACCATTTAGAGTCCTAACGTTCGCTTTCGCGCTTAACGATTTACTTCAGTCGCTCGAGTACCCTCGGCTCCACCATTTTTAATAAATTAACCATTAAGAGTTTTAAGGCGATTCTTTCGCGAGTGTCTTACCAAATTCCTATTACACTTTACATAAATTTTTCACACTCCAATTAGTCCATTAAGGTCTTTAACCTATGTTTCAAAGTAAGGCGAGTGGTAATGGTTCGTTCGCGAAACGTCGTTACTTAAAACGGCCGTTTCTCCTAAACCGTACATCGGAATCAAACGAACCACATATCAAAACGAAGCTCACAACATGAACTATCTAATAATGGCAGTGGTCAAAACCTAGTAAGGAGTTCTCGGGTCCTATGTTAAGAACAAAACAGCCTAAAGTAAATCGGACATTACGACGGCTATGTTTACGCGATTTCCCAAATTTAAAACACTCCAATTCAACCCACAATCAATCCACAATCACAACCCAATTAAAACTCCATCCATATTAGATCATAACAGCCCCAACAACTCAACATTAACAATTTATACTTATTCCCAATCATGAACTAAAAATTTACTTAAGTTCTTTAACTAATTAACAAGATTTCAACATCCAAATTACTACAACTCCAACCCAAACTCTAAACATACAAGCATCAAGCTTCTATTTTACCATAACAATCAAAACCATCCTAATATTCAAAGTAAGGTTAGGGTTTGGAGATGTTATACCTTCCTTGAAGTGATTAGAGTAGCTAGGAAGCCTTAAGAAGCCTTGAGATAGCTTAGGAATGCTTGTATCATAAAGGAAAAACAAAGAAAACCAAGTTAGAAATCTTGAAAAGACTATTCATTATCTTCTTCATTGATTTATTGGAAGAGAATCATGAAGAATTGGAGGCTCAAACTTCTAGGATAGCCATAACTAATCATAAGGGACCTTGGATAATTACCTTGTGATTTAACAATGGTTGGATCTTGATTTTTGAAAATTCTTCTCTTGAAATAAGGAAAAAGCCGAGAGCAAATGGTTGAAGAAATGAAATGATTTTGTGTTGTTAATTTGTTTAGCGTAGCTTGGTTGTTTTTGATTAGATTTTGGTTAATTACCTAATTGACCTTGAACTTTGTGTGGTTATCATTCATCCACACCTCTTTCCCCCCTATGTCATGCTTATGTCACCTTGTGATGTCATCATCCCTTACTTGCCCTCTTCTTATTGGTTGGATGACCTCATCATCCCTAACCTCCTCGATTAACTTCCTAATTGTTTGCCTAATGACCGCTGATCTGTTATACGGTACGCTTAACTTTCGTTCTCGTTTCTCGTTTGAGGGATCATACCCGGGATCTTATTACTTGGGTTTCCTTAACCTTTCTCAATACATTATAATCCTTTTATGATCCTCTCTTATAATCCTTTAATTTAAATCCTTTTTATCATGTTACCTTATACTCAATTCTTTCCGTATCTAGTGGATTTCCGGGAAAAATTAAAGTGTTCGGAATTGGATTCTGACGATCTTTACATACACTTATATACCACATAGAGTACTAATAATATCCCAGAAGATCAATAAAAGAACCCCTACATAGTGTGGCATGAAAAATTTTCTTATTCAGTAAAACACTATTCATAAAGGTTTCAAAAATTCCAAAAATTGGGGCTATTACACCAACATAAAGGATTGGATGTAATTAAGACCACCGAGGAGTTAATAAACGAATTGGAAATAGTGGAATCTGAAGTTCAAATACTTAAAGGTGATAATACATGAATATATGAGATTACTTTTCTTCCTTAACTGATGGAAAAGAGTAAGAAATGTTTAAATGTTTGAAAATCAAGTTGAAAACGAGCACCGCCTATCATCCTTAAACGGAGAAGCAAAGTACGGAAGTGATTCAGGAAATTTAAGATATGCTGAGAGTTTGAGTTTTAAGGAAACACTGGAATGATCATTTATCAGCGATGTCAGCTTTGGAATGCCACTTTACCAAGCTTTATGTGAACGCAAATGTAGGTCCCCATTTTAATTGAGATAAAGTGGGAGAAAGAAAGTTGTCAAATTCTAAGTTAATTCAGCACACCAAGAGCGTAGTAATATTGATTGAAGCAGCTCGGAGTAGACAAAGAAAGAAGGCAAAATTGTATCGAGAGAGAATATGAGTATAGAAATAGGACCAGTAGTGTTAGTACAAGTTTTATCTTGAAAGAGACTGGATAAGTTTGAGTATAAGGGACATGTTAAGTCCTAAATTAATGAACCATTCGAGGTATTGATAAATATAGGTAAAGATGTTCATAAGTTGATATGACCGTCACAATAGTGTGTACATATAATGTGTTTTGCCTGTCCATGTTAAAGCGATAAGTATTTAATTTGAATTAAGCGATTGGTTAGGAGCCAATGGGCTCTTGTCTAAGTTTATTCTGCATATAGTGATCAATCCAAATTCTTGATCGTCAAAGGCGAGTTCTTGGAAATGAGAATATATCCATAGCAAGTACGTTTGAAACCCTCGAGTAGAAGAGTCTACTTGGGAATTAGAGTCACACATGCTTGACAAATATCCTCACTCGTTTAGTTAGACCAGATTCTGAGGACAGAATCTTTTTAAGGGGGAAGGATATAACGACTCGTGTATTTTTGAATTATTTAAAAATATGATTATGGATATTATTAAATGAATAAAATATGTGTATTGGTTTTGACCGCTATGTGTTGTTTAATTAATGTGTGATTTATGGTGTCCCGGGTTGTTCGCGTGATTAATTATGGAGTCGTACTGAATTATTTTCCATTTCAAAAGTGGATTTAGTGCAAATTTAATTGCATAAATATTTGAAATGTCTTTAAAATTATTTTTATGGTTCTATAATTACAATAGTTATTTTTGGGATTTTATAAAATTTAGAAATCAAAATTTTATTAATTATTTATCTTTAAATGATTTTCTGATTGCTTTTATTTGTAAAATCCATCTTTAATTCAAGAATTCTTCAAAAATTATGAAACTCATATTTATTCAAGTTTGGAATATTCCGAGAATTTTAAAATTATTTTGGGAATTTTTGGGATTAAATTTACCCGCGCATTGATTCGTTTATTTGAGAAAAGCGGGTATAAATTGTGTTTCAGAAATTGTTTTAAAATTTTGAAAATTATGTTTTTATTTACTACGGGATATTTCTAACATTTTAAGACCATTTTCATAATTTTATAAGGTTGTTTTATGTGCAATATGTATCGTTAAATTCATAATTGGGTGTTAGAATTAGGGATTTCAGTTAGACTAAAGGGGTACGTGTCCATTTATTGGACACGTGTTTTACTCTCGGTGTGGCAGCTCAATTACAGAATTGATAAACATCAATTCCTCAGTTCTCTCTCTCATTTCTTTCCTCGATCTCTCTCTCTCTTTCTCTCTCTCTCTCTCGTTCTTTTCTCTCCCTCATTCTTCTCCCTTTTCTTTCGGTTCTGTCGTGCTCGATTTCTTGGCGAGTTCTGTCGCCACTATGGTGCCTATTTATTTCGGTTTCTTTCCTCGCCGTACTCCGGCTTGCTCCGGTAATGGTTCGTCCGCCCCTTTTATTTTCCGATTGTGGGCCTGATTCAGTCTTACATACATATATATGTATCTATATCTGTGTATGTGTAATTCGTGAGTGTATAAATTATGTGTTGTGCTTGTATATTCTGGCTTGTTGCCGGCTATTTCTGCGACCCGGTTACTGTGTGTGCTGTGTGTGTGTAATACAATGTGGGTGTGTATCTTTTTCGAGATGTTTTCCGGCTATCTCCGCGTTTCTGATTTGCTGTTGTGGTGTTGCGTGAGTGTCACGCGCGTGCTGTTCTGTTCAATTTGGAATTTTAATTATGTTAATCTGATTTTCTACAGGAATCGTTTCATTAATATTCGTGATATTAAATGGTATCGTGCGGGATTAATTTATAAATTATCAGTGAAATTTTTGCGTTGAAACCCGAATAATCGGGTGCCCCGAAAATTTTGCCGCCGAGGCTCGCCGACGGTGGACGGTGATGAATTTATTCTGAGTCCTAATTTTTATAAAATAAATAAAATGAGTCATGTAATTAGTTTCGTATGGGAATGGTTGTGGAATTGTGAAAATTGGATTGTGATTTGTGTTATTGACGTCGATGATGTTTCGACGGGTAGTCCGATAAACAAAGGGGACGCTGTCCGATTTCCGGGAAATTGAACTACAGAAATACGGGAGCGTATCCGAGGATTATCAGGACGTCGAGTGAGTATAAGTAAATACATATATGTATGTTTTATACAAAGCCTGATTGTATGTTGTAGTGAAACATTTTGCCAAAACCAATAACCCTAATTTCATACAATGACAAGTATACGTATTTTCTGAAATGAACACCGAATTGATTTTTGAAGACGTGAACCCTAATGATGCCTGTATTGCAAGAATGTATGTGTTACGAGTCGGGCTTTGTTAACGCATGGGTAGATTGTTAGCGAGGATATGTCAAGCATAATCGAATGTCTAAGTGAGGATGTTTCGACCTTGTAGGTTCTAGTCGGAATGCCCGAGAATTTGCATTGGACGAAAGATAGTTGGTGGTCAGTCGAAAATCTCAGTAAGGTTCCAATTAAATGACTTAAGTGTTGAGGTCGAATCCAGAGTGATCTAGTGGGTAGAAAATAAAGCCTGAGCGACAGAGTCGGCTCAGAGTCGATATGTAATAGTTGTAAAGCCCTGTAAGGCAAGTACTTTTGAACTTTTCTTCAAGATATATTGCAAATATTTTTGAACTATTTCATAACATGTCGTTGTTATTTAAAATAACTCCTATTTTATATTGCATGTGCTTTAAACTATTTAACCTTGAACCCTGATTTTTTCATGATCTTAAGCCATAAGCCTTATTCTTTGTAAACCATCCTTTATTGATTTTCAGATACCAAACCACCCAAATATAATACTACTCCCCAAATGTTTAACTACCAAACACCAAACACTGGAAGAGAATTGTTTGAAAACACGGAAACTGTTATACTCCAACCATTCTTTATAACATCAAATAACTATATCTTGAAAAATCATTACTGGTCTAATACTTGATCCTTTTACAAACTGAAAACCGTTACTTATACAAACCCTGATATACCCTTGTGATATCCATGAGTTTCCTTACGTTTTTATTAAAGTGTTTAATCATCATTGATTATGATCTTGTTTTATCGAATTATATTGTTTATCATATTGAACTGCTTTAGAATTGGATAGTTTTTTTGTTATATATGTACCAGATTCGTGGTCAGACCATATCAATGGTCAAGTTAGGCCAATGTGTGCCTTGGATCCAGTAATTAGAGCAGTGTTATGTGCTTTTCTCGGGGTTAGTGCATGACTGATCAACAACCTAACCTTGGTTTTAAAATTTAAAATGAATATCCAATTTTAATGGTTAGTTAAAAAGAAATTTGATTCCTCTGAATCATCTCGTTTGATCATTGTTTAACCTCAGTTATCGTTATTGTGACTTGCTGAGCTAGTTAGCTCACTCTTGCGAATCTTTTTATATATTTTATAGTTAAAAAGGATATGGATGATAGTGAAGTCCCTCAGTCCAAAGTGCGAGCTAGGATTCCAGTTTGAGTTGGATCGAGCTAACAGGAGCTTCATTTGGTAGTGAGATAGTAAGATTGTAAGAATAATTTCAGTATCAGTTGTAAGTTAAATTAGTTGGGATTTGGTACGTTATAATAAAAATTAACGTTGTGGCTTGTTTTCATACTTTAACCTGTTGCGATCCATGGTTATGTAAAGCAGGGTCATTGCAAATAGTATCTCTTATACAGGTTTATGTGTTATGTATGGATTGTGGACCCCAAACTTCTGACCCGGGTTTGGAGGGCGTCACAGCCTGGGCATCTCCTTCAACTACGGGCGCCTTCCCCACGGCGTGGCCGCGACGGGGAAAATGACGACCTCTCCTTATCCTGCGATGCTCCACCATATTCAGCCTTGAGTGAAAACTATTAAGAATATCCCCCATGCGGTACAACTGCTCCAAGATATCAGCATTGCGGATGAGGACCGGAGGTGTTCCTCCCATATCTGGAGCTTTCGGTGGATCTGCCATGTTTCTGGGCACGTAGGGTTCATGGCGAATGTAGCCTCCCTCGCCTTCTCCTTCAGATCTGCTATTACTTCCATCATAAGAACTTCCTTCATGATTGTAAGACATCTTTTCCTCCCAAGATTATGATCTTATCAGCTTCCCTCCTTCAAGCGCTAATTTGTTGGCGGAGGAATCTGGTAATAACAAAGATTGAGTTTTCTCACCGGAATTAAGATCTATGACGGTAGTTCTTCACCGGAAAATCAAGCGGTGTGTGGAGGTTTGTGGTTGTTTTAGGCTGAGATTGATCAGAGTAAGTGGTGGCTCCTTTTCAGCTCTCAACTTCTTACCCCTCTCAATGTGCCTACGTACCCTTTATATAGGGATCAAGCCTGACGTAGTTCATGTGGAACAAGAAATCTAATGGGCTTAGACTTCTTATTCCTAGGCCCGGTTGAAGCCCATCCAGAATCCATCTTCCGCTAGCTTTTTGAATGTCCAACTATGAGGCCCAACCGCGAAGGCCCAAGGCTCGTCCGTAATCGTAGGACTTCACGGATAGTGCATCTCCCTGCGCAAGAATAACACTCCGCTACAGCTATCTCCCTTGATTTACGGACGTAGGTATAGCCACAGTTCACTCCAAGTGCCGGACGCATCCCTGTCCCTCGAATGAGGATAACCCACCAGATAACAGGACATGTGATCCCAAGCTCTTGGGTGCAAAGTGCAGGATGACTCCAAAGTTCTCCAATAAGGACACCCGTTGAATACAAGAACAGAGTTCCCAAAGCACACACTAAAGTTAACCCCACATCCCCAACGAGGACACCCGTTGAATACAGGAGGAGGCCTTCAATCATCAGGCATACCCCTGGAGGCCTTCAAGCTTTTCACGGACATCCCCCTCCTTGACCGACTCAAGGAGGGAATTCTTCAAAGAGTACCTGCAACAAATACGTTAGTAAAGATGGTCATTCATTGCTCCTTTCTATGCATACTTTTGTCCTGAGCCCACCATTGAGAGTGTATTGACCAAACACAGGACGCGTCCTAAGACCCTGGGCACGTCCTCACCTTTATGAAGCCTGTATTGTTTCCTCAACGACCATATCTCACAGCATTCCACAGTAACAGGACGCGTCCCCAGCCTCTGGGCACGTAATCCAATCTTCATTCCTAAAAGACCACAACCGCTAGATACCTCCACCATGGGGGCGCGTCCTACCACTATGGACGCGTTTTATATCAAGTATGTACTTTTAAAACCTTATTACCACAGAATTAGTCTTTATAAACATTTCCACAGCAAGTGGGCGCGTCTCACGTTCATAGGCGCGTCTTCTACCATCCTTTATTAAAGAACCACTTTGATAAACACTTCCAATATGGACGCGTCCTATTGACTTGGGCGCGTCGCCACTTTTGCAATGAAGCGCCGAGTTTGACTTTATTCAACTTGCATTTGACCCGCATTGATCCAATGCCAAATTTTGGGTATAATAATAATCATGTGATGGTTGTATGTATCGCTGTGTGAGTACATATGATACACTTTATTTTTATTATGGAGATTGTATACGATGCGATTTCTAAAAAAAGATGAACATATTTAGTGAAATCTGTGTCCAATGTCCGATTTTTGCAAACGATATGTGTTTTCCGACTGGAATCGGGTCACTGAGAGAGACTGACTTTGTTAGGTTCGCGTCTGTAAGCCATTGAATTTCGTTACAGGCCTCGAAACAACGATTTTTAGTTTTTAGAAAGCTAATTTTAATTTTTTGAATTTTGGTAATATGTTATGGTTGATTATATAGTCTAAACTATGATATGTGATACCATGTTAAGATTATATGTGTTTTTTTATGTGCCATGTGATATCATGGTGTATGGTTATGGCCTTAAGACCCTTTAGTTAATGGATTTTATTTATGGTTTTGGATTCTAAATACGACTTGCATGTCATTCATTCTTTGTAATTCGTTTACCTCAAATGTAACTCGAGTTTTCTTATGTAAGTACAGTAGTATAGGTTGTTTTAATGTAATTTACTTCAAGAAGACATGATCCAAGAGGAGAAGCAACAATCAAGACAAGAAGAATGAAGACTTGTAATTGTAATTATACTTATATTATTCACCATAGATTGACCTTGATCCTTTCATTAGCTTGAAAGGACCACATAAGATAAAGGCCATAACCAAGCACGTTTACATACCGCACTTTACATATTGATGTATGAGTGTATGTATAGAATAACTAATGATGCATGCTTTAATTAGACTAATCATGCATGAATGTATGTATTAGATACGTCACCCATATCATGCTTGCTAAACTAGATAAAATCTGTAACAACTCAAGATTTTAAAATTTAAAAACGATTATGAGATTCTCGTGTTTATAAAACACGGAATGAAATACGAATCTTCTTTATTTCCGACATGGGGCGATTTTGTCAACAACAGTTTCATTGAACTTGTAAGGCTGTGGGTTTTAAGCGAGATCGATGTGACTCCTCCACTACCTGGAAATCAAACCATTGACGATTATTGATTTGAAGTATTTTATTCAAGAAAAAATTAGGAATCTCTTTATGATGGGATCATGATCGTTATATTACTAACAAAACCCTAATGTTTATATTAAGTTGTTTAGATGCCTTCCAATATGTCCAAAACGTTAACCCCTAGATCGATAAGGAGTGGGTTTGCCAGAGTGAAGTAATCCCATCTATCGTGGGACGGCATGTTGAAGTATATGATACTTTTTAGACCTTTGGATTTGACTTAACTAAGTTACCACAATGGGATTGTGAACTTAGAGGCATAGAGTTTGGTGCAATTTATTGGATAAATAAAATAAATGTTGTTCCACTAAACTATCCAAAACTTATATAGTTGATATAGTTGTCAAATGTTGTCTACCTTATTGAATCATGTTTTAGGAGTAAAGCCAAAGCTGAACTAAAACGTTATGAAATTTGGATCTTGGCTCACCAGAAAGTATATAGAAGATATTCTTTCCGAATTAATAGTTAGGGCTATTAATTTGACAAATTAGTGGGAGATATATATTTTGAATATATATGAATAATCAGTTGAACATAATTTAATAATCATCTGTAGACTAATTTATCTTATGCATTTTAAACATTGTAGATATCAAATGGTAATCAATTCAAACAACTTCTCTGTGCGATCAGTCCTTGAGAAGGACAAGCTGACAGGAACAAACTCCCTTGACTAGCAGAGGAACTTGAGGATTGTCCTCAAACAAGAGCGCAAGCTCTATGTCATAGATATCCCTCACCCTGCACCTCTCCCTGAAGGATCATCCTGTGCTCAACATAATGTTTATCGGAAACATATCAATGATGACACGGATGTACAATGTCTCATGTTAGTGACCATGAGTGCTGAACTTCAGAAACAACATGAGAATATGGATTCCTATGATATGATTGAGCACCTTAGATGTATGTTTGAAGGACAGGCTCGTCATAAGAGGTTTGATACTTTAAAATCATTGCATGCATGTAAGCAGGGAGAATGTGATCCGGTTGGACTACATGTTCTAATAATGATAGGGTATATTGAGTACTTTGCCAAATTGGGTGCCCCGATTGCTGTGGAGCACCAGATTGACCTAATTTTACAATATTTAAACAACAGTTATTCTTAATTTGTGATGAATTACAATATGAATGAGATAGATAAGAACCCCACTGAATTGTTGGCTATGTTGAAAACTGCTGAGACCAACGTTCAGAAGGCATCCCCTACTCCCATGTTGATTGTGAATAAGGGGAAGGCCAAAGGAAAGGGTAAATGGAAAGGCAAGAGGAAGATGGGATCTAAATCTAATGCCAATCCAAAACCCGATCCGAACAAGGCTTTGAAGTCAATTTGTCTACTTCTACATCTTGGGTATTGGATGGTGGATGTGGTTCTCATATTTGTATAAATGTGCAGGAACTGCAGGGAAGTAGGGCATTGGCGAAGGGAGAAGTCGACCTACGAGTTAGCAATGGAGCAAAGGTTGCTGCTTTAGCCGTAGGGACTTATCGTTATCGTTGCCCACTGGGCTAGTTTTAGAACTAGATAACTGTTTTTACATGCCTGCGATTTGCAAAAACATTATTTCGGTTTCTTGTTTGGACAAGAAAGGTTTTTCATTTTTGATTTAGAACAATAGTTGTTCCTTTTCATTCAATAATGTTACCTATGGGGTTTCACGTTTGTTTAATGGTTTGTATGTTCTTGATTTTGAAACTCCTGTCTGTAACATAAATAATGATGATAAACGAATTAAAATGAAAGACTCAAATCAAACATACCTTTGGCATTGTCATTTAGGTCATATAAATGAGAAACACATTTCCAAATTACATAAAGATGATTATTTGGACAAGTTTGATTTTAAATCATATGAAGAATGCAAATCTTGTCTCATTGGCAAAATGGCTAAAGCTCCTTTTACCGGACAAGGTGAAAGGGCCACCAATTGATTAGGACTTATACATAGTGAAGTATATGGTCCAATGTGTAAGATGGCAAGAGGTGGCTTTTACTACTTCATTACATTTACTGACGATTTCAGTAGATATGGATATGTGTATCTTTTGAAGAACAAATCCGATTCTTTTGAAAAGTTCAAAGAATACAAGGCTGAAGTAATAGCAAACAGGGAAAAGTATTAAAGTTTTATGATCAGATCATGGAGGAGAATACTTAAGCCTCGACTTTAAAGGTTTCTTGAAGGAGTGTGGTATCGTATCACAACTTACTCCTCCTGGAACGCCTCAATGGAATGGAGTTTCTGAGAGGAAAAATCGTACCTTGTTGGATATGGTGCGACCGATGATGAGTCTAGCAGATCTTCCAATAAGTTTCTGGGGTTATGCTCTAGAAACAGATACACTAAACCGAGTTTGAACTAAATCAGTTTAAAAGACTCCATATGAGATATGGACTGAGAAACGTCACAGCATGTCTTTTATGAAAGTATGGGGATGCGAAGCATTTGTGAAACTCTTGGTGTCTAAAAAGCTGGGACCAAAATCGGATAAATGTTATTTTGTGGGATATCCTGAAGAAACTAATGGGTATAGTTTTTATAATCCTACCGAGAACAAAGTGTTTGTTGCTCGAACCGCTGTATTTCTTGAAAGAGAGTTACTTTCCAAGAAAATTAGTGGGAGGACTATAGATCTCGATGAAGATCGAATTGTACAAAATAACATTGAACTAGAGTTGAAAAGTGGGTAGGAAGTACATCAAGATGTTCCTACTCGGGAAACACAGGTTGTTCGTAGATCCAGTAGGGCTCGTCATGAGCCGGAGAGATATTAAGGATTTCTCTTGACTCAAGATGATGATGTAATGCTCATAGATAATGATGAGCCTCTTACCTATGAAGAAGCTATGAACAATCCAGACTCCAAGAGATAGCTAGAGGCCATAAAATCTGAAATGGAATCCATGTATCAAAATAAAGTATGGAATTTAGTTGAACCACCTGAAGGGGTAAAATCTATAGGGTGCAATTGGGTTTTCAAAAAGAAAACTGACATGGATGGTAAAGTACAGACTTATAAAGCGTGACTAGCGGCAAAAGGTTTCAAAACAAATTCATGGTATAGACTATGATGAGACCTTTTCACCAGTTGTTGTGGTCAAGTCCATCAGGATTTTGCTAGCAATAGATGCTTACTACGACTATGAGATTTGGAAAATGGATGTCAAAACTGCTTTCTTAAATAGGAACCTTGAATAGGATGTATACATGATACAACCTGAGGGTTTTGTCGATCCCAAGTTTGCTAAGATGGTCCGTAAGTTGGTTTGATCTATTTATGGATTGAAGCAAGCCTCAAGGAGATGGAATCGTCATTTTGATGAAACAGTTAAAGAATTTGGCTTCATTCAAAATGAAGATGAACCATGTGTTTACAAGAAGGTTAGTGGGAGCCATGTGGCATTCCTAGTACTATATATAGATGATATATTACTAATAGGGAATGGCATACCCTCTCTACAGGCTGTTAAAACTTGGTTGGGAAATAGTTTCTTGATGAAGGACTTAGGCGATGCCACCTATATATTAGGGATCAAGATCTATAGAGATAGATCAAGGAATTTGATCGGCCTAAGTCAGAGTACATACATTGATAAAGTATTATATCGATCTAGGATGTAAGAGGCAGAAAGAGGATATGTCCCAATGTCTCATGGGATATTGATCTCAAAAGATAGCTACCTTAAATCATTAGATGATAAGGGCCGTATGAGCAAAGTTCCATATGCTTCGACAATTGGATCTATAATGTATGTGATGATATGTACTAGTCATGATGTTTCATATGCCTTGAGCATGACGAGCAGATACCAGTCTAATCCAGCTGAGGGTCTCTGGACATCTGTCAAGAATATTCTTAAGTACTTAAAGAGGACAAAAGATTCATTCTTGGTGTATGGAGGAGATGAGAAGCTGGTTATAAAGGGTTACGCTAACGCCAACTTCCAAACAGATAGAGACAATTAAGTATCTCAGTCAGGTTTTGTGTTTTGCCTTAACATAGGTGCTGTAAGATGGAAGAGTCAAAGCAAGAGACAATAGCTGATTCTACAGTGGAATCTGAGTATATTACTGTCAGTGAAGCAGCCAAGGAGGCTATTTGGATACGGATATTCATAACAGGAATTGGTGTGGTTCCATCGATCACAGATCCAATTGATCTTTACTGTGATAATAATGAAGCTATCATGCAGGCTAAAGAACCAAGGTCCCATTCCCGGGAAAAGCATATACTTAGGAGATACCACCTTCTTCGAGAGATTAATGAAAGAGGAGATATACATATATGTAAAATACATACTGATGATAATGTTGCAGACCCACTAACTAAGGCTTTATCGCAGCTAAAGCACAAAGGTCATACTAGTTCCATGGGTATTAGATATATGGGTGATTGGCTCTAGTGCAAGAGAGAGATTGTTAGTGTTTGTGCCCTAGAGACAACACTATTATGTTTATATAATGAAACATTTGGATTATTAATTATGACTCTATGGATTATTCTTTAGTAATTTATTTTATCTTTATTTTATGTGATAAAATATTAGATTAATAAATGTCCTCGGAATATGATATGTAAATCTATATCTCTAAGTACGTGACTTAGAACTGAGATTATGAGAATAGTATTGATATTCATAAAAGTCCCTAGTGAAGTATTATTGTTAAGAGACGATAATAAATACGTTGAGACTGGTGTGTTTGTTGACTGATGATCACATCTCATTGATCATAGGTATGGTAATTCTAAAGTCAAAACACAGACATATGTATTCAATATATGGTGCTGGATTGACCCGTTGTGAGATACTACATGTTTAAAGTGTCATAATTTAATCTCACAGTGATAATGATGTATTGGTCCTTGGACCTGAAATCATTAGATTTATATATGAGAATTAATACTTTGATACTATTGAAAGTTATCCTTGACCGGGTAATAATAAAAGTAGACATTGGGTATATTATGAATCGTATGAGAAATATGAATGATCTAGATGGGATTTAGCCCTCCTTTATTAAAGGAGTTATATTATTGGCTTCTTGATTGAGTAAGACTATAAAATGCGTGGTCATGCTCAAATACTGATTTGTTTAATAGTTTACTCATTGATCAAGGAAAGAAGGATTAAACGTTAAATAGAGGATGACACAATGCATGTCTCGAGTTTGATCTATAATATAAGGTTAAACAGATTATATTATATTGTACATTATTCACGAAAGGTTTGATTGAATCACCAATTATTATTATTACTTGGGAAGCAATGATATATTACTAGATGCTACTCATTGTTTATAATTTTATTATTAGAAAATAAAATTATAGCCAATGTAATAATTGAAGGGTTTTTAGCACATAAACGCAATGAAACACGTAAATTTAATTCTTAAAAATCGAAACCATCCGCAGCATCCATGCGAAAAACAATATTTAATTCATAGTTCAGTATGTTTACCTTAAGAAGCTTTACGTTAATTGAAAGATGGAGGTCTTGAATGATCACCCCGTCGCTGGAACGATCTACGCCTTGAAGGTATCCACACGAATGATCGCCCGGAGGAAGTGTGTGTACTAGCACGTTCTTGAGGCCACCTTCATGCTCTCTCTATCTCTCTTCAAGTTGCTAGGGTTTATGTTTTATCAAATAAAACGTGTAACCCTAATTCTATTACAAAAAGATATTATATAGGCAAGAGTTAATGGGTCTCCAACCCTAAACTGAATTTTAAAGTTATTATTATTATTAAATTTAAAATTCTAATTATTGTATTATTAAGTCTCACTTAATCATCCAATAACTTAATTTCGGATTTAATATTAAATTCAAATTTCCTATTTATTTAATTAATTAAGTCACACTTAATTAATAACAAATCATTCGAATTACTTACACTTAATTTAAATCCAAATTTAAATTAAATAATCCTTCAATCATTCTTTGTGTGACCCTTTAGGTTATTATTACGTTAACAATAATTTTAAATCTAATTTAAAATCATAAACAATGAGTGGCATCTAGTAATACATCATTGTTACCCAAGTAATAATAATTAAATCGATGATCAGTTAAACCTTTCGTGAATAATTTATAATGTAATATAATCCCTTTAGCCTTATATTATAGATCAACCTCGAGGCATGCATTGTGTCATCCTCTTGATCAATGAGTAAACTATTAAACAAATCAGTATTTGAGCACGGCCATGCATTTTATATTCTTACTCAATCAAGAGGCCAATAATATCACTCCTTTAATAAAGGAGGGCTAAATCTCATCTAGATCATTCATATTTCTCATACGATTCATAATGTACCCAATATCTACCTTTATTATTACCCGATCAAGGATAACTTTTAATAGTATCAAAGTATATTAATTCTTGTATAAAATATAATGATTTCAGGTCAAAGGACCAATACATCATTATCACCGTGAGATTAACTAATGACACTATAAACATGTAGTATCTCACAACGGGTCAATCCAGCACCATGTATTTAATACATGTGCCTGTGTTTTGACTTTAGTATCACCATACCTATGATCAATGAGATGTGATCATCAATCAACAAACACACTAGTCTTAATGTATTTATCATCGTCCCTTAACAATAATACTTGACTAGGGACCTTTAGGAATATCAATACTATTCTCATAATCTCATTTCTAAGTCACGTACTTAGAGATATAGATTAACATATCATATTCTAAGGACATTTATTAATCTAACATCTTATCGCGGAAAATAATGATATAATAAATTACTAAAGAATAATTCGTATAATCATAATTAATAATCTAAATATTTCATAATATAAAAATAATAATGTTGTCTCTAGGGCACAAACATTAACAATCTCCCACTTGCACTAGAGCCAATCACTCATGTATCTAATACCCATGGAACTAGTATGACCTTCGTTCTTTTGCTGCGACAAAGCCTTAGTCAGTGGGTCTGCAACATTATCATCAGTATGCATTTTACATATATGTATATCTCCTCTTTCATTAATCTCTCGAAGGAGGTGATATCTCCTAAGTATATGCTTTACCCGAGAATGGGACCTTGGTTCTTTAGCCTGCGCGATGGCTCCATTATTATCATAGTAAAGATCAACTGGATCTGTGGTGGATGGAACCACACCAAGTCCCGTTATGAATTTCCGTATCCAAACAGCCTCTTTGGCTGTTTCACTAGCAGCAATATACTCAGCTTCCATTATAGAATCAGCTACTGTCTCTTGCTTTGAACTCTTCCAGCTTACAGCACCTCCATTAAGGAAAAACACAAAACCTGACTGAGATACTGAATCGTCTCTATCTTTCTGAAAGCTGGCGTCAGTGTATCCATTTACAACCAGCTTCTCATCTCCTCCATACACCAAGAATGAATCTTTCGTCCTTTTCAAGTACTTAAGAATATTTTTGGCAGCTGTCTAGTGACCCTCATGAGGATTAGACTGGTATCTGCTCGTCATGCTCAAGGCATACGAAACATTAGGATGAGTATATATCATCGCATACATTATTGATCCAATTGCCGAAGCATATGGAACTTTGCTCATACGGCCCTTATCATCTAATAATTTAGTGCAGTTGTCTTTTGAGATCAATATCCCATGAGATATTGGGACATATCCTCTTTTTGTCTCTTGCATCCCGAAACGATGCAATACTTTGTCAATGTATATACTCTTACTTTGGCCGATTAATTTCCTTGATCTATCTCTATAGATCTTGATCCCTAATATATAAGTAGCATCACCTAAGTCCTTCATCGAGAAACTATTTCCCAACCAAGTCTTAACAGCCTACAGAGAAGGTATGTCATTCCCTATTAGTAATATGTCATCTACATATAGTACTAGGAATGCCACATGGCTCCCACTAACCTTTTGTAAACACATGGTTCATCTTCATTTTGAATAAAGCCAAATTCTTTGACTGTTTCATCAAAACGACGATTACATCTCCTTGAGGCTTGCTTCAATCCATAAATAGATCGATGCAACTTACAGACCATCTTATCAAACTTGGGATCGACAAAACCTTCAGGTTGTATTATGTATACATCCTCTTCAAGGCTCCCATTTAATAAAGCGGTTTTGACATCCATTTGCCAAATCTCATAGTCATAGTAAGCAGCTATTGCTAGCAAAATCCTGATGGACTTGACCATAGCAACTGGTGAAAAGGTCTCATCATAGTCTATACCATGAACTTGTTTGAAACCTTTTACCACCAGTCGCGCTTTATAGGTCTGTACTTTACCATCCATGTCAGTTTTCTTCTTGAAAATCCACTTGCATCTTATAGGTTTTACCCCTTCAGGTGGATCAACTAAAGTCCATACTTTATTTTGATACATGGATTCCATTTCGGATTTCATGGCCTCTAGCCATCTCTCGGAGTCTGGACTGTTCATAGCATCTTGGTAGGTAAGAGGCACATCATTCTCTATGAGCATTACATCATCATCTTGAGTCAAGAGAAACCCATAATATATCTCTGGCTCATGATGAGCCCTACTAGATCTACGAACAACCTGTGTTTCTGGAGCAGGAACATCTTGATGTACTTCCTGCCCATTTTCCCTTTTTGGTTCAATATTATTTTGTACAACTCGATCTTCATCGAGATATATAGTCCTCCCACTAATTTTCTTTGAAAGTAACTCTCTTTCAAGAAATACAGCGGTTCTAGCAACAAACACTTTGTTCTCTGTATGATTATAGAAACTATACCCTTTAGTTTCTTCAGGATATCCCACAAAATAACATTTATCCAATTTTGGTCCCAGCTTGTCAGACACCAAGCATTTCACAAACGCTTCACATCCCCATACTTTCAAAAAAGACATGTTGTGACGTTTCTCAGTCCGCATCTCATATGGAGTCTTTCGAATCGATTTAGTGTATATGCAGTCGTTTCTAGAGCTTAACCCCAGAAACTTATTGAAAGATCTTCTAGACTCATCATCTATCGCACTATGTCCAACAAGGTACGATTTCTCCTCTCAGAAACTCCATTCCATTGAGGCGTTCCCGGAGGAGTAAGTTGTGATACGATTCCACACTCCTTAAAGAAACCTTTAAACTCGAGGCTTTTCCACTTCAGCCTTGTATTCTTTGAACTTTTCAAAAGAATCAGATTTGTTCTTCAAAAGATACACATATCCATATCTACTGAAATCATCAGTTTAAGTAATGAAGTAGTAAAAACCACCTCTTGCCATCGTACGCATTGGACCACATACATCACTATGTATAAGTCCTAATCGTTCGTCGACCCTTTCACCTTGTCCGGTAAAAGGAGCTTTAGCCATTTTGCGAATGAGACAAGATTTGCATTCTTCATATGATTCAAAATCAAACTTATCCAAGTAACCATCTTTATGTAATTTGGAAATGTGTTTCTCATTTATGTGACCTAAACGACAATGCCAAAGGTATGTTTGATTTGAGTCTTTCATCTTAATATGTTTATTATCATTATTATGTTATAGACATGAGTACCTATATCAAGAACATATAAACCATTAAACAAACGTGCAACTGCGTAGGTAACATTATTGAATTAAAAGGAACAACTATTATTCTAAATCAAAAACGAAAAACCTTTCTTGTCCAAACAAGAAACCGAAATAATGTTTTCGCAAATCGTAGGCACGTAAAAATAGTTATCTTGTTCTAAAACAAGCCCAGTGGGCAACGATAAAAGATAAGTCCATACAGCTAAATCAGCAACCTTTGCTCCATTGCCAACTCAGAGGTCGACTTCTCCCTTCGCCAATGTCCTACTTCCCTGCAGTTCCTACACATTTATACAAATGTGAGAACCACATCCAGTATCTAATACCCAAGATGTAGAAGTAGACAAATTGACTTCTATAATATAAATACCTGAATCAGAAGCAGTAACAACAACCTTCTTCTTCTTTAGATCCTCCAAATAAGCATGATAGTTCCTCTTCCAATGACCTGGTTTCTTGCAATAGTGACAATCACCAACCTTTGGAACACCACCTTTAGGCTTCAAAGCCTTGGTCAGCTCAGGTTTCGGATTGGCATTCGATTTAGATTCCATATTCCTTTTGCCTTTCCATTTACCCTTTCCTTTGGCCTTCCCCTTATTCACCATCAACATGGGAGTAGGGGATGCCTTCTGAACGTTGGTCTCAACAGTTTTCAACATAGCCAATAGTTCGGTGGAGTTCTTATCTATCTCATTCATATTGTAATTCATGACAAATTGAGAATAACTTCTGTTTAAAGATTGCAAAATTAGGTCAATCTGGTGCTCCACAGCAATCGGGGCACCCAACATGGCAAGTTACTCAATATACCCAATCATCCTTAGAACATGCGGTCCAACCGGATCACGTTATCCTTGTTTACATGCATGCAACAATTTGAAAATATCAAACCTCTCCTGATGAGCCTGTCCTTCAAACATACGTTTAAGGTGCTCAATTATATCATAAGAATCCATATTCTCATGTTATTTCTGAAGTTCAGCACTCATGGTCGCTAACAAGAGACATTGAATATCCGTGTCATCATCGATATGTTTATGATAAACATTATGTTAAGCACGGGATGCTCCTTCAGGGAGAGGTACAGGGTGAAGGATATCTATGACATAGAGCTTGCGCTCTTGTTTGAGGACAATCCTCAAGTTCCTCTGCCAGTCAAGGAAGTTTGTTCCTGTCAGCTTGTCCTTCTCAAGGATTGATCGCATAGAGAAGTTGTTTAAATTGATTGCCATTTGATATCTACAATGTTTAAAATGCATAAGATAAATTAGTTTACATATGATTATTAAATTATGTTCAAGTAATTATTCATATATATTTAAAATATATATCTCCCACTATTTTATCAAATTAATAGCCCTAACTATTAATTCGGAAAGAGTGTCTTCTATATACTTTCTAGTGAGCCAAGATCCAAATTTTCACAACATTTTAGTTCAGCTTTGGCTTTACTCCTAAAATATGATTCATTAAGGTAGACAACATTTGTCAATTATATCAACTATATAACTCTTGGATAGTTTAGTGGAACAACATTTATTCTGATTTATCCAATAAATCTCACCAAACTATATGCCTCTAAGTTCACAATCCTATTGTGGTAACTTAGGTAAGTTAAAACCCAAAGGTTTAAAAAGTATCATATACTTCAACACGCCGTCCTACGATAGATGGGAGTACTTCACTCTGGCGAACCCACTCCTTATCGATCTAGGGGTTAACGCGTTGGACATATTGGAAGGCATCTAAATAACTTAATATAAACATTAGTATTTTGTTAGTATTATAACGATCATGATCCCATCATAAAGAGATTCCCAATTTTTTCTTGAATAAAATACTTCAAATCAATACTCGTCAATGGTTTGATTTCCAGGTAGTGGAGGAGTCACATCGGTCTCGCTTAAAATCCACAGCCTTACAAAATCGTCCCATGTCGAAAATAAAGAAGATTCGTATTTCATTCCGTGTTTCATAAACACGAGAATCTCATTATCGTTTGTAAATTTTCAAATCTTGAGTCGTTACAGATTTTATCTTGTTTAGGCATGGCATGAGTGACATATCTAATACATACATTCATGCATGATTAATCTAATTAAAGTATGCATCATTAACTATTCTATACATACATTCATACATCAATATGTAAAGTGCAATAAAGTAAATGTGTTTGGTTATGGCCCTATCCTATGTGATCTTTATCAAGCTCATGATAAAGATCAAGGTCAATCTAATGTGGTGATGGAAATAAATACTACATATTACATAAGTCTTCTTCTTTGTTTAGACTTCTTGTATGCCTCGTCTTCTTCTTTGAATCACCTCCATTGGATAGCCTTCTGGAGTCTTCAATTACATTAAATGATTGAAAGCAAAACTAATCTAATGAACTTACAAGAATAACTTGAGTTACATTCGATATTTATGATTACAAAGATTGACGACATGCAAGTCATATTTAAAACCAAAACCAAAACCATTACACTAAGGTCGAAAGGCCATAACCATCCACCATGCTCATACAACACATAAAAGCATGTTAAAACACATAATCTGATCTTAACATATCATATTATCCATGATCTAATCATAAAAGAAATATGACAAAAATCATAAAAATCAGAATCAAATCAGAAAAATAAGAATCACTGTTTACGGGAGTAAACGATGTAAAACGCCTTATAGATGAGTCGCTGATAGCTTAAACTATCAGTTTTGGTCAGAAGCTCGTTTACCTATCGAATAGGGTATTCGTTTGCATAAATCGGACACCAGACCCAAATTTTAGCAAATCTGCAACGGCCAATTCAGAATCCGTATCTAATACGATTCTCATAATTAGAACAAACATAAATAATGTATATATCAGTATATATACAGATTACATAATCATCTTATGATTATACAACTCACATGAATATCATATATTCAAAATCATATATATACAAGCATATTATATCAACATTAAATCATGGTGATTCACGTACATGCTCATATATCAAAAATGGTTAAACACATAAATGAATTAAAAACTTTTCGCAAGTAGCTCTGATGCCATTGAAGGGTTTATAGCACATAAACGCAACGAAAACGTAAATTTAATTCTTAAAATTTGAAACCCTCCGCAGGATCCATGCGACAAACAATATTTAATTCGTAGTTCAGTATGTTTACCTTAAGAAGCTTTATGTTAATTGAAAGATGGAGGTCTTGAATGATCACCACGTAGCCCGTCGCTGGAACGATCTACGCCTTGAAGGTATCCACACGAATGATCGCCTGGAGGATGGGTGTGTACTAGCACGTACTTGAGGCCGCCTTCTTGCTCTCTCTATCTCTCTTCAAGCTGTTAGGGTTTATGTTTTATCAAATAAAATGTGTAACCCTAATTCAATTAGAAAAAGATATTATATAGGCAGAAGCTAATGGCCTCCAACCCTAAATTGAATTTTAGAGTTATTATTATTATTAAATTCGAAATTCTAATTATTGTATTATTAAGTCTCACTTAATCATCCAATAACTTAATTTCAGGTTTAATATTAAATTCAAATTTCCTATTTATTTAATTAAATAAGTCACACTTAATTAATAACAAATAATTTTAATTATCTACATTTAATTTAAATCCGAATTTAAATTAAATAATCCTCCAATCATTCTTTGTGCGACCCTTTAGGTTATTATTACGTTGGCAACAATTTTAAATCTAATTTAAAATCATAAAAAATGAGCGACATCTAGTAATACATCATTGTTACCCAAGTAATAATAATTAAATCGGTGATTAATTAAACCATTCGTGAATAATGTACAATGTAATATAATCCCTTTAGCCTTATATTATAGATCAAACTCGAGGCATGCATTGTGCCATCCTCTGTTAACGTTCAATCCTTCTTTCCTTGATCAATGAGTAAACTATTAAACAAATCAGTATTTGAGCACGGCGATGCATTTTATAGTCTTACTCAATCAAGAGGTCAATAATATCACTCTTTTAATAAAGGAGGGCTTAATCTCATCTAGATCATTCATATTTCTTATACGATTCATAATGTACCCAATGTCTACTTTTATTATTACCCGGTTAAGGATAACTTTTAATAGTATCAAAGTATATTAATTCTCGTATAGAAATATAATGATTTCATATCAAAGGACCAATACATGATTATCACTGTGAGATCAACTAATGACACTATAAATATGTAGTATCTCACAACAGGTCAATCCAGCACCATGTATTTAATATATGTGCCTGTATTTTGACTTTAGTATCACCATACCTATGATCAATGAGATGTGATCATCAGCCAACAAACACAATAGTCTCAATGTATTTATCATCGTCCCTTAACAATAATACTTGACTAGGGACCTTTAGGAATATCAATATTATTCTCATAATCTCATTTCTAAGTCACGTACTTAGAGATATAAATTTACATATCATATTCCAAGGACATTTATTAATCTAACATCTTATCGCAGAAAATAAAGATATAATAAATTACTAAAGAATAATCCATATAATCATAATTAATAATCCAAATGTTTCATAATATAAACATAATAATGTTGTCTCTATGGCACAAACACTAACAATAATAACCTAAAGGGTCACACACAAAGAACGTTTAAAATATAGTGTTATTTAAATTATGAATTTAAATATTTTATTATTATTGATTCGAATTTAATTACTAAATTAATTAAGCGAGACTTGATTAATTGTATATATATATATTAGAGTTATTTAATAATAATATAAACCCAAAATCAGAATGGGCCCTTTTAGAAGCCCATTAAGATTAGGGTTAGGCCCAAATCCTCTCTCCCTATATATACATATATTAAGATGTATATTTTTAGGGTTTAGTTGACACAACATGTTTTTAAGAAAACCCTAGCAGCTCTACATCTTAGAGAGGCTAGAGAGAGAGAAAAAAGAGGCAACCAAATCAGCTAGTACCGGCTCCAGTGATCGTTGGAGGATCGGGCGTTCATGTGGATACCTTGAAGAGCAGATCTTTGGAAGGAGGGCTGATGTGTTGGTTCATCAAGATATGTACATTCATCACAATCAGAAGGAAAGCTTTATTAAGGTAAACATCTAATCTCCGAATTAAATGTCTAGTTTCGCATGGATCCTGCATTTGGGATTTCGTTTTTCATATTTATTTTTGTTTTTCCGCTGAATTTGTGTCACAAATCCCAACAATGGCATCAGAGCTATATAAGAAATGTTTTAATTCGGTTGTATGTTTACAATTTTGATATAAGTGAGCATGTATATAATTTTTGGTGCGTGTATATGCCTGTATATATGATTTTGAATATATATATATGATATTCATGATGTATTTTATAATCATATGATGGTTGTATGTATCGATGTGTGAGTACATATGATATACTTTATTTTTATTATGGAGATTGTATACGATGCGATTTCTGAAAAAAGCTGAACAAATTTAGTGAAATTTTTGTCCAGTGTCCGATATTTGCAAACGGTATGTGTTTTCCGACGGGAATCGGGTCATTGAGCAAGACTGAAAAAGTCAGGTAAGCGTCTGTTAGCCATTGGATGCCGTTACAGGCCTCGAAACAACGATTTTTAGTTTTTAGAAAGCTGATTTTAATTTTCTGAATTTTGGTAAATATGTTATGTTTGATTATATAGTTTGAACTATGATATGTGATACCATTTAAGATTGTAAGTGTTTTTTTTGTGTCATGTAATATCATGGTGTATGGTTATGGCATTAAGACCCTTTAATTAATGGTTTTTATTTATGGTTTTGGTTTCTAAATATGACTTGCATGTCGTTCATTCTTTGTAATTTGTTTACCTCGAATGTAACTCGAGTTTTCTTATGTAAGTATAGTAGTATAGGTTGTTTTAATATAATGTACTTCAAGGAGACATGATCCAAGAGAAGAAGCTGCAATCGAGACAAGAAGAATGAAGACTTGTAATTGTAATTGTATTTATATTATTCACCATAGATTTACCTTGATCCTTTCATTAGCTTGAAAGGATCACATAGGATAAAAGCCATAACCAAACACGTTTACATACTGCACTTTACATATTGATGTATGAATGTATGTATAGAATAGCTAATGATGCATGCTTTAATTAGATTAATCATGCATGAATGTATGTATTAGATACGTCATCCATGCCATGCCTGCTAAACAAGATAAAATCTGTAACGACTCAAGGTTTTAAAATTTACAAACGATTATGAGATTCTCGTGTTTATGGAACACGGAATGAAATACAAATCTTCTTTATTTCCGACATGAGCGATTTTTTCAACAACGGGTTCATTGAACTTGTAAGGCTGTGGGTTTTAAGCGAGATCGATGTGACTCCTCCACTACCTGGAAATCAAATCATTGACGAGTATTAATTTGAAGTATTTTATTTAAGAAAAAATTGGGAATCTCTTTATGATGGGATCATGATCATTATATTACTAAAATACCCTAATATTTATATTAAGTTATTTAGATGCCTTCTAATATGTCCAATGCGTTAACCCCTAGATCGATAAGGAGTGGGTTCTCCAGAGCGAAGTAATCCCATCTATCGTGGGACGGCATGTTGAAGTATATGATACTTTTTAGACCTTTGGATTTGACTTAACTAAGTTACCACAATAGGATTGTGAACTTAGAGGCATAGAGTTTGGTGCAATTTATTGGATAAATAAAATAAATGTTGTTCCACTAAACTATCCAAAACTTATATAGTTGATATAGTTGTCAAATGTTGTCTACCTTATTGAATCATGTTTTAGGAGTAAAGCCAAAGATGAACTAAAACGTTATGAAATTTGGATCTTGGCTCACTAGAAAGTATATAAAAGATATTCTTTCTGAATTAATAGTTAGGGCTATTAATTTGATAAAATAGTGGGAGATATATATTTTGGATATATATGAATAATCACTTGAACATAATTGAATAATCATCTATAGACTAATTTATCTTATGCATTTTAAACATTATAGATATCAAATGGCAATCAATTCAAACAACTTCTCTGTGCGATTAGTCCTTGAGAAGGACAAGCTGACAGGAACAAACTTCCTTGATTGGAAGAGGAACTTGAGGATTATCCTCAAACAAGAGCGCAAGCTCTATGTCATAGATATCCTTCGCCTTGCACCTCTCCCTAAAGGAGCATCCCGTGCTTAACATAATTTTTATTAGAAATATATCGATGATGACACATATGTTCAATGTCTCATGTTAGCGACCATGAATGCTGAACTTCAGAAACAACATGAGAATATGGATTCTTATGATATGATTGAGCACCTTAGACGTATGTTTGAAGGACAGGCTCGTCATGAGAGGTTTCATACTTTCAAATCGTTGCATGCATGTAAGCAGGGAGAACGTGATCTAGTTGGACCGCATGTTCTAAGAATGATAGGGTATATTGAGTACCTTGCCAAGTTGGGTGTCCTGATTATTGTGGAGCACCAGATTGACCTAAGTTTGCAATATTTAAACAACATCTATTCTCAATTTGTGATGAATTACAATATGAATGAGATAGATAAGAACCCCACTGAATTGTTTGCTATGTTGAAAAATGCTGAGACACACGTTCAGAAGGCATCCCCTGCTCCCATATTGATTGTGAATAAGGGGAAGGCCAAAGGAAAGGGTAAATGGAAATGCAAGAGGAAGATGGGATCTAAATCTAATGCCAATCTGAAACCTGATCCGACCAAGGCTTTGAAGCCTAAAGGTTATGTTCCAAAGGTTGGTAATTGTCACTATTGCAAGAAACCAGGTCATTGGAAGAGGAACCATCATGCTTTTTTGGAGGATCTGAAGAAGAAGAAGGCTATTGTTGCTGCTTCTAATTCGAGTATTTATGATATAAAAGTCAATTTGTCTACTTCTATATCTTGGGTATTAGATACTGGATGTGGTTCTCATATTTGTATAAATGTGTAGGAACTGCAGGGAAGTAGGACATTGGCGAAGGGAGAAGTCGACCTACGAGTTAGCAATGGAGCAAAGGTTGCTGCTTTAGCTGTAGGGACTTATCGTTTATCGTTGCCTACTGGGCTTGTTTTAGAACTAGATAACTGTTTTTACGTGCCTGCGATTTGCAGAAACTTTATTTCGGTTTCTTGTTTGGATAAGAAAGGTTTTTCATTTTTGATTTAGAACAATAGTTGTTCCTTTTCATTCAATAATGTTACCTATGCGGTTGAACGTTTGTTTAATTGTTTATATGTTCTTGATTTGGATACTCCTGTCTATAACATAAATAATGATAATAAACGTATTAAGATGAAATACTCAAATCAAATATACCTTTGGCATTGCTGTTTAGGTCACATAAACGAGAAACGCATTTCCAAATTACATAAAGATGGTTACTTGGATAAGTTTGATTTTGAATCATACGAAGAATGCAAATCTTGTCTCATTGGCAAAATGGCTAAAGCTCTTTTTACCGGATAAGGTGAAAGGGCCACCAAACGATTAGGACTTATACATAGTGATGTATATGGTCCAATACATACGATGACAAGAGGTGGCTTTTACTACTTCATTACATTTACTGACGATTTCAGTAGATATGGATATGTGTATCTTTTGAAGAACAAATATGATTCTTTTGAAAAGTTCAAATAATACAAGGCTGAAGTAAAAGCAAACAGGGCAAAGTATAAAAGTTCTACGATCAGATCGTGGAGGAGAATACTTAAGCCTCGAGTTTAAAGGTTTCTTGAAGGATTGTGGTATCATATCACAACTTACTCCTCCTAGAACACATCAATGGAATGGAGTTTTTGAGATGAGAAATTGTACCTTGTTAGATATGGTGCGACCGATGATGAGTCTAGCAGATCTTTCAATAAGTTTTTGGGGTTATGCTCTAGAAACGGTTGCATATACAGTAAACCGAATTCCAACTAAATCGGTTCAAAAGACTCCATGTGAGATATGGACTGAGAAATGTCACAGCATGGTTTTTATGAAAGTATGGGGATGCGAAGCTTTTGTGAAATGCTTGGTGTCTGACAAGCTGGGACCAAAATTGGATAAATGTTATTTTTTGGGATATCCTGAAGAAACTGAAGGGTATAGTTTCTATAATCCTACCGAGAACAAAGTGTTTATTGCTCGAACTGATGTATTTATTGAAATAGAGTTACTTTCCAAGAAAATTAGTGGGAGGACTATAGATCTCGATGAAGATTGAATTGTACAAAATAACATTGTACAAGAGTTGGAAAGTGGGCAGGAAGTACATCAAGATGTTCCTACTCGGGAAACACAGGTTATTCGTAGATCTAGTAGGGCTCATCATGAGTCGAAGAGATATTATGGATTTCTCTTGACTCAAGATGATGATGTAATGCTCATAGATAATGATGAGCCTCTTACCTACCAAGAAGCTATGAACAGTCCAGACTCTAAGAGATGGCTAGAGGCCATAAAATCTGAAATGGAATTGATGTATCAAAATAAAGTATGGACTTTAGTTGATCCACCTGAAGGAGTAAAACCTATAGGTGCAAGTGGGTTTTCAAGAAGAAAACTGACATGGATGGTAAAGTACAGACCTCTAAAGCACGACTAGTGGAAAAATGTTTCTAACAAATTCATGGTATAGACTATGATGAAACCTTTTCACCAGTTGTTGTGGTCAAGTCCATCAGGATTTTTCTAGCAATAGCTGCTTACTACGACTATGCGATTTGGCAAATAGATGTCAAAATCGCTATCTTAAATGAGAGCCTTGAAGAAGATGTATACATGATACAACCTGAGGGTTTTGTCGATCCCAAGTTTGCTAAGATGGTCTCTAAGCTTCTTCGATCTATTTATGGATTGAAGCAAGCCTCAAGGAGATAAAATCGTCATTTTGATGAAACAGTCAAAAAAATTGGCTTTATTCGAAATGAAGATGGACCATATGTTTACAAGAAGGTTAGTGGGAGCTATGTGGCATTCCTAGTACTATATGTAGATGATATATTACTAATAGAGAATGACATACCTTCTCTACAGGCTGTTAAGACTTGGTTGGGAAATAGTTTCTCGATGAAGGACTTAGGCGATGCCACCTATATATTAGGGATCAAGATCTATAGAGATAGATCAAGGAAATTAATCGGCCTCAGTCAGAGTACATACATTGATAAAGTATTGCATCGTTTTGGGATGCAAGAGGCAAAAAGAGGATATGTCCCAATGTCTCATGGGATATTGATCTTAAAATATAACTTCCCTAAATCATTAGATGATAAGGGTCGTATGAGTAAAGTTCCATATGCTTCGGCAATTGGATCTATAATGTATGCGATGATATGTACTAGTCCTGATGTTTCGTATGCCTTGAGCATGACGAGCATATACCAGTCTAATCCAGGTGAGGGTCACTGGACATCTGTCAAGAATATTCTTAAGTACTTGAAGAGGACTAAAGATTCATTCTTGTTGTATGGAGGAAATGAGAAGCTGGTTGTAAAGGGTTACACTGATGTCAGCTTCCAGACATATAGAGACGATTCAATATCTCAGTCAGGTTTTGTGTTTTGCCTTAATGGAGGTGCTGTAAGTTGGAAGAGTTAAAAGCAAAAGACAATGGCTGATTCTACAATGGAATCTGAGTATATTGCTGCCAGTGAAACAGCCAAAGAGGCTGTTTATATACGGAAATTCATAACGGGACTTGGTGTGGTTCCATCGATCATAGATCCAGTTGATCTTTACTGTGATAATAATAAAGCTATCGCGCAGGCTAAAGAACGAAGGTCCAATTCCCGGGAAAATCATATACTTAGGAGATATCACCTTCTTCGAGAGATTAATGAAAGAGGAGATATACATATATGTAAAGTGCATACTGATGATAATGTTGCACACCCACTGACTAAGGCTTTGTCGCAGCAAAAGCATGAAGGTCATACTAGTTCCATGGGTATTAGATACATGGGTGATTGGCTCTAGTGCAAGTGGGAGATTGTTAGTGTTTGTGTCCTAGAGACAACACTATTATGTTTATATTATGAAACATTTGGATTATTAATTTTGATTTTATGGATTATTCTTTAGTAATTTATTATATCTTTATTTTCTGCGATAAAATGTTAGATTAATAAATGTCTTTGGAATATAATATGTAAATCTATATCTCTAAGTACGTGACTTAGTAATGAGATTATGGAAATAATATTGATATTCCTAAAGGTCCTTAGTCAAGTATTATTATTAAGGGACGATAATAAATACATTGAGACTAGTGTGTTTGTTGACTGATGATCACATTTCATTCATCATAGGTATGGTGATACTAAAGTCAAAACACAGGCACATGTATTAAATACATGGTACTGGATTGACCTGTTGTCAGATACTACATGTTTAAAGTGTCATAAGTTTATCTCACAGTGATAATGATGTATTGGTCCTTTGACCTGAAATCATTATATTTCTATACGAGAATTAATACTTCGATACTATTAAAAGTTATCCTTGACCGGGTAATAATAAAAGTAGACTTTGGGTATATTATGAATCGTATGAGAAATATGAATGATCTAAATAAAATTTAGCCCTCCTTTCTTAAAGGAGTGATATTGTTGGTCTCTTGATTGAGTAAGACTATAAAATGCATGGTCGTGCTCAAATAATGATTTGTTTAATAGTTTACACATTGATCAAGGAAAGAAGGATTAAACTTTAATAGAGGATGACACAATGCATGCCTCGAGTTTGATCTATAATTTAAGGTTAAAGGGATTATATTATATTGTACATTATTCACGAAAGGTTTGATTGAATCACCAATTATTATTATTACTTGGGGAGCAATGATGTATTATTAGATGCCACTCATTGTTTATAATTTTATTATTAGAAAATAAAATTATTGCCAACATAATAATAACCCTAAAGGGTCACAAACAAAGAATGTTTAAAATAGAGTGTAATTTAAATTATGAATTTAAATATTTTATTATTATAAATTTGAATTTAATTACTAAATTAATTAAGTGAGACTTGATTAATTATATATATATTAGAATTCAAATTTAATAATAATATAAACCCGAAATTAGAATGGTTCCTTTTAGAAGCCCATTAAGATTAGGGTTAGGCCCAAATCCTCTCTCCCTATATATATATTAAGATGTATATTTTTAGGGTTTAGTTGACACATCACATTTTTGAGAAAACCCTAGCATCTCTACATCTTAGGGAGGCTATAGAGAGAGAGAGAGAGAGAGAAAAGAGGCAACCAAATCGGCTAGTACCGGCTCCAGTGATCGTTGGACGATCGGGCATTCATGTGGATACCTTGGAGAGCAGATCCTCGAAAGGAGGGTTGCTGTGTTGGTTCATCAAGATCTGTACATTGATCACAATCAGAAGGAAAGCTTTATTAAGGTAAACATCTAATCTCCTAATTAAATGTCTTGTTTCGCATGGATCATGTATTTGGGATTTCGTTTTTCATATTTATTTTTGTTTTTCCGCTGCGTTTGTGTCACGGATCCCAACGGGACCTTCCAAACGAGAGAGATGATCATCGACTTGATTTTCAGTTCCCTTTATGTCCTTAATCTCTAACTCAAATTCCTGAAGTAAAAGAACCCATCGAATCAATATAGGCTTCGAGTCCTTCTTCGAGACGAGATATCGAATAGCAGCATGATTAGTAAAAACTATCACCTGCATCCCAAGCAAATAAGATCGAAACTTCTCAAAACCGTAGACAATGGCTAAGAGTTGTTTCTCAGTAGTAGTATAGTTCAGTTGAGCACCATTAAGGGTCTTACTAGTATAGTACACCACATGAAATATGTTGTTCTTTCTCTGCCCAAGAACTGCTCCAACTGCATAGTCACTTGCATCGCACATCATCTTAAAAGTTTCATTCCAATCGGGTGCAGTTTTGACAGGTAACGTTATCAAACTCTTTTTCAAGAACTCAAAAGTAGCTATGCACTCGTCATCAAACTTGAACGGAACATCTTTTGCTAGAAGATTGCACAAGGGTTTAGAAATTTTGGAGAAGTCCATGATGAACCGCCTATAGAAGCCCGCATGACCAAGAAAGCTGCGAATTTCTTTAATAGAAATTGGTGGACGAAGGTTTTCAATGACCCCCACCTTGGCTTTATCCACCTCAAACCTTTACTAGAGACCTTGTGCCAACGAATAATGCCCTATCACACCATAAAATGACATTTCTCCCAGTTGAGAACTAGATTTGTCTTAACACACCTCTTAAGAACTGCGCCAAGATTCTGCAAGCACTCGTCAAAAGAATCACCGAACACAGAGAAATCATTCATGAACACCTCCACATTCTGACCAATCATATCAGAGAAGATAGCCATCATTCACCTCTGAAATGAGGAAGGTGCTCCACACAACCCAAAAGAAACTCTTCTAAAAGAAAAAGTACCAAACGGACAAGTAAAGGTAGTCTTTTCCTGATCTTCTGGAGCGATGCAAATCTGATTATAACCCGAATAGCCATCCAGAAGACAGTAGTACTCACGCCCATCCAATCTGTCAAGCACCTGATCAACAAAAGGAAGAGGAAAGTGATCCTTCCTCGTGGCCTTGTTCTGCTTTCTGTAGTCCATGCAAACTCTCCACCCCGTGACTATTCGAGTAGGAATGAGCTCATTCTTCTCATTAGCAACAACCGTGATGCCTCTTTTCTTCAGCATGCACTGAACTGGACTCACCCAAGAACTGTCAGAAATAGGATAGATGATCCCTGCATCTAGCCACTTGAGAATTTCCTTCTTTATAACTTCTTTCATTATCGGATTAAGCCTTCACTGTTGCTCCAGTGCTGGCTTGCTTCCTTCCTCTAGCAGAATTTTATGCATACAATAAGAAGGGCTGATTCCCTTGATATCTGCTATAGTCCATCCAATTGTCGATTTGAACTCTCTCAGAATTCTTAAGAACTTTTCCTCATCACTACCTGAAAGGTCAGATGCAATAATAACAGGAAAAGTAGATGCATCACCTAAAAAAGCATACCTCAAGTGTTCAGGCAATGGTTTAAGCTCGAGTGTAGGAGCTTCCTCAATAGAAGGCATGAGTTGCCCCTCAGCATTTTTCAGTTCTGACATTCTAAGAGATTCAAAAGGCATATCCAGCCTTCTCTTCTAAGGAAAAGCATTCAAATATTGCAACTGCTCATCACCTTTATCATCATCGCCATCTGAATTCCCCAACAAGGCCTTCTCTAAGGTATCAGACCTTAGAATTTGACCAAGATCTGAAGTAACCACAGAATCGACCAACTCCACTTTTAAGCACTCCTCATTTTCAGTCAGGAATTTCATGGCATTGAACACATTAAAAGTCATATCTTGATCCAGTACTCACATGGTAAGCTCACCCTTTTGCACATCTATCAAGGTTCGGCCCGTAGCCAAGAATGGTCTTCCCAAGATTATGGGGATCTTCTTATCCTCCTCAAAATCAAGAATTACAAAGTCTGCAGGAAATATGAGTTTGTCCACCTTGACCAAGACATCCTCCACAATACCTCGTGGATATGTAATAGAGCGATTATCCAACTACAAGGACATATAAGTAGGCTTTCGATCAGGTAAATCCAACTTTTTGAAGACAGACAAGGGCGTGAGATTGATGCTAACTCCCAAATCACATGAACACTTGTCAAATGACAAGTTTCTGATAGTGCAAGGAATAGTGAAGCTTCCAGGATCTTTAACCTTTGGAGGCAACTTTCATTGTAGCACAGCACTTCACTCCTCCGTGAGAGCGACGGTCTCTAAGTCATCAAGCTTCACTTTCCTAGAGAGAATCCCTTTTATAAACTTCGCATAAATAGGCATATGTTCAAAAGCTTCAACGAAAGGTATATTGATATGAAGTTTCTTGAACACCTCCAGAAACTTCTCGAACTGCTTATCCAGCTTTTTCTTTTGCAGCCTCTTAGGAAAAGGAGGTGGAGGATTGATCTGTTTCTACCATGTATTACCCTCAGGAGGAGTGTGTTCTACAGTAGTCTTCCTTGGTTCCACTTCTGCTTCTTTCTACACTTCTTCCTCAGCCCCGACTTCATCTTCTGAAACTTGAGATATTTTAGGATTTGCAACCTTCCCAGACCTCAATGTGATTTCCTTAACCTGCTCTTTAGCTTCCTTCTTTCCTGGAACTTCTATGTCACTAGGTAGTGATCCAGGTTGACGATTCAGGAAGGCATTGGCAATTTGCCCAATTTAATTCTCCAAAGTCATGATAGACACCGATTGGCTCTTGCACATGAGCCTCAACTCCTCCAATTCATGTTTTTTATTTAAATTGTTACAGTTGGAGTTGTTTTCTTGGTGCATATTGTGGTTGCTGAAAACCAGGATGGTTATACTGCTTTGCTGGATACTGCTGATAAGGTTGTTGAACAGCATTCTTAGTATTGCTCCAGCTAAAGTTAGGATGATTGCGGTTGTTGGGATGATAGGTAGCTGGAAGAGGCTGCTGCGGCCTCTGAAACTTGCACACGAACTAAGCTGATTCACTAGAAATAGCACATTGCTCGGTCTCATACACACCAGCACAAAGCTCACAGACACTAGTAATCTACTTAACTCCATAATTAGCCAAAGAATCCACCTTCATCGGTAAAGCCTTAAGCTGAGCAGCTATAGTAGTAGCTGCATCTACCTTCAGAATTCCTGCTACCTTGCCTTGAGTTGGTCTCTGAGAAGGATTCTGGTATTCATTAGCAGCCATCAGTTCAATCAATTCATAAGCTTCATCATAGCTTTTAGCCTACAAGGCTCCTCATGATGCTGCATCAAGCATGGGTCTAGAAGTTGCACCCAATCCATTATAGAAACAGTTAATGATCATCCACTCTGGAATCACTTGGTGAGGACACTTCCTAAGCATCTCCTTGTATCGCTCCCAAGCCTCACACAAAGACTCTCCAGACTGCTGCGTAAATTGAGTAAGAGCATTCCTGATTGCAGCAGTCTTTGCCATAGGAAAGAACTTAGTAAAAAACGTTTGAGCTAGATCTTCCCATTTAGTGATAGAGCCTGGTGGTAGAGAATGTAACCAACTCTTAGCTTTATCCCTCAGAGAGAATGGGAAAAGCCTTAGCTTTATAGCATCTTCAGACACGTTGTTGAATTTGAAAGTTTCACAGATCTCGATGAAATCTCTAATATGCATGTTGGGATCTTTCGTTGGAGAACCCCCAAACTGAACTGAATTCTGAATCATCTGAATTGTACTAGCTTTGATTTCAAAAGTGTTAGGCATGATGGCTGGTCGGACAATGCTAGACTGAATATCATTGATCTTTGGCTGAGAATAGTCCATCAAAGCCTTTGTATTCGCTTCTGGTTCACCCATTGCAACAAGAGCTTCTTCTTCTTTCTCAACTAAGATTTCTTCTTCAACTTTCTCCTCTATTTTTACCAGTGTTCTTGTTGGATATATTTGATAATGTCATGACTAATGTGATTTATGTTTAGTTTTTCAGATCTTACTTAAACAGGACAAATCAGTAAACTGAAATCAGCACTTATACTGAATTCAGAACTTAAGTCATCAGTACTTAAGGTTCAGGAGATATTTATCAGAATATAATATCAGGACTTAAAGGAAACGTTCAGTTAAGGAAGGCAGCTGATTTACAGGAAGAGAAGATCAAGAAAAACGTAAGAAGAGATATGCATGAAAAAGGAATTCTATGAAGAATAGAATACTTGGAAGAAAAGATATCTGATTGATATATCTTAGAAAGCAGAATTATATTCCATATCAATTAGAGATTATCTTGTAACTGTGTAGTATTATATTCCCTATTTTACACTTCCAATGACTGGTTTTCTTCTTCCCAGTATAGGGAGACGAGGTAGAATTATTTCTACCTGTCTGCATTAAATTTCCTTGCGTCTCCTGGCATTCTATTGCCTATATAAACCAACACTTCACTCCAGCCTACACATCATTTCTTTTCTCACATACTCACTCTCTTTTCCTTCATACCAACACAAACATGGTCAACTACAATATGTTTTTGAACTATGAGACCTTCAACATGGAGCTGAGCTGTGAGGACTGGCAGCAGGAATGGCACGTAACTGTCATTCCTGATGAGATTTGGGACTCGGTTCCCCAGGAGGTTCTCACACACCTCCTGTTCTTTTACATGGACTACCATCGCCATCTTGAGCGATTGGAAGAAGAAAGGCTGGAAGCTCTCCGCCAACAAGAGCGAATCATACGACTCGCTATTCTTTTTGTAGAGAGTCGGAAGAAGAAATAATTTGTTTTCTTCTTCCTGTTTTTCTTCATCGTCAGTTTTGTCCGGCTTCTTAGCCAAGGACAAAAGCTGTTGATGTTAGGTTTAGTAGCTTAGGACAGTCTTGTAATGTTCTGATGTAATTTTCAATTTTATGAATATATTCTCTGAATATATAAATGGAATTTTATATTTTTACAAGATTTTGTCTCTGAGATGTTTGCAACTTTACTGTATTTTTAAATCCTGATATATCCATATTCTGATGACCATTTTAATTATTGATTTAAATTAAGTTCTGATTTTAAAAAATCAGTACTTGTTTACTTGATTTTTTTATTGGTCATTCTCACACTTGCAAATTGTTATAGAATTATGGTTTTGCAGTGAAAATGATTAAATGAGTGGGAACAGTTTAAATTTTGAATTAAAACTGACTTACCTCAATTAATGGGATTACATGGTAAGTGGAACGGTTTTTTCTTGAAAAACTGCATGTGATAAGTAATGATTATTGTTTTCCCGTGCCCATTAACTATTCATTATTGCTGCATGTCTAACAGGTGTCCAACGATTTTTTTTAACCAAGTATAAGTAAGAGAGAGAGAAGATTATACAATCTTTTATTTACTTTTACACTTTATCTCTCTTTCTTTGCTTTTACTCTCTCTCATCTCCTGACGTTGGCTTATCATACAGACATTTTATCAAACACCTTACAGGCAATCTTAATTTTCAATTTTTCTCATGGCACCTAAGGATTTGATCATCGATGGAGCTAAGTTCGTTCCCAACAACTATGCTGCAATCCTAAATCATGATGAAGCTCCGTCTGAGTTGCATTTTGTGCAAGATCTTCTTGCACACAGTGAAATTGGGTATGCATTGACCCAACCTTCAGTCTTTTCAAGCCAACAAGTTCTGACGTTTTGGCGGACTGGGCATTTTGATAATGGTGGTGCTAATGGTACTCCAAGCATTGTTTTTCAAGTGGATGATTCTGAACATGTGGTAACTCCTGGAACAGTTCGCAAGGCTTTACATTTACCAGATGCTGCATTTTCTCAACACCGGAGGAATCAGCTCTACAGCAGCTTATGGCTAATTTGGGGTATGAGCAGAGTTTGGATAAGTTTGGATAGTTGAAACAAGCATATATCAGGAAGGAATGGAGCTTTTTCTTCGACTGCATCACTAAAGCCTTCGGGAATAAGTGTTCCAACTTTGATGCCATTCCAATAATGAGTCAGCACATCGGGTATGCTATTATAAACCAAACTCATTTTGATTTTGTAAGTGATGTGCTAGGTTTTATAGGGGATAGGATGACAAAGGATAGAAATGTTTTCTACTTTGCTAGATTCTGTCAGCTTATATATAATTTCTGTTGTGCTGATGAACCCCAACCTACCACTGACTTATTTCCACCCTTTAAAATTGCAAAACGTGCTTTTAATGACTTGGTAAATGCTGACCTTAAGAAAACGGTGGTTAGACCAATTACAGATTCCTCAGTCTGTAAAACAGATCCTAGTAAATGCTGATCCTCAAACCTATAGATCTGTTTATCCTGATGTACAACCTACCACCACATCCCAAACACCACACCAACCATTAAAACATACCACACATACATCTATACCTCAACCCTCTCTCAGAACATATCTCAAAAGTTTTCTCACACCTTCATAGACAGCTCAACCTTCATCCTCAGCACCTACTGTGAAGCCTTCATCTTCCAAGCCCAAGAGGACAAAGACTGTTCCTTAGACACCACAGAAGAGAAGGAGGATTGTACTAAGAGATGAGTCTGATAGTGAGGAACAGGTTTCTGCATCAGAACCTGTTGTAAAAGAAGCTGAGAAGGTTCCTTCTCAGAAGGATTCTGGAATTGGGGAATCTAAGCTTCTCAAAAGGCTTCGAAGAATGACTTCTGCTGAACCTCCCAAGGAATCCCCACCTTCAAAGAGATACAAGAAACATAGAGCTAAAAGGCCAGCTTCAGATGATGAGGAAGCAGCAGCTAAGGAAGGAGATCAGGAATCTCTGATCTCAAAGAACCAGAATTTGCTGAAGCTACTGCATCTCCCTCTCCATTGTCCCCAACTAAGGAAGCTGCTACAGATAAGGCAAACACACCATCTGTGTCTCCTGTACATGAAACTATATCTCCTGTAGACCCAGGCACAAGTGCTAAAATTGATATTCAAAACCTGGTTGTGCCCGAGGTTCTCTACTTAGAAGCTCCAACAACAATTAATCCATCAACAACACCTTATACTGATGCTACTCAAACTCCAGAATTATCTACAACACCTTCTCTGCATCTAGATGTTAATGATCAGAATATAGGTGAGCATCAGGATATGGCTGTTGATCAGAACTTGGAAACAGATCAGCACTTAGAGGATGATGCTGAAGCCTCCATTGCTTCTCATACTGTTATTTTATCAGACGATGCTGATTCTGTCAGTTCTGATGCTTCAAATACTGATTCTACTGATGATGTTGCTATTAATGCAGATGTTGATGAAGCTGGTCCTTCAGGACATGCACCTACACAAACTGTTCACAAATCTGAACTACTTGAGAAGTTTGTGACAAGAGCAGCACCAGTACCTTGGAGTGAAACTCCTAGAGGACAGGAGTGGACTAAGGAATGGAACTCAGTTACCTTTGTTCCATCTGACAAGATTCTTGCTGAGCACTTGGCAAAAGCTAATGAAATGTTAATTAATGATGATTTCAAGACACAACTTCGAGTCACTGCATTGAGTACTAGACATCTTCAAGGTCTTCATTCAGTAACTCATGCAGAGTTACATAAAATTTAGGAAGAATTGCTCAAGCAAGAAACAGTTAAGAAAATTAAAAAGAAAAAATTCTTCCAACCTACCTTGATAGAGTTGCTTACATTGAGAAGACCCAAGAGAAGCAACAGTCTCAGATTGATGATATTTTGAAAAATCAAGCTTCTCAGCAATCTCAACTCGATGAAATCCAAACTTCAGTGGAATTGCTTGTCTCTCTTCTCTTACCTGCTGATGCCAAAAAGGGAGAGAAAGTAATTAAGTCCAAATGCAAAACTGATCGGACACTGAAGGGGAAGGATGATGAAAAAATGATCAGGGAAACTCTGTAATGGGTGGAGGTCATGGTCAAGGTAGAAGTTTCTCATCAAGAAGAACTGAAATTACTAGTCACGGGACAAGTTTTGATACTGGAAAAAGAATTACTTCTGCTACTGGTAAAAGGATAAGTTCTGATGAACTTTTGGATCTTGATGAAGAATTATCAAGACAGTTATTTCTTAAGGAGGATCCAGGAATGGACTTTGAGAGTCTGATGGAAGAAGAAGCTAGACTTAAGACAGAAAAAGTCAAATCTAAATCTGAAGTTTCTGTTGGTAAAAAGAAACTTCCAAAGACCAAAGGCATTGTGATAAAGGAAAGAATAAATCCTGAAGCAACCAAGGCTAAATCACAATTGTAGATAGATCCAAGGTCCAAGGGCAAAGAGAAAGTTGGTGAACCTATCAAGGTTTATGTGCCTCCTGTGAATAAAGAAATTACTGTTGAAGATGCTGATCTTGCTCTGACTTCAAGAAAATTTTCTAAGACAACCTCTGACATTGCTCAAGTTGTTCAGAGTCAAGATATGGTTAGTTTTGATATCTCAAAGAAGCAAGTAACCTCTGACATAGCTCAAGTTAACTTGATATCAGAAGATAAATCAAAAGAAACCTCTGACATTGTTCATGTTAAACCTTCAAAGATACTCCTACCAAGATTCACCAAAGCCAAACAAACTCAACCTTTGAAGACTGCTATAAGTGGTTTTGAAGCAAGAGTGGTTACTGGAAAGGAAGCAAGAGATAAAACTGGATTGGGTAGTGTTGATAAAAAAGAGTACAGAACACAACCAATGATCCAACTTCCTTAAGTGAACCAGGTATTGGAGCAACTCCTGAAAGATTGAATCAACTAGAATCTGTACAGATGGTTTACCATACCTGCTTGAAAGAACACATCTTGTTGTACTTCATGACAGATGGTAGGATTTATCATATAAGGAAAAATGCCATTCCACTGAAGTATTTTGAAAAATTGGAACATGTATTATTCTTACTTCAAGTGAATGAAAAAATAACAGAAAGTGCTGCAAACTATTTGAAGAGTCAAATTCAGAGACAGAAAAGGCTTTATTCTGTTAAGTCTGACAGCACATATCTTCCAAAGTACAGAAATCACAAGGGTGATATTGTTGAGATGAAGCCTAACTCTGCTAAGATTATAACTACCTTTCTGGGTTACAAGGCTGTGGAATTCAATCTTGAGTCTGACAAGGCGTATTTGATCAGACTGGATCAGGACATAAAGAAATCTAAAATTAATGATCTCAAGGCTGCAATCTTTCAAACTGGTGAAGATTCTGCAGAACTTAAAGATGCTAAAAGGAGGATGATTGATGAACTCAGATATACTGAGAGATGTTTGTTAAAGAACTATCTCAGAACAACTCCTGACATCAGAGAGATCAGAAAATGAAGCCAAGTCAAGATCTACAGCTGCTCAAATTCTGATATGAATACGGACTGAAGTTGTTATCAGAAGTTAAAGTTGGTAAAGTTTTAAGGACTGTAAGTTATAGTTATCTAGTCAAATTCTCATGCATTTGTACTTAATGTTTTTGACATCATCAAATATCTGTTAACTTGTATATTGTGCTAATTTACAAGTTGGGGGAGATTGTTAGATATATTTGATAATGTTATGATTAATGTGTTTTATGTTTAGCTTTTCAGATCTTACTTAAACAGGACAAATCAGTACTTAACTGAAATCTGCACTTATACTGAAGTCAGAACTTAAGTCATCAGTACTTAAGGTTCAGGAGATATTTATCAGAAGATAATATCAGGACTTAAAGGAAACGTTCAGTTAAGGAAGGCAGCTGATTTACAGGAAGAGAAGATCAAGACAAACATAAGAAGAGATATGCATGAAGAAGGAATTCTATGAAGAATAGAATACTTGGAAGAAAAGATATCTGATTGATATATTTTAGGAAGCAGAATTATATTCCATATCAATTAGCGATTATCTTGTAACTGTGTAGTATATAAACACAGACATAGGGTTTACACTATAAGTGTTATCATTATCGAGAAGATTCTTCATAGTAACCCTAACAGCTCTCGTGATATTTGTTCATCACTGAGAGAGGACAGTTCCATACTGTAACAGAGTTTATTGTTTTGAATAAAGTTTGTTTTCTGTTACTTGAGTTATTAAAGTTGGATTTGATTGTGCTATACACTGTATTCACCCCCCCTCTACAGTGTGTGTGACCTAACAGTTCTCTTTCAAAGTTGAGAACGCGTTAGCATACACGCTCTTTAGAGTACCTGAAATAACAACAAATGAATAATTAAGTAAAATATCCGAGTCAATGAACTTTAACAAACACTGATGTCAAGCACATAAACTAAAAATTAACACCGAGTCCCCGGCAGCGGCGCCAAAAACTTGTTATGACGAAAAAACACGCTAATATTCACGCAAGTATACACGATCAAAAGTAATATAGAATTAATTCTAGTTCATTCCCACAGAGACTGGTTTAGGTTAACTTTAATCAATGTACTTATGCAACAATGTTATGGTTATTATTCAATGCTAAGATGATCATAATTTGAGATTGTTATAACTACAATTAACTAAGAGATTATACTATAGAACTTAAATTAAGAGATTGATTATATATGACACAAACATGGAATTCTAACTTCATTACTACTTCATTCAATAGTACTCTTTGTTCTTAACCTTAGCATACAATGGTGATGACACTAATCAGATAACACAAAATTAGGAAACGCCAACTTTCGTTGCACGAATACCCTACTACCAGACATCCACAAAAGAGATGGAAGCTGAATAGACACCAATTATATTGAGACCCTATATGTCTATAGAATTTGACAACATGACGGTTTAATGCACAAGTTATCTATCGTGATTACATAGGGCAAGTAAGATGGTTAAAATTACCTATGAATCATGCATAACAAATATATGAACCTATGCTATCATGGAAAGTTCTAAACCCCTAAATTCACTTTCGCTTCATTAGAAATTAACACGTTATCTTATAAGTTCGTGACGCTCATAAGATGAATAAGCACAACCAATACTAGGATATCATACAATCACCACACACTAAAGTATCGAAACAAATTAACTAAAAAAATCCATTAGTAAATCCGTTGGAACCCCACGATAACAATTAGCCCATAATCTGACTCATCATCAACCTGGATTATGATGAAAGCATGGTATAATAAACTTAGTCTTTATACTGAATAAATAATAAACGAAGTACGTTAAATAAGAGTATAGGTTCAAAAAATAAGAAAACTAGCATCCCAGATTACAACTTAAAATAAAGAATCACAAGAATAAACTAGATCCTCTTCGCCTTGGTTGAATTGTGCTATATGGCCTTCTTACATCTTTTCCTTCAGCTCTGGTACGTCTTTTTTTTGAAAAACGATCGTAAGATGTCATTATATAGCAGCCCATGCAGATTCAAAGTCCATAAATCAAAATTATAAGAGAATCAAGATTCTTTCATCCCGACCTGGCGCGGCCACGTGCTTTATCAGCGCAGGTACGCTGTAATTCTGCATCTTCGGCGTGGGCGCGCGCTACTACAGCGTGGGCGCGCTGACCTTCTGGAAAATCTTTATTTTCTTGTTTTCTTGGCTGGTTTGAGTTTGAAATCCTCGAGCAATCTTCCTGAGCACCTTCCTAACACCAAGTTAGCACCAAAACAATGCTAAATCTCCTGATTCTTTTATTTATGCCTGAAATGCAAAAACACATCAAATTCACAAATAACTCGAGTACAAAACATCAATTCAAGCCGTTATAGAGCATTCTAAGTGGACATAAATGCCACTTAACAATACCTTATATCACTAAGGGTTAAATAAAATAGTTTCGCAAAATTTAAAATTACCTGATGCAATTATATCAAATGTTCTAAACATAACTGTAACCAGAATAATTTTTAAAATCACGGAAACAGATATGAAAATATTTTGAACAGATGAGACAAGTATTTAAACATTTTAGAACAGAACTAAACATATACTTTATTTTTTCGAAACAAAACTAAGACAGATATTTCTGGAAAAGAACGAAAAGTTATATTCGAATATTTTAAAAAGATTAATTATGATTTGTATTTTAGAAACCACAGAGGAAATAAATTTTTAGATATTTCAAAATAGGTATTAAAATAATTTTAAGGAGTCAAAACATTTAAGACGAATAATAAGGGAGCAAACAAAATAAAGAACTGGATGAGTAAAATTGATTTAATCATATTAAGAATAGCACTGAATAAAATGAGATAAAAATCCGTAACTCAATGATCGTAAATTCTAATAATAACAACGATATCCGTAAACAATCCGCTAACTTTCGGGCCCCAATCTAACAGCAAAATTATGATTTAATTATACATATTTTAATATATAATCCTTTGATAACCAACTGAAAGTAACATAAATATCTATTAATATTATGTTAATGATTTAGAAATAAAACAAGTCCAGTTAGCATTAACAGATCATTTGATAAGGAGTAGCAGAACATAAACATCCCTTATTAATAAATTATAATACCTAACTACACTACCAGAAACCAATGTGAGTTGAAAACATATAACCTTACTATAATTATCATTTAAAAAAAAGTAAAACAACTTGTCAAACAAGTAGTTACATATATTAGAATATTAATAATATAAAATAGAACTTGATATCATGATCCAGGATTTCAATACAGGTCTAGGACATGCAAAATGACCCTCTGATAAATTTTCAAATTATAAATATTAATACGAGAATACTAATCAATATTTGATATCTAAGCATGTATAACAAATGGATATTAACATATTAAAATAGAAGGGATCACATAACTGGGCAAAGTATACGTAATTTAGTTACACATAATCTTATAAATTAACACCTCAAATACAATTAGAAATACTGACTATAGCCTCTAAAATGTAACTCGTATAATTAGAATAAAATAAATAAATAGCTCATCAATTTTATAGGCATCAGAAAGTAATTGATTACTCTTATAAGTTTGTACAGAAAACATTTTTGAAGGCTAAGTAACAAATTGGTACAAAGTACAGACATTAATATATTTTATTTGAACAACGAAAAAACTAGTCATTCACGTGTACTTTACTACTAACAAAATAACTTTGAAGGGTATGAATTCTAGCCTGCAACGAAAGTGATAAAATAATGTACAGATCTTCGTATATATCCTCTCTGCACAGCTCCGTTCAATCTTCCTCTCTTAATTCTCTTTTAAGGGTTAATTTTATTGCGACTCCGTGTAACACATGTGGCACATTATTATATAGGCTTCTACATTATTAGTAGGATTAGGACTCTGAATCTAAATAAGCATAATTTTGTTCATAGTTTTATTCTAATTACTAAATAACATTAACCATAAATTATTATTATTATTATTATTATTATTATTATATCATCATCATCATCATCATCATCTAAAATATATAAAAAAATTACTTATAATTAGGTAATGAATCACACACAGAGGGGGTAAATGTGTTTTCTGATTTTAGGCTTTTCTTGAAAGATAATAGTTGCACAAAATAAATTAAATATTGTATAAAAAAGTGTTCATGCAGAAATTAAACTTGTATAAAATAAAGAACACAAATCTTAAACACTCACTTATTTTTGTAGTAAAAATTAAGATGCTTTGCTACAAAATTTTTAAGCTCTTCTAAGTTAAAGAGCTCAGCTTCTTCTCGAGAGTGTTACAAGATTTTTTTATCTAATCTGTTACTTCTAACTAGAGGACCAGTACTAACTTTATAGCTCAGTTAACTGCTCGTTTACAGAATGGATAATAAACATGCTATTAGCTTTTCTAAACTGTCACTTGTCATTGCTATTTATAGAAAAACAAATCTTCCATTTCTGGCTTTGCATATCTTTAGCATCCCTTGTTTACTTTAATCTTCCTCTGTCAGTTAATCTTTGCCATTGATCTTGTACACTCTTCAACCTGCTTTTTGTAGACTTGTCAATCCAGCTTTTGGATGTTTGTTGATTGTTTATCTTGGATATTAAATTGATCTGCAATTCTGTACTTTGAGACTGTACTTCGAGATCTCCAGTTTGATTCATTTTAACACTTGATATCTCGATAAGTATAAAGGCTTATCGAGATCTCTGGTACTCCATAATGAGTTTGGCTTGTAGAGGGCTTCAGCTCATCGAGATCTCTAGTTTTCATAACTTGACTTGACTTGTAGATATCTCTTAGTTCTCGAATGGATATAAACTTATCGATAACTCTAAGTTCTCTAGTCAAGGAATGACTTGATGATATCTTTTTGAGTTCTCGAGTAACTTTCCTGACTTCTCTACTCCCGGTGGATATTGCTTATCCGTTGAGTAGATATTGCTCATCCGTCGAGTAGAAGTATAGCTTATCCGTCGAGTAGATATTGCTCATCTGTCGAGTAGATGTTATTCATCTATCGAGTGGATATATATCTCATCTGTCGAGTAGATATTGTTTATCCGTCGGTACTCTCTGGAGTTTGAATGACTTCTCGATAAGTCATTCTAGAATTCTCGAATGACTTCTCTATAACATTAAATCTATGACTTGTAGAGATCTTGACTTAGAACATTTTTCTCCAAACGGATTTATTCAACTCCCAGCTTCTTCAAAATTCTTCTAAGGCATGATCTTCTTGATCTTCTTCCAGATAGAATCCTTAGGCTTGAGACTGTTTTAGGAAAAAGACTTCAGTCTGCTCCTTTGCATTTTTATAGACTTTAAGTGTTACAAATACAGAATAAAAATTTAGATAAAAGTACAACTTATTTAGGGTTGATAAGTTGTCTTAGTCTTGTTAAAGTACAGGCATGTCTTTTACAACAATCTCCCCCAATTTGTGAGAAGATTGCTTCACACAAATTCGTGCATGCTAACAAGACTAACCCCAAGTTTAAAACTGATGGAAGATAAGATTAAAACATAAAGCTTGATAAAATTATAACTTGTACAACATGTGATTCACCAAGTTCCAGTATTACAGGAATCAGGTAAAGACAGTTTTTACATCTGCTTCTTCTCTAAGTTTATCCTTCAAGTGATCAAGAATTTCAAGTTCTTCTATGATGAGTGTTCCACTTAGAGTTTCCACAAGTTTTTGCCTTGCTGTCTTAGGATACCCTTGGTCCAGATACTCTAAATTGAATCTTGAGAATCCACCAACTTTAATGTTTAGAAATCTACCATCTTTAGAAATTCTGCTCATTCCTTTTGCTTTCAACTCTTCTAATCTTTGTTATAAACATATCTATTTATTCATCATGTTTCCTTCTTCTTTCTTCAGCTTTAGCCTTATCTCTTCTCTTTGTTTCCTCTCTTTCAATCAACCATTTAGCCAAAGATGATCTCCAAGTCCTTGTAACAGTGTCCTTACCTTTTAACAAACTTAGCACTCTCTTAATTTCTGTAGGAATCAAAGAATCCATTAAGTTTTTATTTAGAAGAGTGAATGTACCATCCTTAAAATAGACTCTGACTTCTCTCAGTGATACAACCCAGACTTTGACAATTTCCTCAGCTGAATTTTGGAAATGATCTTCATCTGTGATGCACCAATTTAGAGGTAGAAAGTCAGATTCTTTGAAGCAATTATAGTTGGCCCTTTTAGCGACTTCCACTTCCTTTACAGGCTTGACTTTCATAGGCTTTCTTCCCACATATTTGAGATTGAATTTTAGTGAAGGTTTGAATAAAGGTAGGGTTATTTTCTTAAAGTTTGTGAGGCTTGAGGTGATTGAAATTTTTAGGAAGGAGTTGGCAGTTTGTCTGTAAAGAAATTTTTGTTTAGGCATTTAGGAAGATTTGATGTTAGAGACAGTTGATGTTGTGAGTTGAGCTGAGGTGTGAGGTGGTTGTGTTTGTATATTTAGGGTTGTTTGAGTTTTTGAGTTATCATGAGGTTTTTTGCTCTTCCTTTCCCTTTTTCTCCTCGTGTCTTCATCTTTCTTGTCATCCCCCTTAATCTCTCCACCCCTGCTTCCAGATGGCTTAGTAGACTGACTTGAATTTAATCCAGAAGAATTTTGATCATCTTTCTTCTGCTCATCATCATCCAAATCATCTGTGTTGATTTGTTTTTGGGCAAGTTTGCTTCTGCATTATCCAAATATCTTCTCAACAACTTTATCATCTCCTCATCTTCAACAGTCTTGTTCCTTTTTACTTTCAGCTCAGTTTCAAGAGTCGTGATTATAACGACTCGTATATTTTTATTATCTAAATATGTAATTATTGAGTAATTAAATAAATAAACTATATATATGGGTTCCTTCAGCAGGTTATTACTTTGTTATTATGTATATGTGATTACTAATGTATGTGATTGAATTGTGTAGTTAATTAATGGGCTGTATGGTTTTGTTTCGCTGATAAAAGTGATTTTATTGCAGTTTTATTTCCATAAATATTTCAATTTTCTCTAAAATTATTTTTATTAATTTTAAAAATTATTTTTGGGGATTTATAAAATTTAGAAATCAATATTGTATTGATTATTTATCTCTGAATGATTTTATGATTGTATTTATTAGTAAAATCAATCTTGAATTCATAAATGTTTCAAAAATTATGAAATTCATATTTATTCAAGTTGGGAATATTCCGTGAATTTTAAAATTAATTTGGAAATTTTTAGGATTAATTTCACCGTGCGTTGATTCGTTTAATTGCTTAAAGCGGGTATAAATTGCGTTTCAGATGTTATTTAAAATTTTGAAAATTTTGTTTTTATTTACTTCGGGATATTTTTAATATTTTAAGATTAATTTTGTGATTTTATGAGCTTATTTTTTTATGCGGCTTGGCCCGATAAATGGCGAGATAGCGAACCAAAGTTGCAGTATACTTATTAATATGTGTCCCAAATTGCGAGACACATGGCAATCAAATAAGGTTGTGAGAGCCACGTGTTGGCTGCAGAGTAGTTAAAAAAAACAATGGACAGGGAAGGTGGGGGCTTAATCTCTCGACTGTCTCTCTTGCGTCTCTCTTTTCTCTTTCACGGTACAACACAGCCGCCTCCATTTCTGTTTGTTTCTTTTAATTACAACTCAATTCCGAGTTGTTCCTAGCCCTGTACTCGGTAATTCCGGCCATTCTTGCCCTGTTTTTGCCGTCGTGGTCTCTTATTTTTCCAGTGAGTTGCCGCCTTGTTGGTGGGTAGCTCCGTTCCCATTGTATGTATATACTTATATATATGTATAGGCGGATGGGTCAGTTTGGGGTTGGTTGTTGTGTCACTGCCGCTCCTGTGTGTTTTTAATTGCCACCTGGTTCCCTCCTTTTTCCGGCCGCTCGTGTGTGCGTGGCCTGGTGGTTCTACGATTCTGTGTTGCTTTGCCTGTTGACTGGTCTCGTTATAATCTGAAATTTAAATTTTATTTTGTTTTTGCAGGATTTATTTGATTGCTGTTTCGTGATATCAGTAAATTCTTATGGAATTATATTGCTAATCGGTGAAGTTCGTGTTGGAACCCGAATTAATCGGGTACCCGCAGATTTTACCGCCGTCCGCGATGAATTTCGAGAGCGGACGGTCGCGGACGGTGGACAATGATGATGTGTATCTAAGTCCTAATATTTGAAAATAAATAAATATGAATAATAAATAATAATTGCAATCAAGTTGGAATTTGGACGTTTATGGAATTTTGATTGATATGATTGGGTTGAATCGGAGGATGGGAATTATATTCAGATTATGGCTGTAATTGGTTGCTGTTGTTAAATTGGCGTCGAGTGTATTCGACGGGTAGTCCGACAAGCAAAGGAAGCGCTGCCCGATTTTTCGGGAACGTACCCTGTAACATATCGGAACTACCAGTCGAATGTAAATAGTTATATAATAATAAATAAATACTTTATAAAATATGACTAACAACTTGTTTTCTAAAATGACGAGTATATGCATTTTCCGAAAATGAGCATCAAGTTGAGTTTGAGTATGTGAACCCTGATTACTGTATGTATTATAATAGTATATATAAGTACGAGTTGGGATATGGTATCGTATGGGTAGCTTGTTAGTGAGGATATGTCAAGCATACCTGGTCGTCTAACATAGGGTATTTCGGCTCTGTAGGTTCTAGTTGAAGGACTCCAGAATTAATATCGAACTAGAGATAACCTAGTGGACAGTCAACGAGCTCAGTAGGGTTTCAACTGAAGAACCTGAGTGTTGAAATCGAATCCAAGGCAATCTAGTGGTTAGACGATAAAGCCTGAGCGCCCGAGTCGGCTCAGATTCGATCAGTAATAATTGTAAAGCTCTGCAAGGCAAGTACCCCTGACCATTCTTTAATGGTTCAGTATGTATGAATAGCTAAATATTTAATTCTCGTAATGTAACAGAAACATTTTAAGTTACGTATCCCCTGTAGTTATAAAACACTATTTTCAAATTATTTTGGGGAAAAGTAACTTCGAAAAGTACCTATCTCGAATGAAATGATTTGCGAACTAGATTTTATATATGTGCTGGTAAAATGAATGGTTTTGAAATGAGATAGGTACAAGTTTTTTGAAAACTGGATAAAACGATCAGATATGGGATACATTGGGGCCAGGGGGCCTATTGAGGTGGCGTAAGAGGCTAATTCGGTTGCGCGCACTATATAACCGATTAGTCTAGCAGGTCAGAGACCTAGCTAGTCTCGGAGTTCCGAAACAGGTAAATGGGATGGCAGTTAGAGCCGTCTGGTGTTGATAGCCTGATCAACTGTCTTCACATATCCGTACGTATATGATTTGGCTTTGTGATTCTCGTAACGGAACAAGTGAGTTATACAGTGGATTTAGAAATGAAAATGGCATGCTAGAATTAAACTCTGGTATTTGTACACAGCACAGTACAACGTTTTTTTGTTGAAAGCATGATAGTTTTGAGTATCCAGTTTATGAATGTTTTACATGTCTTGCAAATGAGCTATAATCTCTGTTCCTATCACTGCTTTATCATAAACTGATTTACTTGTTACTCATATAGTGGTACTGCTGATCAATTGATTGCTCACCCTTGCAGAATGTTTTATATATGTATTGCAGATGCCTAGGAGATTCTTCCGTGATAGTCAGGCAGAGTTCCAGTTCCCTCCGTGTCAAGCTCGTCTGAGATGGTTGTGTTGGACCAAGGATGGTCTGTTGAGTTGCTGTGTTAAGTTAGCTGCGTCAGTATGGTTGTTGTAAGTCGGTTTTGTAATAGTTGTAACCTAAATCATAATTAAACCTGGAAAAGATCTTGGTAAAAGGGGTCGTGTTTTTGTTAAGTTGGATTATATTATGCTGTTATTATTGTTATTGATGACGTCAACTCCTGACCCCGGGGTTGAGGCCGTCACAGTTGATATCAGAGCTACAGGTTTGAGTCCTTGATTTGGGTTAAGAGTAGAGTCAGAAGAGTGTATGGAGATTTATATATAAATGTGAGTCAGCAACTCAATCAGAGGAGCGAGTCTATGAGTTCAGTCAAGGGTTCCGGAAGCGTAACCCTGACGTCTGTTGAGGATTGGCTGGAACTGCCCTAACCTAGAGTACGTTTCCTTCGTATATGTATTATTAGTAATGTCCGATAGAGATTTCTAGTTTTCCTCTCGAGAATTCGAGTCTGATTGAGCGAATTCAGCTTCTGAGTAGACCCTGGATGTGTCAGCTGAAGAGACGCCAACGTTATTTCTAAATATCACCTTTTCTATGATGAAGAATGTTATTAGACCGATTGTGTGACCTTGGCGAGTTCAGGTAGCATGATAATAGTCATTGGTTGCTATGACAGCCCAGTTTTATAATGAATGCGGATTAGAACGGGAGGTGGTATCTTTGAACCCTTATACTTCTTTCTTGAAATGTATTTTGTTTCCAGAGTCATTATTTCTTATCCTGTAAGTTGTTTACTTTTCCTATGAGAAACTTGGGAACTCGGGGTAAGTCACTTAGGGTTCTGTTGGTTCAATTATAAATCGGATTTCCCCCTCCTTATTTGTAAATCTCTATTTAAACATTGTTTCTTTTCTCAGAGATTCTATCGGTTGATTGGGGCAAATAATGCATATGAGTTGACCATTTGTCTGCGACAAAATGGTCTGGTGGGACGCCACCGAAGTATGTGTTGTGAGCTATGCGGTATTAAGACTGGCCAGCTTATGTACTTGTATGGTTGCTCTCAGTCATACCTACATATTCTTCACTATTTTTTTTCTTATTTGATTTTCTTGATTTTGGAATTTCATTTGGTATTCCATGATAATAAATTCCTTCAGAGATCTCTGCGATTAGACAGCTTTGATTATTGGAAGTAAATGAAAGTTGATCTGATTTACCAGCTTGTTCTATGTAATTGGTGATTGATATAGCCAGATAAGTCTCGTAGTATATCAGATTGGTGTTAATGTGGTAATAGAGCAGTGACGGGAAGTTGGTCAGTTGTTGTTGTACTGAGGAGCTATGCTATGGTGTTCAGTTTCTTTGTATCATAGTTTTCCTGAACTGTTGTTGATTCTGTTACTGTCATTGTTGCTATGATTGTTAGTGCTATTAATCTAGATTTCTTTTGTAAATGGACCTCGATATTCAGGATATGGGTATTTTATTGGGCAGCATTTTCCTGATACAGGTGCACCGTTTAAACGGTGATATCTTTTGTCAAACATTTTGTTATGTTTTGAATAAAACTCATTTATATATCTCAGGAAGATGCCACCTAAGAAAGCTACCCATTCTAAAGAAAATAGTAGTAGTTTTACGGAGGGTCCAACTATAAATGAAATTCTAGATTTGTTGCACCAGCAGCAGCAACAACAGTTGTAGTTAATCCAACAGGTTCAGCAGCGGTAACTACTGTTGCAGCCGCAACAACAAGGAGTGAATCAAAATGCTAGTTTTAAATCTTTCTAGAGTGTTAAACCTCCCGAGTCTCAAGGTGAACATAATCCAGTAGCTGCTGGAGCATGGTTAAAAGAAAAGGAGTAAGTTTTCAACCTCGTTCAAGTAAGTGATAATCTTAAGACCGACTATGCAAGGTATTTCTTGAAAAATAAAGCGAATTATTGGTGGGAGTCAACCAGAGTGTTAGAAGGAGAAGGCCCTGTTCCATGGGCTAGGTTTACTGAGTTGTTGTTGGAAAAGTATTTCCCAGAATGTGTGCAGAGTCAAATGGAAATTGAGTTTCTAGAACTGAAACAAGGTGAAAGAAGTGTGTTGGAGTATGAGGCCAAGTTTACAGAATTGGCCCGATTAGTTACTAAGTATGTAAGCACGGAGATTCAGAAAGTAAGGAGGTTCCAACAAGGGTTGAAGCCTGAAATTCACAGAGAAGTTGTGGCATTGTAACTCAATAGATACTCCTCTATGGTTCAGGTCGCCCTGGTACTGGAAGGTGACCAAAAGTTGACTATTAAGGAAGAAAGTGATAATGAAGGGAAGTCGGAAGGTGTTATGGACAAAGCAGGCCAAGGAGAATCCAGTCAGAGATTTTAGAACCGATTTGGCTGAACCAGGAGTAAGAGATTTCGGAGACAGAGTTTATCTCAAACTAGGTCTAGTGTTGCTTCAGTTGCTTCCACTCTAGCCCAGTCAGTCAAGTTAGCAGCGGATTGCAAGTCTTGTGACAGGAGATACAGTGGCTCATGTAAAAAAAAGAATGTGCAATGTTTCAAGTGTGGACGTAAGGATCAATATGCATCGGAATGTAATCCAGAAATTCTAGGAGTTACGTGTCACAATTGTGGAAAGATTGGGCATATTGCAAGGAGTTGTAGAACAGTTATTCAAGATACTACATCCCAAGGGCCAACTTTCAGCTCAGCTAGAGATAGAACTTTCAAAAGGACCCAGAGATTGAGTGTTTAGAAGTTGAACGTAGTTGCAGTTGATCTGACACCCTCTAAGTTAGAAGGGTTCGATGTGATTTCAGGATCAGGTGGGTTATCTGTCATAAGGCAAGGAGTTGTTTTTAGAAGAAGCAAAAGATAGATGATATGGAAGAAGCATCAGGTCAAGAAGGATCCAGCCAGAAGTCTCAGAAAAAGGTTGGAAATAGTAAGAATAAAGAGTTTAGAGGGAAAAGTATTTCTTTAAGCAATTAGTAATACCTCAACTAGCTCTAATTAAGCCAAGTCGGTTAAGTCGCCTATATCGGAGTATAAGTAATATGGTAAAAAGCATGGTGAAGTGTGTAAGCCAAATACTGAATATTTCAGGTGTGGGCAGAAAGGACACTACGTGTCAGAATGTAAAGTGGAAAACCAGGAGTCATCTATTACAACTGTGGCAAGGTGAGGTATGTTGCCAAGAACTGTAGACGTGCTTCTCGAGATAGCATGGGAGGTAGTGCATCGAAATGTTTGACGTCCAGTACAACCAAGGCTAAGACTTATAATATGAGTAAAAGATCAGCTGCTCAAGACCCTGATAAGGAACCAGGGCAATGATTGATTACCAGAAGAAACAAATAATAATATCTACGAAAGCTAATATAAGGATAAGTATCCAAGGGCACAAGTAAGAATATAAGGCGTAATTAGCATATCTAAGGGATATAAAGAAGGAAGCACCTAAGTTAGAAGAGATCCATATAGCAAGTGAAGTCCCCAAGATTTTACCGAATGGCTTACTAGGATTACGTCGAAGAATAGGATATAATCTCTCATTGGTTGCTGTACAGAGCTGGGCTGGTGTCAAAAGCCCCGAAATGTATGGCCAGTAGGAATTAATAACTAGTTAAGGAAACTTCAGGATTGTTGGATGAAAGAATAACGAGGCAAGGTGTATTCCGTGTTGTGCACTGTTATGGATTAAAAACTAATATATATAATTGCTATATTTATTACTAAGAAATGTGAGCTCAAGGCCTTTAATGGCTGCTCTTTTGTTTCATAGCTTAACTCTGCCTTTACGAGAAGCCTACGTATCTCTGTGAATTAGAGAATCAAGCCAAAAAACGTAGTTCTGATCTGTAGGGTGAGGCCCCTTATATAGATGTGGGAGTCCTTATATAGATGTAGCCAAGTCTCATAATTAGAATGGACTTTGGAGTCCTAAATAGTAGGAAACTGATTCCTTATCCTTCTAGGTCCCTTTGAGGCTAATCTGCAAGGATTTATGTCCTTATCGAGACTCTTCTCAATAGCTGATTTTTCCCTTATTAATTAATTACGAAATTAATTAATATTCAGGGTTTTTGGGCCTTCTTTGTTCCATCAGGCCTGATTTGGTCCATCAGGCCTGATCACTGTGTTAACCTTTTTGGTCTGGATGTCATACATCTCCTTATTGGGCCTAGCAGCCCAAATCATGTATAATTAATGTAATATTTAATTATACAATCAGGATTTATTTATCCCTATCATTTGCCCCCCAACTTTTGGGAAACCGTATAAGATTTCGCAAAAGTTAAGTTCGTTCATTCCCTTTCAGGGTACCGTTTTGCGTAAAGTGTGGAGCGACCTACACGTTTACAACAATTTGCCTTGTACGCGGCTTCAGGGTCGTTTAAAAACTTCCCCCTTTTATTTTCTCACCTTCTCCCTATTGTTAGGGATTTTCTGGTATTTTTACAGGAATTTTCCCTTTTTCCCGGGATTTTTCCAAATTTTCTGCAATTTTCCACAAATATTTTTAAATTTCCAGCCCTTTTTCGACCAGGATCCTAGTCGAAATTTCGACCTAGATACTAGTCGAATTTTGGGCCAGCTTTGCAATCCTGGTCGAAGGACTTCGACTAGGATCCACGACCTGGATGTCGACCAGGATCCTAGTCGAAGCTTCGACCTGAATCTAGGTCGAAAATTTATCCTTGTTTTGATTCCTGGTTGTAAAGTTGCGACTAGGATTCACGACCTGGATTTCGAGCAGGATCCTAACTGAACTTTCGACCTGGATCTAGTTTGAAAATTCTGTGCTTATTTGCTTCCTGGTCGTTAGATTTCGACTAGGATTCATGACCTGGGCTTCGACCAGGATCCTAGTCGATTCTTCGACCTGGATTTAAGTCTAGGTTTCTGTACCCCATTCTTGAAAAATGTTGTGCTTGATTCGACCTCGAACCTGGTCTTGGTTTCGACCTTAATCCAGTTCAATCATACCCGTAATTTTCGGGTGTCTGCTCGAAAGATTTCGAGCATAATTCATGACTTGAAATTTGACCTGAATCCTGGTTTTTTATACCCGTTATTTTCGGGTGTCTGTTCGAAAGATTTCGAGCATAATTTACGACTTGAATTTTGACCTTAATCTTGGTCTTTTTTTGCTTCCTTCTAATCCAATTGGGATTGGGCCTTTGTTTGGGCTTAATCTTCTTTCTGGGCCTCATATTTTTTTAGGGCTTCGATTTGGGCTTTGCATTTTTCCAAATCCTAACTGGAATTTGGGCCTTTTAATTCCTATTGGGCCTCTTATCAATCTGTGCTTAATATATCAAAATACCCTGTTTAGAATTCTCTAGAATTCTCGGGAATTTTATTTAATTTCTTTCAAATTCCCTTGGAATATTCTGGAATGTTCCATTTTCTGGGCTTTTTCATTTGGGCCTCTATCCTTACTGGGCTTTTTGTCCCTTCAACTTCACTTTTCCTCCTATATAAAGGAGTGAGTAGAGTCTACTGCTCCTCACTTTCTTATTTCTAAAATTTTCTTCTTTCTTCTTCTATTAAAGAATCTCATAGCAATAACAGTAAGTCGGAGTATCTTAAGCCCCAAAGCCTTCATTACTTCAGGTAAAATTTCTTCCTTTACTTTTTGTGCTTGTTTTTGCATAGCTTGAGCTTTTAAAATTATCTCTTTATGTGCCCTTTTTTCAGATGGCTGATAAGAAAATGACCCATTTGGCCAAGATGAATGTGGCTAGAAAGTCCAATGAATTCCCCATTCTATCAAGGTACACTTCCTTGATCGATATGATCAACACCCGCGGGGACGAGTACCCTTCTGATGTGCATCTAGATGTGCACGACCATATTAGTGCCTTGCGGGATCCAAAGGAGCTGGAAAAGTTGAGTGGTTGTTTCAGAATCAAGGATCCTTTCAAGCTAATTATTGCAGGACCGGCCGACAGGGCCTGTCAGTGGAGGAAGGACGCACTATGCGTCTACAGGGATACTCTAAGGGCATGTATCAGACTCCCCTTTCACCCCTTTATTCCTGTTCTGCTAGCTAATGTGGGCATCAGCCCTTGCCAACTCCCTCCTAACTCTTGGAGGTTGATTCTGTGCTATCCGTCACAATGCGCCAAGCACAACGTCCCTACCTCTGTTGATGTTTTCAGAAAGATATTTCAGTTCAAGAATAGCCCTGACAAGAATCCGGGTTGGGTTTCTTTAAACCAGCGCCCAACTGTTCCTCACATAGTGAACGGGAAGTCCATCCCTGACAACAATTTGGGGTGGAAGAAAGATTTTATGTTCGTCATTTGGGAGGGTGGCGATTGGGGCACCCTGTTTCGTTCGTCTTTTGGGCTAGCCGTCGATGGGAGCCCAAACGATATAATTTTGTCTGAGGAGGAGACCAGGGCTTTCAACCTCCTGACGCAAGATAATGGGACTTCCCATTCTTGGGATCTTATCAGGGAGACCGTTCTTGTAGAACGCGGCATTTCTCCCGTCCCTAAGAAGAGTATGTTTCCTTCCTTATCTAGTTTTTTTTTTCCTCCATTTTTTACTTTGCTAATTCTCAACTTACTTATCTCATTTGTTGCAGTGGCTGAGAAAATTGAGAAGGCTACAAAGCCTAAAGACCTGGAGACAATCAGGATGAAGCGTGCCGGAAAGGTCTTTAAAGACCCGCGCCTTGGGGATCGCTTCCCGGAGTTCCTACTCCAAGCAATGGAACCAGGAGAAGAAGGCCCCAGCCAAGTTTTACGTACCAAGCAAAAACCAGGCTCTTATTTTCAACCTGCTTGGGGAATCCGGGGCAAGGATTCGATTGTCGGCAGCACAACGCTTGCCAAGGAATGGTATAAGCATTCCATCTCCCCGGTTGACTATCAAGACTTTGTCCTTCAACAGGACTTGGAGGGGAACAAGCTTTTCGGGGCTCAGGCTTTGGCGACGGTACGTCTTTTTCCTTATCCCTTCATAGTTGCCTTTTTGATTTTCCCGTCTCTTACTTTTGCTGTGTTTCTTGTAGGTGAACGCCCATTTTCAAGGGGCGATTCACCAAGCCAAGGCTTGGAAGGTTGGCCTGGAGGACGCGAACAAGAAGTTGGAGGAGGCCAACCAAAGAATAGAGGCCCTTGAAGCCAAACTTGCCTCATTTACTTCGGATTTGGAAACGGCCCGGGCTGAAAATGTTATCCTCAAGGCTCAAAAGGATAAAGCCTTTGACGGCTGGATGGACACTCAGGAGTTCAAAGATTTAATGGTGGAGCATGATGCCCTCCTTCATCCAGTCAACTATAAGGAAGGCTGGGATGCCACTGTGGAGGCCATTCAGGACGAATTTCCAGAAGTCTTCGAACAGTCCTCTTTCCCTTGCCCTGTGCGAGTTCCAGCACTTGGGGGTGTTACAGACAAGCTTGTTGATATGATCAAGGACGGCCCATCGGGGAGTCAAGGCCAAGGCCAAAAGAGGAAGGAGCTCGAGTCCAGCTCTGAAGAGGAGGAAACTTCTTCTGAGGAGGAGCCTGAGCCCGTTATAAAGAAGGCCAGGGTAGAAGAGCCTCCAAAGGCAGCGCCTCATAAACCAGCGTCTCCTGCAGCATCCAAAGCGTCCGAAGGTAGTTCCGAGGGAACCTCTGCGGGGACTTCCGAGGGGACGACTGAGACATCCGAGGAGACTTCGGATAGTGGTTCCGAAGAATCCCAGCCTTCCACGACCTAAGTTTTTTATGTATTTCTTCTTTATTAGACAATATTTGAACTTTGTAATTGACTTTTATTGTTTTCAGTCGTATTTTTCAAACTTAAGTTTATAACTTGGTTTTATCTTTCATAATGCTATTAATCTAACAGGCCAAGATTAAGTTGAAGGTTTTATACTATACCTTGGTATTCTGGATACCTTACAGAAATGGGTTCAACCCTGATAAAATCTAAACATATCTTCTATATAGAAAAATCCTAAGCAAGCAAAGCTTCAAGGTGCTTTGAAACCTACTTGTCATTCTGACAAGTGAGAATCGTACTTTAACTATTTAACACATAGTAAACCTTCAGGTTTTGTGCATGCCAAGTTCTCGGGACTTCAAAACCATCCATAGTCTCCAGCTTGTAGTTTACTCTACCCTGAACGCTCTTGACTTTGTATGGCCCTTCCCAATTTGGAGCAAGTTTCCCTTTCTGCCTTACACCAGAAGCTTCCACTTTTCTCAAAACTAAATCACCTTGTTTGAAGAATCTTTCTTTAACCCTTAGGTTGTAGTAGAACGAAGCTTTTTTCTGATATTCCACTATCTTCGCATGTGCCTCATCTCATACTTCATCAATTAGATCCAGGGCTAACCTTTGCCCTTCTTCATTTTCCTCAGCATTGAAAGCTTGAATCCTGGGGGAGCAATGTGATATCTCTACAGGAACAACTGCTTCTACACCATATGCTAACATGAAGGGAGTTGCTCCAGTCATGACACTACAGGTAGTCCTATAGGCCCATAATATGGGGAGTATTTCATCCACCCAGTTATTCCTTGACTTCTCGATCCTCTTCTTTCGTCCATCCAGGATTATTCGGTTTGCCACTTCCGCTTGCCCATTGGCTTGCGGGTGGGCCACAGATGTGAATTGTAACTCAATTTCATTTTCCTTACAATACTTCTTGAATTCTTCGTTGTTGAACTGTGTTCCATTGTCAGTGACTAGGATGCGGGGAATTCCACACCGGCACATAATACTTTCCCACAGGAATTGTGCAACTTGCTTAGTTGTGATCTTGGCCAAGGGTTTGGCTTCAATCCACTTGGTGAAATAATCAATGGCCACAATCAGAAACTTCCTTTATGACGTGGTCATGGGGAAGGGCCCTAATATATCCATTCCCCACATAGCAAAGGGGATGAGCGAGTTGATAGAGGTCAGCATCTCGGGGGGTTTTCTAACAACTGGTGCGTGCTTCTGACAATGGTCACATCTTTTCACATATTCTTTGGCATCAACCATCATTTCTGGCCAATAGAAGCCTAAACAGGTTATCTTATGAGCCAAGGCCCTGCCCCCCAAGTGTTGCCCGCATATGCCTTCATGTACTTCTTCAAGAGCCAAGTGAGTCTCATCAGGCCTGAGACATCTTAAGTAGGGAACCACGAAAGATCATTTATACAGAATTCCATCTATCAAAGAGTATCTGATAGGGATAAATAAATCCTGATTGTGTAATTAAATATTACATTAATTATAAATGATTTGGGCTGCTAGGCCCAATAAGAAGATGTATGACATTCAGACCAAAAAGGTTAACACATTGATCAGGCCTGATGGACCAGATCAGGCCTGATGGAACAAAGAAGACCCAAAAACCCTGAATATTAATTAATTTCGTAATTAATTAATAAGGGAAAAATTAGCTATTGAGAAGAGTCCCGATAAGGACATGAATCCTTGCAGATTAGCCTCAAAGGGACCTAGAAGGATAAGGAATCAGTTTTCTACTATTTAGGACTCCAAAGTCCATTCTAATTCTGAGACTTGGCTACCAAGTCTCCTATACCAAGTCCAATTCAAGGACCACCAACATCTATAGAAGGGGTCTCACCCCACAAATCAGAACTACGTTTTTTGGCTTGATTCTCTAATGCACAGAGATACGTAGGCATCTCGTAAAGGCAGAGTTAAGCTACGAAATACGAGAGCAGCCATTAAAGGCCTTGAGCTCCCGAACCTTAGTAATAAATACAACAAATAATAACCTTAGTTTTTTATCCATAACATTTGGCGCCGTCTGTGGGAAAGCACAACAACAACCATGGCGAGAACACGGAGAACAGTTAGAGCTCTGGAGGAAGGAACACCATCGGGGACAACCCAGGTGATTTCGTCAACCGTGGAGATACCTCCTCACTCAACTTATGCACCTACCCAAGGGGAAGCCCAGATAGGGGCAACTTAACCTCAGCCACAAGGGACGATTCCCCCGGCTATTCAAGGTACGAATCCCCAAGTTCAACAACTACATGCACCTGTGAATTCTCAACCCACTGGGTACGAATATTCAACTATTGTGACCACTAACCCTCCTTATGGGATGCCCCTTTACCCTGAGGTTAGAGGAAGTGGACATGCTGGACAGAGTGAAGCACGAGGGCGATCGCCCCCTACATACGAGGTTTGGACCCTATCCCTGAGGATCATGAATTTTCTGGTCCTTACACAGAGAGAGACTCTGAATCTTCGGATGATGAAGTAGCCCCAAGAAGGAGACGTGCTGGCAAAGAATCGATGGCAGATGGAAGCCAACGTCCCCAAAGCACCCAAGGGATGAATCCCCAAGAAGTGCAGGAAAGGATCAGGGCTCATGAGGCTGAGATTCAAAGGCTGAGGCGCGACTTGGAGGCGCATCAGACTTCTAGACCCCCAGTACCTCCTAGGGGGAGAAATCCTCCTCATATCATAGACCTGGATGGTCCAGTACGGAGAAGGGCTGTTGTCCCAAGGGCTGATCCAAGCAATCTTCTTCCCCTTGGAGATCTTGATGATCCTACTCCGCCCTTCACTGAAGAAATAATGAATGCCCATATCTCAAGGAAGTTTAAGATGCCGACTATCAAATCCTATGATGGCACGGGAGATCCCGCTAATCATGTTAGGACATTCTCTAATGCACTGCTACTGCAACCCGTGAATGACGCTATTAAGTGTCGGGCCTTCCCTTAAACCCTGTCGGGTATGGCTCAAAGGTGGTATAGTCGCTTGCCCCCAAGCTCTATTGGGTCGTTCAGAGAATTAAGTCAGGATTTTATTAAGCAATTCATCAGTAGGAGAGTACATGAGAAAAGTTCAACATCTCTTATGAGCATTGTGCAGGGAACAAAGGAATCCTTGAGAGATTACCTAAATCGTTTCACAAAGGAGGCTTTAAAAGTCCCAGAACTTGATGATAAGGTAGCCATGATAGCACTGCAACAAGGAACTAGGGATGAGTTTTTTAAGATGTCCTTGGCCAGACGTCCCCCTGAAAGCATGTTGCAGCTCCAGGATAGGGTAGGGAAGTATATCAAAGTTGAAGAAAGCATGAGGAAGACCATAGTGAGTAATGAGCCCACTGGAGGAAAGAAGCAGAAAACTGATCTGGAGTATATCGCCAAGGACAAGTATCCTAGAACCGAACAAAACCCTGATTCAACCCGCAAGAAGGGAGGACCTGGGCAAAAGTTCACTGAGTACGCTAAGTTGAATGCTCCTAGAAGCCAGATCTTGATGGAAATCGAGAAAGATCGAGATATTCATTGGCCTAAGCCCCTGAAGGCTGATCCTGCCAAGCTAGACAAGAGCAAGTATTGCAGATTTCACAAAGATGTTGGTCACGACACCGATGAGTGTAGGCAGCTAAAAGATGAAATTGAGTTCCTCATTCGAAAAGGAAGATTGAACAAATACACTGGAGAAGGAGGGGACAGGAATAATAATGGAAGGAAGAACTTTGAGGATCGTAGAAGGGACCAAGACGATCAGGGGCGAAACCCCCAGCCGAGAGGACCAGTTATAAACACAATTTATGGAGGGCCGCGACCTCAAGGGCCTATGATAAACACAATCTTTAGAGGTCCAACTGCTGCTGGATTATCCAAAAACTCCAGAAAAGCATACACTAGAGAGGTTATGCATATTGTTGGAGAAGCCCGGAAGAGGGCCAGGACAGAAGTAACATTGGCTTTTGATGATTCTGACCTAGAGGGTGTGAAGTTTCCTCATGACGACCCGCTGGTCATAACACCGATAATAGGAAATAGCCCGATCAAGAGGGTCCTTGTGGATAATGGTACTTCAGTGGATATCTTGCTCCATGACGCCTTTCTAAGGATGGGGTATAACGACTCCCAGTTGACCCCAACCGACATGCCGATATATGGATTTGCAGGACTAGAGTGTCTTGTGGAAGGGATAATCAAGTTGTCAACCACCATAGGTCAGGAACCAAGGCAAGCAACGCAGATGTTGGAATTTGTGGTGGTAAACGCTAGTTCAACTTATAATGCTATCATGAGGAGGACAGGGATACATGCCTTCAAGGCAGTCCCTTCTTCCTACCATTCAGTTATGAAGCTTCCCACCCGGAATGGGATTGGAGAGGAGAGAGGAGATCAAAAAATGGCTAGAAGCTGTTATGTAACCTCCTTGAGGGCAGATGGAGTTGGGGGGCAGGTTCTTCCTATTGAAGATCTGGATATCCAAGAGAATGATGAGAAAAGAGGAAAGCCAGCAGAAGATTTGGTTTCAATTTCTTTGGCCCCGGAAGATCCTGGGAAGGTGACTTTTATTGGAGCAACGCTTGAGGAGCCCCTTTGTAACACCCCCAAATCCGGGGTCGGGGATCCGGGTTGTCACGAGTTCCATTTCCCTTAATAACACCCAATCTTAATAAACAATCAACTACTCTGTACTGTGACCGCATAATAAACACACACACCACAAGTTAGTCTCAGAGATGAATATCCAAAAATAACACGAGTCATTTTATTCCAAAATTATATGCCATTACACCTTAAAAGGGTTTCTGAATAGATTTACATTTCTTTGCCATTATTACAATTGATAAAGATACATAAGTCTGGTACATCAAAAGTTGAAAGCCTAGCCTGTTGGTAGTTCCTACCTCAGCTACAGCGACATCAACGCCTATAGGAAACTACGGAACGTTTCCTATCCGCTCGCGAATTGGGAGCTTGGTCATGTTCAACTTTTCTATCTGTTTTTGTGTGATGAAAGAAGAAAGCAAGGGTGAGCAACAAGCCCACCAAAATAATATGTAGAATAATTAACAATATATGAGCATTCTCATAGTACTCGTGAAAGTCTTGGTCAAAAGAAATGAACCAAGTTTGATCTCTTATGCGACCAAGTCGCAAAATATTCAGTATATATACATATATACTTTTCACAATCTTTGAAATTCTCTGACCTGTATAATATACACAGAGTTCCAGTTTATAACTGTATAAAAATATCGTTGCAAGGTGATCTCATATATCTAACCTTGTCTCAACGTTTTTCTGAAAATCTTTGCCATGCATAAGATAATCAATAACCAGATATAAGTTGAAAAGAGGAAGTTACAAGATACCCCAATATACTTATATCTTTCCCAAATACTACTTGAACTACCACCGTTCAAGTTATAATCAGTTTCAAAAGTTCATCACACTGATGAGACTACAAGATAAGACTTGAATAGATTCAATCTTTGAAATATCATTTGAAAGAAATGAAGTTACGAGATACTTCATTAAGTCCCGATATATATATATATATATATATATATATATATATATATTCACCTATATATATATACATTTCATACACTCCTTGAAAACCTCTGTTATGAAAGTTATAAACAGAGTTGCAATATCCAATGAATTTGGAAAAGCAGAATTTTGGCATAAACCTGATATCTTGCTGATCAGGCAAAGATACCAATAAGTAACCTTTTCTACTAGTAGATGGACGAATTCCCCACTGGTCATCACCCTGGTCGCAATAGGACCTTATGCTAGACTGCCACTCAGCCACTTACGCATTTGATGGACTCCCACTGAGCCACTTACACTTTTATGGACGCCCACTGAGCCCATGTTGCTTATACCAACTCGATAGATGGACTTACTTCCCGAATGTTGGGTAAGTAATCAATTCATTTACCAAAACCGCGACCTTGTTGCGAATATAAAATACACCACAGAGCCGGATCCCTCTGGTTTTGAGCGAGTATTTAAATCCCCTTTAAAAGGAAGATCTTAAATATATAAGAAATGAGTTTTGGGATCCGCTCTAACTTTTTAAAAATCATTTTAAAGACTCGAAAACACTTTAAAGAGTGTTTGGAGTAATGTTGATTTAATAAAGTAAATCAGTCCCAATATATTAGAAAATATCTGAATATTATCATTTAAATACTATTCCCTTAAGGATAATCTCTATATAAATAACTTGAAGTAGAAGTTGTAAAACTTATACTTGAATTGAGTATTAAATAACCAAAGATATACTTATACGAAAGTACTATCTTTATTTGAATAATCAAAAATAAGTTTAATTATCGACACCTTATTCTTTAATAAAATAAAGAATATATTTCAGTAAATAATCGGAGTCATAGGTCCTCAAATGAATATTCAAATAATATTCATTAAATAATACAAACTGAGTCATAAGTCCTCGAATGAATATTCAAGTAATATTCATTAAATAATATAAAGTGAGTCATAAGTTCTCGAATGAATATTCAAGTAATATTCATTAAATAATATAAAGTGAGTCATAAGTCCTCGAATGAATATTCAAATAATATTCATTAATAAAGTAAAGTTATCGAATAAACCTTATTTGATTCATAGTTTTAAAAACTATTCATATACATATTTAAACCTTATTTGATTCATAGTTTTAAAAACTATTCATATATATATATATATATATTGTACTCGGGAGCCTCGACTCCCGGTTTTAGAAAAATATTCACCTTGGGGTCCCCTAAACTAAGGGTATACGCAACTACTGCTTATCTCTAGCATAGGTATTATGCAACTGAATCAACAGATATATATCAAGATTACGAAACATGCATGCATATATACCATATCACATGCTCCAATATAACGCAAGAATTTGCTAATTAACCATCATGCATCTATCACAAGATAATGCATATACATATGTATACATCACAACAACAGTATAACGGGTAGAAAACTTGCCTGAGCGACTGGGGGTTATAAATGGCTTGGGACGAGTCTGGTAACCTATAAACAACATATAAGTTGGAATTAAACCAAAGTCGCTTAAGAATCTAGACTTTAACCAATTAGACTCTAATGCTTGCTTTTGCGCTTAACGATTCACTTACGTCGCTCGAGTACCCTCGGCTCCACCATTTTTAATAAATTAACCATTAAGAATTTTAAAGCGATTCTTTCGCGAGTACCTTACCAACTACCTAATCCACTTAACATAATTGTTTCATACCCCAATTAGTCATTTAAAGTTCTTAACCAAGGTTTCAAAGTAAGGCGAGGGGTAATGGTTCGGTCGCCAAACGCCTTTACTTAAAACGGTCGCTTCTCCTAAACCGTACATCGGATTCAAACGAACCATATATCAAAACGAAGCTCGTAACATGAACTATCTAATCATGGCAATGGTCAAAACCTAATAGTGAGTTCACGGGTCCTGATTGTTAAGAAAAAACAGTCTTAAAGTAAATCGGACATTACGACGGCTATGTTTACGCGATTACCAAATTTTAAACTACTCCAATCAACCACAATCAACCACAAATCAACCCATAACCACCAATACCACCATAATTCATCCAAAACTTACTAACTCAGTCCATAACCTCATGATTTTTCCAACTTATTCAATCTCAAACAAGAGCTACTAATTATACTTAAGGTTCATCAACCAACAACCAAGATTTATAACCCAAAATCATTATAATTCCATCCAAACTCTAAACATACAAGAATAATGCTCTCATGAACTATAACAAACAAAAACAAACCTAATACTCAAAGTAAAGTTAGGGTTTAGAGGGGTTATACCTTCCTTAGAGAGTGGAGAATCACTTAGGAAGCCTTAAATAACCACTAACTATCTTTACTAAGCTTGGATCTTGAAGAAAACATAAGAAAACACAAAGTTAGTTTCTTGAAAACACTATTCACCAAGAACTTTGATGAATTGATTAGCTATGTTAAATATGGAATCTTGAGCTTAAACTTATGGCTCATCTTAGTTATGAATTATGGAAGCTAAAGAAACAAACCTCTTGAATTATGAAGGTGTGTAGCTTGATTTTTGAAATTTTCTCCTTTGCTTTTCATGGAAAAGCCAAGAGCAAAGAGTGGGGGAAGAAGAAAATGTTTTTTTGGTTGCTTTTGATTTTTGTGTTTGTTTTGCTTGTTAATTAGGTTGTTACCATGGTAAATATTGTGTGGCTCACAATCATCCAACAACACACTTGCTTGGTCATGCTTAGGTCACCATGTGATGTCACCCTCCCTCCTTTGTCCTCTTCTCATTGGTTTGATGACATCATCCCCACTAATCTCTTTGATTAGCTTTTAATTATTTGGCTAATGACCGCTGATCTGTTATACGGTTTGCTTAACTTTCGTTTTCGTTTATCGTTTGAGGGATCATACCCGGGATCTTATTACTTAGGTTTCCTTAACCTTTCTCAAAACATTATATTCCTTTTTATGATCCCCTCTTAAAATCCTTGAATTTAAATCCTATTTATCCTGTTACCTTATACTCACTTCTTTCTGTATCTGGTGGATTTTCGGGAAAAATCAAAGTGTTCGAATTTGGATTCTGATGATCTTTACATACACTTATATCCCATATAAAGAACTAATAAGATCTCAGAATAACAATAGAAGAACCCCTACATAGTGTGGCATGAAAAGTTTTCTTATTCAGCAAAATCACTATTCATAAGGGTTTCAAAAAATCCAAAATTTGGGGTTATTACAGTCTCCCCTCCTTAAAAGGATTCCGTCCCGGAATCAGATAGAAAATGAATAGGGATACTCTCTTAACATTGCACTTTCTAACTCTCGAGTAAATTTTCCCACATTGTGGTTCTTCCATCAAACTCTGAATAGTTTGATAACCCTTCTCCTAAGGACTTGTTCCTTTTCACTCTATAACCCTTCCTGGTTGCTCCATATAGGTTACGTCGGGTTGCATGTCTATGCGCTCATATGCCCCTATTTATCTGGCATCCGAATTACACTTCCTTAACATTGATACGTTGAACACGTTATGAACTTGCTACAGGTTCGGGGGTAGGGCTAGCTCGTATGCTAACTTCTCAATATGTTTTAGTATATCCAAGGGTCCGACAAATTATGGACTTAGCTTTCCTTTCTTTCCGAACCTCATCAATCCTTTCCAAGGGTTTCCAAGGGGATACCTTTAAAAATACTAGGTCCCCTACTTCCTATTCTTTGTCCTTTCGTGTCAAATCAACATACTTCTTATGTCCATCTTGGGCTACTACCAGCCGTCCTCTGATTAGATCTATTATATCCTTGGTCCTTTGGACTACTGCGGGTCCGAGCATCTTGCGCTCTACAACTTCATCCTAACATAAGGGAGATCGACATTGTCTTCCCTCAAGGATCTCATAAGGCGACAACTCGATATTGACATATGATCTATTGTCGTAAGAAAACTCAATCCGTGTTAAGTGATCATTCCAAATTCTTTCAAGTCTATTGTACAGACTCTCATCATAGCTTCTAGCATTAGAGCTTTTGCTTCTCAATACCCATTATTTTCCAGTTCGTAATCGCTACTACCTTCCGTTCCTAATATTATACTGGTTATACTTTTGCTAGTTAGCATTCTATAACCTTTTAATAACCACGTCCACCTTAGTATCACGAATGTGTTTCCATTCCGAATACCACCATAACTTTACTACTCCTTTTTCAGCTGTTTCTATTTTCCAAAAATTTGATCAATCATATAGAAGTAAAGGAATTTGTTGAGAGATCACTATGATCATGAACACTTGTTATATTGCATAGTTAGTACAGAAGGTGGCCAGCCTTTAGTACTTGACAAGCAATTAAACAACAGATGGTATCCTACTAGGCTTCTATCACACAAATAGATAGTCATTCGGCAATACCTCCCCTTCTGGAAGGGTTGTTCTTCTCAGCTTATATGAAACGAAAAGAAGAGAAAAGAACGAATTGAAGAGAATTGTGTATATGAGAAAAAAAATATACTGCCACAAAATATCTGGCTTGGAACCTACCTCTGAACTACAGAGGTTTGTCATAGGAGAACAAAACATATGTATATATATATCAAGTATTATCGCATCGCATTTCACATGTTTAAATATTTACTATTCCATCCATCATTCTATGGACCCATGCTCTTCCTCGAGCTTATACACAATCACCTTTGAAACTCCCTCGATATCGAAAATCGAATCTGGGATCTCATTCTAGACATCATCGTTACTAGAATTCTATGCGTCCACCGCAACCTTCCTCATATAGTAATACGACTCTCTTTTCATAAGAGGTATTAAATATTCAATAGGTAGATACTCTACTCAATTAGTCTATCAATGATAACTTATACACTACCACGACCCGATTAGTGGTACTCAATCTCAATATCCATTCCAATACAACTCTCACGGTTGTAATCAGCTCATTACTCGCAGAATCATTGCTACATTACTATGGTCCACCACTGACCTACTGTCGTCATTCACTTTCCATGAAATCTTAATATCTAACCATACGGAGTCCATACATGTCGTATGGAATACTTCTAAGGAGTTAACATAATCACCAATCATAATTCATGAAGAACACTCCAAACTCTGACGTACTTTCATGACATGAAGTAGATAAAATTGCAGAAGAGTTTCAGTCAAAGCAACGATAGCAGGTTAATACCATTCTTAATCGTATGCCTTAAATAGAAGACTTAACTCAAGGGTTCGTCTAGTCCTTTTTGAAACATGGTCCTGGCTTATCTCAAGATAGTATCTTCTGAGATAGATAGCCCGCTCATGGAGATTACACGAATTAAACCTTTACCAACTACTATTACGGTTGGGTATTGCACAGTCATCAGAAGGAATATCAATCTTCCAAACCATAATACAACCTTCATAGCTTTAACCATCATCACTGTATTCCTTTGGCACAAGCGCCTATAATTATCCTCTTACCTTTAAAGTGTCGGCCACCTCTTTGGCCTTTCCTGATAGTAAAATTTCCTTACAGTCAATGTCATTTTAACCACCTCCAAATAAATTTTCTACCTCATTTCAACCACAACTTATGTGAAGATGTTTTCCTTAAAATCTGATGAGTAAAAAAAATATCACCATTTTTCCATAAGTTATTGCCTCAGTCTTTAGAGGTTAATCACTGTCACGACTGACTCTCAATCATACTTAGAACATCTTTTATCTTAAGTCCTAATTGCCCTGAACAATTTCGACCATTACTGGTTCGATCCATACTTTCTCGTGGTTTAACACGTGCCCCACTTGGCATCATTATAATTACGTCACATTTCCTTTATCAACATTTCTATTCTTGAGAATTTTGAATATTACCTTTCTCCTTGTAAAACCTCTAAGGTTATCCTTGAATCATTCCTCCTGTATTCCCTAGATACAGGGCATATCAAGATACCATTTATTAATACCAGAATCATTGTCTATATACTTCTGGAAAAAATTTCTCCACTGATTCTTAAAGGTTGTTATTACATTAATCCTTTCCAATTCATACTGTCAAAACTCATACTATCCCTATTAAGGGTGAAATGCCAACCTTTATGCATTCCCCTAGGATTCGTTTTAAGTTACCGATGTTCTATCCTTAATTCCACCTTTAAAAAGGTACATGCATCCTTCCATGGATAAATCAAGTCATATATCCCTGATAAGGGTGTCTTATTCAATCATTCCCACCTCGATAGTATATGCCTAATTTCACAATAACATCTGTATTCAAAATGAGGTCAATCAATATGGCCTCCAAAAGATATCAACGGTTTTCCGCTTTTCTTGCCTAATTTGGTAACGATAACAAGGATGTTCTGGAAGATATTGGTCGTGTTCAACGTGAACATCTTCTTAATAATTCCTTATTTACTTTTGTTGTTTATCTCAACAGTCACCTCAATGTTGGGATATCTTTCATACCTGACGTCTCCCTTTTTGGGTATCGAGCCACCAGTCATATAATTCATATTCTTGAAGGTCACTTCCTTCATCTAATTTTCCTAATTTCTTACTTCCTTGTCTCCGCAGTCTATCCGCGGCTCATTATTTATCCTTCGAATTATCTCAAGGTTTCCTCGAATCCTTCCAACTTACAGGGGATAAAATATATGTATCTCTTATGCCTTCAACCATCAATTTTAACTCATGGTGAATCACCCTCATCCTGATGAATGCATACTTTTCTATTTCTATTGCTACGAGTCTTTAGGGTTTCCACATACCCAACTCCCTTATCATACCTCAAACTCTATTGCCTTTATATTCCTTTCCACTTCAGTTTCTTTTTATTTTCCTTTCTCTTATCATTATTTCATGAACCAACACAACATAAGCATTGATTTCAAACATCCCGTCATTCTGGATTCGTGTCCTCAGAACGAATCTTGATAACTTTTACAACTTAGATTCATAATTCATCATACTCATCTGCCTTTGTTCTGGCTCTAAAGCTTTTACACTATCTCCATAACCTTGGGAAGTACTTTCCTGAAAACAATTGACTGAACTTAAATCAGTTTATTATAATCTCTTGCTCCGTGCCTTCCTTGGCCTTTTACCAGTGGGTGGCCTCTCTCTTAGGAGGGTAAGTGACAAAACAGTGTTTTGTGATTCGTCAATCATTTAGAATCTCAAATGATTCATATATTTCCTTTAGCCAGGCTCTTACCTCGACTGGGTCAGCTTGTTCCTTGGAACTCTGAGAGCTTAGCGACTTAAAGGTCCTGAAAGAATTTCTCACCGCATTGTTTCCTCAGGGTGGTGGTTGGTGATAATAGTCTAAGTTCTGTCTAGACAGGTCCATAAATTTTCGTATAGGAGTACCGTCTCGGGTCTCCTTTCCTTACTCGACTTCTGTTTCCTTAGTGTGAATATTCTCTCCTCCTCCCCATAATCGGGGTCATCCTACATATTTTAAATCCTCATTTTCCACTTCATCATGTTATGGGTTCCTTCTATCTTGATGGCGACCTCCCTGACTATCACGTTCAGGGTTTGCTCTAAACCTTATTCCTCAAACTAGCTTTCATCTAAGATCTCATCTTTAAGCTCTTGAACATTTGGAACCCAAATTCTGTAGGAATATCTCATTATTCCCTTATCATCTTTCTCGGTATTAATCTCTTATCTATTTATTGTCTCTCTGCCTTAATTCATCACTTTTTTTGGCACAATATGTTCTTTTCGAATAATTCAGGCTGTATTGCAATCTCAAACAGCTTTTCGGTACCGGCTCCGGTTACCTTCACTTCTATTTCCATTTTCTCAAAATCTCTTATAAACTCTCTCAAAGACATTATCATCTTGAGTCTCTCCTTTTTACTAAGGGTATCAGCCACCACATTGGTTTTCCCCGAATGATAAAGAATCTCATAATCGTAATCGTTGATTAGCTCTAACCACCTCATTTGGCGCTTGTTGAGCTCTTTCTGCGTGAAAATGTACTAGAGCACTTATGGCTTAGGTAATTCTCGCACTTCTCTCCATAGAAGTAGTGCCTCCAATCTTTAGGGAAAAACTATTGCCACGAGCCCAAGCTCATGGGCGGGGATATCGAATTTTATATTCCCTTAATTGTCTTGACGCGTACGCGATTACCTTGTTGTGCTGTATAAGAAGCACCCTAATTCCTTATGCGAAGCGTCACTACACATCACAAAATCTCCTTTTCCATCCGGCAACGCCATCATAGGGGCCGTCACCAATCTTTGCTTCAGTTCTTGAAAGTTGTTCTCGTATTTCTCTGTCCATTCGAACTTCTCAGTCTTACGAGTAAGCCGCGTTAAAGGGGGCTACAATCTTTACAAACTTGAACGAACCTCCGGTAGTGACCGACCAATCCTACCTCTGGTAGTCGACCTAACCATGGTCATCAATTCCTCAGTGGTCCTTTATTCATTCTTGTCAGGATCCTCCACGGAATCCTCCTCAGCCACAATCCCTTCTAGGACAACATCCTCAACCGCTACATCCTCAATATGAACATCATCTGGTCCTGCGTTAGGACGCTCTATCGGATCCACAATCCGATCTCCAATTAGTAATAAAACATCATCACACTGTTGCTCATCATCCTCAGGGTTCGGAGTCCCGCTACCATATACGATAACGAACTACGCTTCTATCACGATATTTATAAGGGTTCCCATAAGGGTTTTAACTGTCAGTACTACGTTAGGTAGCCCGACTATGAACTTGGCAAGAGTTCTTATTATCTTAGTGAACTTATTATCTTAACGTCACATCATCTCTGAGGTTTATAACGCTTAGCTCTGATACCATTTCTGTAACACCCCCAAATCCGGGGTCGGGGATCCGGGTTGTCACGAGTTTCATTTCCCTTAATAACACCCAATCTTAATAAACAATCAACTACTCTGTATTGTGACCCCACAATAAACACACACACCACAAGTTATAGTCTCAGAGATGAATATCCAAAAATAACACGAGTCATTTTATTCCAAAATTATATTCCATTACACCTTAAAAGGGTTTCTGAATAGATTTACATTTCTTTGCCATTATTACAATTGATAAAGATACATAAGTCTGGTACATCAAAAGTTGAAAGCCTAGCCTATTGGTAGTTCCTACCTCAGCTACAGCGACATCAACGCCTATAGGAAACTGCAGAACGTTTCCTATCCGCTCGCGAATTGGGAGCTTCGTCCTGTTCATCTTTTCTATCTATTGTTGTGTGATGAAAGAAGAAAGCAAGGGTGAGCAACAAGCCCACCAAAATAATATGTAGAATAATTAACAATATATGAGCATTCTCATAGTACTCGTGAAAGTCTTGGTCAAAAGAAATGAACCAAGTTTGATCTCTTATGCGACCAAGTCGTAAAATATTCAGTATATATACATATATACTTTTCAAAATCTTTGAAATTCTCTTACCTGTATAATATACAGAGAGTTCCAGTTTATAACTGTATCAAAATATCGTTGCAAGGTGATCTCATATATCTAACCTTGTCTCAACGTTTTTCTGAAAATCTTTGCCATGCATAAGATAATCAATAACCAGATATAAGTTAAAAAGAGGAAGTTACAAGATACCCCAATATACTTATATCTTTCCCAAATACTACTTGAACTACCACCGTTCAAGTTATAATCGGTTTCAAAAGTTCATCACACTGATGAGACTACAAGATAAGACTTGAATAGATTCAATCTTTGAAATATCATTTGAAAGAAATGAAGTTACGAGATACATCATTAAGTCCCGATATATATATATACACCTATATATATATACATTTCATACACTCCTTGAAAACCTCTGTTATGAAAATTATAAACAGAGTTGCAATATCCAATAAATTTGGAAAAGCAGAATTTTGGCATAAACCTGATATCTTGCTGATCAGGAAAAGATACCAATAAGTAACCTTTTCTACTAGTAGATGGACGAATTCCCCACTGGTCATCACCCTGGTCGCAATAGGACCTTATGCTGGACTGCCACTCAGCCACTTACACATTTGATGGACTCCCACTGAGCCACTGAGCCACTTACACTTTCATGGACGCCCACTGAGCCCATGTTGCTTATGCCGACTCGATAGATGGACTTACTTCCCGAACGATGGGTAAGTAGTCAATTCATTTACCAAAACCGCAACCTTGTTGCGAATATAAAATACACCACAGAGCCGGATCCCTCTGGTTTTGAACGAGTATTTAAATCCCCTTTAAAAGGAAGATCTTAAATATATAAGAAATGAGTTTTGGGATCCGCTCTAACTTTTTAAAAATCATTTTAAAGACTCGAAAACACTTTAAAGAGTGTTTGGAGTAATGCTGATTTAATAAAGTAAATCAATCCCAATATATTAGAAAATATCTGAATATTATCATTTAAATAATATTCCCTTAAGGATAATCTCTATATAAATAACTTGAAGTAGAAGTTGTAAAACTTATACTTGAATTGAGTATTAAATAACCAAAGATATACTTATACGAAAGTACTATCTTTATTTGAATAATCAAAAATAAGTTTGATTATCGACACCTTATTCTTTAATAAAATAAAGAATATATTTCAGTAAATAATCGGAGTCATAGGTCCTCAAATGAATATTCAAATAATATTCATTAAATAATACAAACTAAGTCATAAGTCCTCGAATGAATATTCAAGTAATATTCATTAAATAATATAAAGTGAGTCATAAGTCCTCGAATGAATATTCAAGTAATATTCATTAAATAATATAAAGTGAGTCATAAGTCCTCGAATGAATATTCGAATAATGTTCATTAATAAAATAAAGTTATCGAATAAACCTTATTTGATTCATAATTTTAAAAACTATTCATATACATATTTAAACCTTATTTGATTCATAGTTTTAAAAACTATTCATATATATATATATATATATATATATATATTATACTCGGGAGCCTCGACTACCGGTTTTAGAAAAATGTTCACCTTGGGGTCCCCTATACTAAGGGTATACACAACTACTGCTTATCTCTAGCATAGGTATTATGCAACTGAATCAACAGATATATATCAAGATTACGAAACAGGCATGCATATACACCATATCATATGCTCCAATATAACGCAAGAATTTGCTAATTAATCATCATGCATCTATCACAAGATAATGCATATACATATGTATACATCACAACAACAGTATAACGGGTAGAAAACTTGCCTGAGCGACTGGGGGTTATAAATGGCTTGGGACGAGTTTGGTAACCTATAAACAAAATATAAGTTGGAATTAAACCAAAGTCGCTTAAGAATCTAGACTTTAACCAATTAGACTCTAACGCTTGCTTTTGCGCTTACGTCACTCGAGTACCCTCGGCTCCACCATTTTTAATAAATTAACCATTAAGAATTTTAAAGCGATTCTTTCGCGAGTACCTTACCAACTGCCTAATCCACTTAACATAATTGTTTCATACCCCAATTAGTCATTCAAAGTCCTTAACCAAGGTTTCAAAGTAAGGCGAGGGGTAATGGTTCGGTCGTGAAACGCCGTTACTTAAAACGGTCATTTCTCCTAAACCGTACATCGGATTCAAATGAACCACATATCAAAACGAAGCTCGTAACAGTGAGTTCACGGGTCCTGATTGTTAATAACAAAACAGTCTTAAAGTAAATCGGACATTACGACGGCTATATTTACGCGATTACCAAATTTTAAACTACTCCAATCAACCACAATCAACCACAAATCAACCCATAACCACCAATACCACCAAACTTCATCCAAACCTTACTAACTCAGTCCATAACCTCATGATTTTTCCAACTTATTCAATCTCAAACAAGAGCTACTAATTATACTTAAGGTTCATCAACAACAACCAAGATTTATAACCCAAAATCATTATAATTCCATCCAAACTCTAAACATACAAGAATCATGCTCTCATGAACTATAACAAACAAAACCAAACCTAATACTCAAAGTAAAGTTAGGGTTTGGAGGGGTTATACCTTCCTTGGAGAGTGGAGAATCACTTAGGAAGCCTTAAATAACCACTAACTATCTTTACTAAGCTTGGATCTTGAAGAAAACATAAGAAAACACAAAGTTAGTTTCTTGAAAACACTATTCACCAAGAACTTTGATGAATTGATTAGCTATGTTAAACATGGAATCTTGAGCTTAAACTTATGGCTCATCTTAGTTATGAATTATGGAAGTTAAAGAAACAAACCTCTTGAATTATGAAGGTGTGTAGCTTGATTTTTGAAATTTTCTCCTTTGCTTTTCATGAAAAAGCCGAGAGCAAAGAGTGGGGGAAGAAGAAAATGTTTTTGTTTTGGTTGCTTTTGATTTTTGTGTTTGTTTTGCTTGTTAATTAGGTTGTTACCATGGTAAATATTGTGTGGCTCACAATCATCCAACAACACACTTGCTTGGTCATGCTTATGTCACCATGTGATGTCACCCTCCCTCCTTTGTCCTCTTCTCATTGGTTTGATGACATCATCCCCACTAATCTCTTTGATTAGCTTTTAATTATTTGGCTAATGACCGCTGATCTGTTATACGGTTCGCTTAACTTTCATTTTCGTTTATCGTTTGAGGGATCATACCCAGGATCTTATTACTTAGGTTTCCTTAACATTTCTCAATACATTATATTCCTTTTTTTTATCCCCTCTTAAAATCCTTGAATTTAAATCCTATTTATCCTGTTATCTTATACTCACTTCTTTCTGTATCTGGTGGATTTTCGGGAAAAATTAAAGTGTTCGAATTTGGATTCTGACGATCTTTACATACACTTATATCCCATACAAAGTACTAATAAGATCTCAGAATAACAATAGAAGAACCCCTACATAGTGTGGCATGAAAAGTTTTCTTATTCAGCCAAATCACTATTCATAAGGGTTTCAAAAATTCCAAAATATGGGGTTATTACACCCTTAGAGGGAAGTTGGTGAAATTTTTGCAAGAAAATAGTGATGTTTTTGTATGGTCAGCAGCTGATATGCCAGGCATAGACCCGGAACTGATTACTCACAAGCTGAATGTGGACTCAAATCGGAAGACGGTAAAATAAAAGAAAAGAAGTTTTGCTCCAGAAAGGCAAGAAACTGTAAAACAGGAAGTGGAGAAGCTCTTGGAGGCTGGTTTCATTGAGGAGATTCAATTCCCAGAGTGGTTAGCAAACCCTGTAATGGTGAAGAAGGCTAATGGAAAATGGAGGATGTGTGTGGACTTCACTGATCTATGCCTGTCCTAAGGACTATTTTCCGTTACCAAGGATCGATACTTTGATAGATGCCACTGCTGGGCATGAAATGCTGAGTTCCATGGATGGATTTAGTGGATACAATCAGATCAAGATACACAAGGATGACAGTCCAAAGGTATCATTCATCACTGACTTTGGTGTTTATTGTTATCTTGTTATGGCGTTTGGTCTCAAGAATGCAGGAGCCACCTATCAAAGGTTGGTAAATAAAATTTTTAAGGATCTTATTGGCAAGACTATGGAAGTTTATGTTGATGACATGTTAGTCAAGAGTCTAGTAAAGACTGATCATATAGCCCATTTAAGGGAAGCTTTTGAGGTCCCGAGGTACCACAAAATGATGTTAAATCCTACAAAGTGGCATCAGAGTAGGATCTGGAAAATTTTTGGGATTGATGGTCTCTAAGAAAGGGATCGAGGCTAACCCCGATAAAATAAAGGCAATCCTGGACATGGAACCACCAAAAACTGTCAAGGATGTTCAAAAGCTCACAGGAAGGGTTGCTGCGCGGGGACGATTCATCTCCAAGTCAGGAGACAAGTGCTAGTCATTCTTCAAGTCACTAAAGAACATTAAGGACTTTGTATGGAATGAGGAAAACCAGAAGGCATTTGAAGAATTAAAGAAATATATGGCCCATGCCCCGTTGTTGGCCAAGCCAGCTTTGAATGAAGTTTTATTCTTGTACTTAGCCATTTCAGAAAGTGCCTTGAGCGCTGTATTGGTTAAGGAGGAACTGAAAATCGAGAAACCTGTGTACTATGTCAGCAAAATTCTACATGGTGCTGAGTTGAATTATTCAACTATTGAGAAATTTGCTCTAGCCTTGGTGATGGCTTCAAGAAAGTTACGTCCCTACTTTCAGGCTCATCAAATTGAGGTTCTAACAAATCAGCCCCTGAGAAATATCATTCATAGTCCCAAGGCTAGTGGGAGGTTGATCAAGTGGGCAATAGAGCTGGGAGAGTTCGACATTAAGTACAAGCCGTGGACGACAATAAAAGCCCAGACATTAGCTGACTTCGTGGTGGAATGTATCATAGCCAACCAAGAAGTCGGGGGCAGGAAGATACCATACCCCAAGACAAGGAAATTGATAATGGGGACAAAGAGAAGGATGACAAGGAGAAAGAATATTGGGTTCTCTATTTTGATGGAGCATCAAAAACAAACTCAAGTGGAGCAGGATTGGTTTAACAAAGCCCTAATGGGTTCTTAATTGAGTATGCCATGAAATTAGACTTCCCAACTACAAACAATGAGGCAGAATATGAAGCCCTGATAGCTGTCCTTGGCCTAGCAGGGACACTTAGAGTCAAAAACTTAAAAGTCCGTGGAGACTCGAAGTTGGTCATATCCCAGGTAAAGGGAGAATTTGAGGCAAGGGATGATACGAAGGCTAAGTATGTCCGCCTAGTAAGGGCTGTGATGACCCAATTCAATGAATGCCATGTTGAACACATTTCAAGGGAGGAAAATGCTAAGGCGGATGCATTATCAAAGTTTGCTTCATCTGAGATAGAAGAAAGTTCAGGAAGTGTGTACTTCCGCGTTTTGAAGACGCGGAGCATAGATGTTAAGCTTGTAGCTCCTGTAGGCCTGGGGACGTCATGGATAGATCCCATTAAGGCCCACATTCAAACCGGTTGGTTACCAAGCGATGCTACTGAAGCACGGAAGATAGCTATTCGGGCACCAAGGTACTCTTTGATAGATGGGATTCTGTACAAAAGATCTTTCATGGTTCCTTACTTAAGGTGCCTCAGGCCCGATGCGGCACGCTTAGCTCTTGAAGAAGTGCATGAAGGTATTTGTGGACAACACTTGGGGGGGCAGGGCCTTGGCTCATAAGATAACCCGTTTAGGCTTCTATTGGCCGGAAATGATGGCTGATGCCAAAGAATATGTGAAGAAGTGTGACCGCTGTCAAAAGCATGCACCGGTTGTTAGACAACCCCCCAAGCTGCTGACCTCTATCAACTCGCCCATCCCCTTTGCTATATGGGGAATGGATATTCTGGGGCCTTTCCCCATGGCCACGACACAAAGGAAGTTTCTGATTGTAGCCATTGATTATTTCACCAAGTGGATTGAAGCCAAACCCTTGGCCAAGATCACAACTAAGCAGGTTGCACAAATCCTGTGGGAAAATATTATGTGCCAGTATGGAATTCTCCATATCCTAGTCATCGACAATGGAACACAATTCAACAATGAGGAATTCAAGAAGTACTATGAAGAAAATGAAATTGAGTTACAGTTCACCTCTGTGGCTCACCCGCAAGCCAATGGGCAAGCGGAGGTAGCAAATCGAATAATCCTGGATGGACTAAAGAAGAGGATCGAGAAATCAAGAAATAATTGGGTGGATGAGATACTTCCAATATTATGGGCCTATAGGACTACCTGTAGAGTCACGACTGGAGCAACTCCCTTCATGTTGGCATATGGGGCAGAAGCAGTTGTTCCCGTGGAGATATCACATTCCTCTCCCAGGATTCAAGCTTTCAATGTTGAGGAAAATGAGGAAGGACAAAGGTTGGCTCTGGACTTAATTGATGAAGTGCGAGATGAGGCACATGCAAAAATAGTAGAATATCAGAAAAAGGCTTCATTCCACTACAACCTAAGGGTTAAAGAAAGGTTTTTCAAACAAGGTGACCTAGTATTGAGGAAGATAGAAGCTTCTGGTGTAGGACAGAAAGGGAAGCTTGCCCCGAATTGGGAAGGGCCATACAAAGTCAAAAGTGTTCAAGGTAGAGGAACCTACAAGCTGGAGACTATGGATGGTTTTGAAGTTCCGAGAACTTGGCATGCACAAAACCTGAAGGTTTACTATGTGTAGAACAATTGAATATGATTCTCACTTGTCAAGATGACAAGTAGGTTGAAAAGCACCTCAAAGCTTTGCTTGCTTAGGATTCATATGTTCTAGTTTTATTTTTAAAGTTTATTAAAGACTCATGTAAGGGATGAATCCCAAACAATTTATGGAAATTCCTGAAGTTTTCAAAATATGTTTGAATGCAAGGCAAGGAAAACCAAATGCGTGAAATGCAAGCGTAAAATCTGATAAATAAAGAAGATCAGATAAATATTACAAGAGTTTGATAAATAAAGTCTCAGAAATAAGGTAAAATAAACAAGCCATGCAGGGCTGAAAAAGCTCTAAGGAGCTGAGGTGCCCTCGGCATCCATACCATCATCCCCTCCACTCTCGCTAGATGTCTCTGTCGTCTTGTAGGAGGAGGAAGAACTGTCATCCTCAGCAGGTCTGGAAGAAGACTCGGGAGGAGGAAGAAGCGGTTCCTGAGGGACGTGATCCGAGACAACTACTCGAGTACGAAACCTCTGTAGCAAAGCCTCATCATCAGGGCAGACATAGTCCGCCGGGATAATATCAGGACAAGCCTCATTTACGGTCCCAAGGGCCGTGTCCCAACCAGTCCTAAAAACCCGGGGAAGACTGAGTCATCCCTAATCCTCATGGACTGGGCAAACTTCTCCGAGTCCAGATAGTTATCTATAGCTTTATCCTTCTCTGCCCGAAGTACCACCAGCTCGGCGTTAGATTCTCCGAGTTCTTCCTCCTTGCGCTTGAACTTCTTCTCTAGAGTAGCATACTTCTTCTGCTACTTCGTGAGGGCATTGTCAGCCTTGTCAGACGCCCGTTTCCATGACTCGGCCTGCCTCACAGCGCCTTGAAATTAGGCGTTGGACTGAAATGAAACAATAAACAAAATATAAGGCAAGTAAATGCTACAAGTAAGAAAGATAAGTCCAAAAAAAAGAGAAGGAATGGGAGGCATACCGAAGCCAGAGATTGAGCTCCCATGAGCTTTATCCTCTCTAGGTCAGGGGTGGCAACCACATCAGTGAAATCTTTGGGAGTCACACCATGATAGGACCAATCCCAGGCATGTTTGGTGGATCCCACCACGGAGTCCCCTCGGCGGAATCCCCAAAGAGGCTGGAAGGCGCCTGTAGCAGGAGCAAAAGGAGTAGCAGCAGTAATAGGAGTACTGTGGCCCTCAGCTCCCTCAGTTGAAGCCTCCCCCATAGGCTCCTTGTATTTCCTCAAGAAGATAGGCTCCGTGGCCTTTCCTCGAGTGTCCAGGCCTGCAAGGCGAGCTTTTTTCATCCTAGCAGTCTCTTTAATGGGAGGTACATTGTCCTCGTTGATCTCCTTAGCAGCTACAAAACAAGACAAAAAACAAAATAAGTGGTGTTAATAATGCATGAAATGAAATAAAATCAAGAAAGGAAGAAAAATACCCTGTTGAGAAACAGAGGATAGTCCCACATGAATGAGGGAGAACTCCTCTAAGAGAGTCCAGCTGGTGGTAGTGCCGTCATCCCGAGTAAGCTCATTATAAATAATAGTTTCCTCAGGAGTTAAGTGAATGGATTTAAGGCTACCATCACTAACCTTCCCGAAGGAAGATCTGAAGAGTGTGCCCCAGTCGCCATTCTCCTAACGTAACCCGACGAAATTATTCCTCCAATTTTGGTTGTTATCGGGAATGGAGGCGCTGTTAAAGATATGCTTACATTTGGGCCTTTGCTTAACATAGACCCAACCACAAATACTGGAAGAGCTATTGTAGCACTGAAAGACCTTCCTAAAAACAGCTACAGAAAGGGGAAAACCTTCCCTAAGGCAGTAGACCATAAAACATAAAATATTCCTCCAAGCGTTTGGAGGAAGCTGACATGGGTTGATTTGTAAATCAGCTAGAAGATGAGGAATGAAGGGATGGAAAGGAAACCTAAGCCCAACATTGAGGGCATCTGTATAAATAAAGAGAGTGTCGGGTTTCCAGTGGCAAGTACGGTCACCACCAGATACTGGAACTAATCTAAGAGGAGGAAGAACGTTATAACGTGCATTTAATTTATCGAAATCAATGTTGTGCCAAGTGTTATAATGATTAAAAGAATCGAGATGAGCAGTAGAGGGATATTCACCCCCCCTAGTATTAATCATATCGATTAAAGACATGTATGAAGAACGGATCTCGATATCCTTACCTCGCTTTGAAGCCGAGGCTATCTTCGCCGCTCTCTCGGAATTCTTGTCAGCCATTAGTGAAGCTTAGAAAACCTCAAAACCCTAAAGGAAGAGAAAAGTGAAGAGGGAAAAATTTGTAGAATGAGTAGAGAAGTGAAATGAGAGGTGTGAGGGAATCACACTCTCATCCCACCTTTATATAGCCAAGGAGGGGGGATAATGGGCTTAAAAAGCCCATTTGGGCCCAAAATTAAGAAGGTTCTGGAATTGTCCAGAAAATTCCAGGAAAAATCAAGAGAAAAACTTAAGTTTTTAAAGATTCTGGAAGAATCTAGAAAAATCCTAGAGGACCCTGGGATTTGGGCTCAGAAGTAGGGCCTAATTCTAGAAAAAACTCAAGGCCAGTTAAGGGCCCAAGGGTTTAAAAAGCCCAGCCTGATCCAATAAAAAAGAAGAAGGCCCATTGAGAGAAGCCCAGAACCAAGGCATAAGCCCAGAAAAGAGCCCAAATGATTGAAATTAAGGGCCCAAATATAAAAGCCCAGGTAAAAAGGCCCATGGATAAGGCCCAATATGTTGGAATAGGGTTAAAATAGGCCCAAGAGCCAAAGCCCAGTTGAAAGAAAAAATGGGCTCAAGAAAGGCCCAAAGTTAAGACATCAACCCAGAAAGTTGATGGATCAAAAATTATAAATAAATATATGTATATTCCTGACCCAGTTCGATCAGGAATTGCATTATATTCCTGGTCGAATGACCTGAGGTCGAAACCCTGTCGATCAGGGGTACAAAACGACCTTAATACGACCGAAACCAGGACCAATTCGACTAGAATGTGTGAAGAATTCCTGGTCGAAATCCTCGAGCTCGAAATATCGTCGACCTGGGAAACCAAAAGGGGGTTAATTCGGTCAAAAATGGAGATCCTGACCGAAAATCCTGACCGAAACAGAAATTTCCTACTCGAAAAATCCTGCTCGAAGTATACAAAAAAAAATAAATATGTGAAAATCCTGGCCGAAATTCGACCAGGATTCTTGCTCGAAAGGATTCTCCTCGAAAAGCTGTCGACCAGGACACAACGAAGGATAATTCGACCAGGATGCTGGTCGAATGGGATTCCTGGTCGAAATCTGTAAAAAAATAAAAAAAAAGAAAAGAAAGAAAAAGAAAGAAAAAAGGAAAAAGGGGGAAGAAAAAGAAGAAAAAATTTCTGGACAAATACAGAAAAATAAGGAAATTCCTTAAAATATTTTCTGAAAAATGTTAATATTTTTAGAAATAAGGAATAAATTCAGAAAATTAAGGATAAATCCCAGAAATTAAGGGAAAAATCCCGAAAATTAAGGATAAATCCCAGAAATTAAGGGGAAATCCAGAAAATTAAGGATAAATCCCAGAAATTAAAGGAAAAATCCAGAAAACTAAGGATAAATCCCAGAAATTAAGGGGAAAATCCAGAAAATTAAGGAAAAATCCTAGAATTAAGGGAAAATTCCTGGAAATTAAGGAAAAATCCCAGAATTAAGGGAAAAATTCCTGAAAATTAAGATAATTCCTGAATAAAAGGAATAAAAGTAAATCGTTGTAAATGTGTAGGTCGCTCCACACTTTACGCAAAAACGGTACCCTGAAAGGGAATGAACGAACTTAACTTTTACGAAATCTTACACGGTTTCCCAAAAGTTGGGGGCAAATGATAGGGATAAATAAATCCTGATTGTGTAATTAAATATTACATTAATTATAAATAATTTAGGCTGCTAGGCCCAATAAGAAGATGTATGACATTCAGACCAAAAAGGTTAACACATTGATCAGGCCTGATGGACCAGATTAGTCCTGATGGAACAAAGAAGGCCCAAAAACCCTGAATATTAATTAATTTCATAATTAATTAATAAGGGAAAAATCAGCTATTGAGAAGAGTCCCGATAAGGACATGAATCCTTGCAGATTAGCCTCAAAGAGACCTAGAAGGATAGGGAATCAGTTTCCTACTATTTAGGACTCCAAAGTCCATTATAATTTTGAGACTTGGCTACCAAGTCTCCTATACCAAGTCCAATTCAAGGACCACCAACATCTATATAAGGGGTCTCACCCCACAAATCAGAACTACCTTTTTTTAGCTTGATTCTCTAATTCACAGAGATACGTAGGCATCTCGTAAAGGTAGAGTTAAGCTACGAAATACGAGAGCAGCCATTAAAGGCCTTGAGCTCCCGAACCTTAGTGATAAATACAGCAAATAATAACCTTAGTTTTTTATCCATAACAGTATCTTAGTGCTCGAATAACCAATTTTTCTGCTTCAGTAGCATCGTTTGGTAACCAGCCGGTTTGAAAGTGAGCCTTAATGGGATCAATCCATGTCGTCCCTAGGCCTATAGGAGCCACAAGCTTAACATCAATGCTCCATGTTTTCAAAATGTGATAGTATACACTTCTAGAACTTTCTTCTATCTCAGATGATGCAAATTTTGACAACGCATCTGCCTTAGCATTTTCCACTCTTGGAATGTGCTCAACATGGCATTTATCGAATTGGGTCATCACGGCCCTTACTAGGCGGACATACTTAGCCATCGTCTTATCCCTTGCCTCAAACTCTCCCTTCACCTGGGATATGACCAACTTCGAGTCTCCACAGACTTTTAAGTTCTTGACTCTAAGTGTCCCAGCTAAGCCAAGACCAGCTATCAGAGCTTCATATTCTGCCTCATTGTTTGTGGTTGGGAAGTCTAGCTTCATGGCATACTCAATTAAGAACCCATCACGGCTTTGTAAAACCAAACCTGCTCCACTTGAATTCGTTTTTGATGCTCCATCAAAATAGAGAACCCAGTATTCTTTTCCCTTATTAACCTTCTCTTTATCCTCCTTATCAACTTCCTTGTCTTGAGGTATGTTATCTTCCTGCCCCCTGACTTCTTGGTTGGGTATGGTACATTCCACCACGAAGTCAGTTAGTGTCTGGGCTTTTATTGCCATTCGTGGCTTATACTTGTGATCAAACTCTCCCAGCTCTATTGCCCACTTGATCAATCTCCCACTTGCCTTGGGACTGTGAATGATATTTCTCAGGGGCTGATTCGTTAGCACCTCAATCTGATGAGCCTGAAAGTAAGGACGCGGCTTTCTTGAAGCCATTACCAAGGCTAGAGAAAATTTCTCAATAGTTGAATAATTTAACTCAGCACCATGCAGAGCTGACATAGTATACGGGATTCTGGACTTTCAGTTCCTCCTTAACCAATACAGCGTTCAAGGCACCCTCTGAAACAGCGGGGCCTGTGCCATATATTTCATCAATTCTTCGAAAGCCTTCTAGTTTTCCTCATTCCATACAAAGTCCTTAATATTTTTTAGTGACTTGAAGAATGATAGGCACTTGTCTCCAGGATTGCCTTTATTTTATTGGGGTTAGCCTCGATCCCTCTCTTGGAGACCATCAATCCCAAAATATTTCCAGATCCTACTCCGAATGCACACTTTGTAGGATTTAACATCATTTTGTGGTACCTCAGGACCTCAAAAGCTTCCCTTAAATGGGCTATATGATCAGTCTTTACTAGACTCTTGACTAACATGTCATCAACATAAACTTCCATAGTCTTGCCAGTAAGATCCTTAAAAATTTTATTTACCAACCTTTGATAGGTGGCTCCTGCATTCTTGAGACCAAACGCCATAACAAGATAACAATAAACACCAAAGTCAGTGATGAATGATACCTTTGGAATGCCGTCCTTGTGCATCTTGATATGATTGTATCCACTAAATCCATCCACGAAGCTCAACATTTCATGCCCAGCAGTGACATCTATCAAAGTATTGATCCTTGGTAACAGAAAATAGTCCTTAGGACAGGCATCATTTAGATCAGTGAAGTCCACACACATCCTCCATTTTCCATTAGCCTTCTTCACCATTACAGGGTTTGCTAACCACTCTGGAAATTGAATCTCCTCAATGAAACTAGCCTCCAAAAGATTCTCCACTTCCTGTTTTATAGCTTCTTGCCTTTCTGGAGCAAAACTTCTTTTCTTTTGTTTTACCGTCTTCCGATTTGGGTCCACATTCTGTTTGTGAGTAATCAGTTTCGGGTCTATGCCTGGCATATCAGCTGCTGACCATGCAAAAACATCACTATTTTCTTGCAAAAATTTCACCAACTTCCCTCTAAGGGGCTCCTCGAGCGTTGCTCCAATAAAAGTCACCTTCCCAGGATCTTCGGGGGCCAAAGGAATTGAAACCAAGTCTTCTGCTGGCTTCCCCCTTTTCTCATCATTCTCTTGGATATCCAGATCTTCAATAGGAAGAACCTACCCCCCAACTCCATCGGCCCTCAAAGAGGCCACATAACAGCTTCTAGCCATTTTTTGATCTCCTCTTTATTCTTCAATCCCATCTCGAGTCAGAAACTTCATAACTGAATGATAAGAAGAAGGGACTGCCTTGAAGGCATGTATCCCTGTTCTTCCCATGATAGCGTTGTAGGTCGAACTAGCCTTCACCACCACAAAGTCCAACATCTGAGTTGCTTGCCTTGGTTCCTGTCCTATGGTTGTTGGCAACTTGATTATTCCTTCTACGGGGCATTCCACTCCTGCGAATCCATATATCGGCATGTCGGTTGGGGTCAATTGGGAGTCATTATATCCCATCCTTAAAAAGGTGTCATGGAGCAAAATATCCACTGAAGCACCATTATCCACATAGACCCTTTTTACCGGGCTGTTCCCTATTATCGGGGTTATGACCAACGGGTCATCATGGTGAAATTTCACACCCTCCAGATCAGAATCATCAAAAGCAAATGTTACTTCTGTCCTGGCCCTCTTCGGGGCTTCTTCGACAATATGCATAACCTCTCTAGTATATGCTTTTCTGGAGTTTTTGGACAATCCAGCAGCAGTTGGCCCTACAAAGATTGTGTTTATCACAGGCCCTCAAGGTCGTGGCCCTCCATAAATTGTGTTTATAACCGGTCCTCTAGGCTGGGGATTCCGCCCCTGATCGTCTTGGTCCCTCCTATGATCTTCAAAGTTCTTCCTTCCATTGTTATTTCTATCCCCTCATTCTCCAGTGTATTTGTTCAATCTTCCTTTTCGAATGAGGAACTCAATTTCATCTTTTAGCTGCCTACACTCATCGGTGTCATGACCAACATCTTTGTGAAATCTGCAATACTTGCTCTTATCTAGCTTGGCAGGATCAACCTTCAAGGGCTTAGGCCAACAAATATCTCGATCTTTCTCAATTTCCATCAAGATCTGGCTTCTAGGTGCATTCAGCTTAGCGTACTCGGTGAACTTTTGCCCAGGTCCTCCCTTCTTGGGGGTTGAATCAGGGTTTTGCTCGGTTCTAGGATACTTGTCCTTAGTGATATACTCCAGATCAGTTTTCCGCTTCTTGCCTCCAGTGGGCTCATTACTTACTACGGTCTTCCTCATGCTTTTTTCAACCTTAATATACTTCCCTGCCCTATCTTGGAGCTGCAATATGCTTTCAAGGGGACGTTTGGCCAAGAACATCTTAAAAAACTCATCCCTAGTCCCTTGTTGCAGCGCTATCATGGCTACCTTATCATCAAGGTCTGGGACTTTTAGAGCCTCCTTTTTGAAACGATTCAGGTAATCTCTCAAGGATTCCTTTGTTCCCTGCACAATGCTCATAAGAGATGCTGAACTTTTCTCACGAACTCTCCCACTGATGAATTGCTTAATAAAATCCTGACTTAATTCTCTGAACGACCCAATAGAGTTTGGGGGCAAGCGACTATACCACCTTTGAGCCATACCCGACAGGGTTTGAGGAAAGGCCCGACACTTAATAGCATCATTCACGGGCTGCAACAGCAGTGCATTAGAGAATGTTCTAACATGATTTGCGGGATCTCCCGTGTCGTCATAAGCTTTTATAGTTGGCATCTTGAACTTCCTTGAGATATGGGCATTCATTATATCTTCAGTGAAGGGTGGAGTAGGATCATCAGGATCTCCAAGGGGAAGAAGATTGCTTGGATCAGCCCTTGGAACAACAGCCCTTCTTTGCACTGGACCATCCAGGTCTATGATGGGAGGAGGATTTCTCCCCCTAGGAGGTGCTGGGGGTCTGGTGGTCTGGTGCACCTCCAGGTCGCGCCTCAGCCTTTGAATCTCAGCCTCGTGAGCCCTGATTCTTTCCTGCACTTCTTGGGGATTCGTCCCTTGGGTGCTTTGAGGGCGTTGGCTACCATCAACCATCGGCTCTTTGCTAGCACGTCTCATTCTTGGGGCTACTTCATTATCCAAAGATTCGGAGTCTCTCTCAGTGTAAGGACCAGAAAATTCCTGATCCTCAAGGATATGAGCCAAACCTCGTATGTATGGGGGCGACCACCCTCGTGCTTCACTCCGCCCAGCATGTCCGCTTCCTCCAACCTCGGGGTAAAGGGGCTTCCCATAAGGGGAGTTAGTAGTAACAACAGTTGGATATTCAAACCCGATGGGTCGAGAATTCACAGGTGCATGTACTTGTTGAACTTGAGGATTCGTACCTTGAGTAGTTGAGGGGATCGTCCCTTGTTGCTGAGGTTCAGTTGCCCCTATCTGGGATTCTCCTTGCGTGGTTGCATAGGTTGAATAAGGAGGCACCTCCACAGTTGAAGAAATCACTTGGGTTGTTCCCGTTGGTGTTCCTCCTCAAGCGCTCTAACTGTTCTCCGTGTTCTGGCCATGGTTATTGTTGTTTTTCCCACAGACGGTGCCAAATATTATGGATTAAAAACTAATATATATAATTGTTGTATTTATTACTAAGGAACGTGAGCTCAAGGCCTTTAATGTTTGCTCTCGTGTTTCGTAGCTTAAATCTGCATTTACGAGATGCCTACGTATCTCTATGAATTAGAGAATCAAGCCAAAAAACGTAGTTCTGGTCTGTGGGGTGAGGCCCCTTATATAGATGTGGGAGTCCTTGAATTGGACTTGGTATAGGAGACTTGGTAGCCAAGTCTCAGAATTAGAATGGACTTTGGAGTCCTAAATAGTAGAAAACTGATTCCTTATCCTTCTAGGTCCCTTTGAGGCTAATCTGCAAGGATTTATGTCCTTATCGGGACTCTTCTCAATAGCTAATTTTTCCCTTATTAATTAATTATGAAATTAATCAATATTCAGGGTTTTTGGGCCTTCTTTGTTCCATCAGGCCTGATCTGGTCCATCAGGCCTGATCACTGTGTTAACCTTTTTGGTCTGAATGTCATACATCTCCTTATTGGGCCTAGAGCCCAAATCATGTATAATTAATGTAATATTTAATTACACAATCAGGATTTATTTATCCCTATCATGCACTGATGTGGTTTATAGAAAAGAAGAATGGATGTGTGACGTTACATGCGGATTATCAGAAGATGGAAAAGTTGACAAATAGGAAAAAGTAACCCTGCCTAGAATTGATTATTTATATAACTTAATGAAAGGAACGTGTTGGTTCTTAAAGGTTGACCCAGAGTAGGCTTCCATCAGTTGGAGGTTAAGTCTGGGGTCATATTAACGACCATGTTTAGAACGAGAGGGGGATATTGTGAGTTTCGGGTAATGTTAGTTGGATTAGCAAATTCACCGGTTGCGTTTAAAGATTTAATGAACATAATATATAAAGAGTACTTGGATGGTATAATTGTATTTATTGATAACATCCTCGCGCTTCAAGAACTAAGAAATGCCAAGTTGAACACCTAAAGAAATGCCCGCGAAAGGTTGAAAAGTAGCAATTGTACACTAAGTTTCAAAAGTGTGAGATTCTGGTCAAAAATCGATTATGAACCCCGATTGTTTGAGTAACTACCAACCAAGCAAGGTCCATTTAGGGACATATATATTGAGTAGAAGAGAAGAAATGAATATGATTAAGATTACTGAGGAATTAATAAAAGAATTGGAAGGAGTAAAAATTGGAATTCGAATACCTGAAGATGATAAGAAGTGAACATATGAGATTACTTTCTAGCCTTGACAGATGAGAATGAGTAAGAAGTGTTCGAGTGTTTGGAAACTAAGTTGAAAATAAATACTACCTATCATCCTTAGACGCAGGGTCAAAGTGAGAAGATGATTTGAGCAATGTAAGATATGTGGAGAGTATATATGTTGAGTCTAAAATAAACTGAGGTAACCACCTACTATAGATTGAGTATTCTATGTTAATAGTGATCATGTTGGTAAGAGAATAATACCTTGCGAAGCCTGGTATGGACATAAGCGTGGATCCTCACTCTATTGAGAGAAAGTGGGAGTAGAGATATTGTTAAGTCCTGAGCTAATTCAGTACATCAAGAATATAGTGGTGTTGCTTCGGAAGAGAGCTGAAACCGCTCGGGATAGCCAAAGAAAGAAAGCGGATTTGCATCGAAAGAATATTAATATATAGAATTAGGATTGTAATACAGAAAAAAGTTTCACCTTGAAAGAGATTGGTTAAATTTGAATATAAGGGACAAGTAGAGTCCTAAATGTATTGAACCGTTAGAGGTATAAATAAATATAGGCAAAGTTGTCTATGAGTTGATGTTGTCGCCGTAGTTGTAATGCACATATATAATGTGTTCCACGTGTCAATGTTAAGGCGATATATATCTGATTTGAACCAAGTCATTGATTAGGAGCCAATGGGCTCTTATCCAAATTTATTCTGCGTAAAATGATCAATCCTAAACCTGGATCGTTAAGAGCGAGTCCATAGGAAGGAGTTTATATCCCTAATAAGTATTCTTTGAATAAATCCCCGAGTGGAAGAGTCGACCTGGAAGTTAGAGTCAGATATGCTTGCCAAATATCCTCACTTATTTAGTTAGATCAGATTTTGAGGACAGAATCTTTTTAAGGGGGGAAGGATATAACGACTCGAATATTTTTATTATCTAAATGTGTAATTATTGAGTAATTAAATAAATAAACTATATATATGGGTTCCGTCAGCAGGTTATTGCTTTGTTATTATGTATATGTGATTACTAGTGTGCGGGATTGAATTGCGTGGTTAATTAATGGGTTGTATGATTTTGTTTCGCTGATAAAACTGATTTTATTGCAGTTATATTTCCATAAATATTTGGATTGTCTCTAAAATTATTTTTATGTTTTTATAATTTTAATAATTATTTTTGGGGATTTATAAAATTTAGAAATCAATATTTTATTAATTATTTATCTCTGAATGATTTTATGATTGTATTTATTAGTAAAATCAATCTTGAGTTCATAAATGTTTCAAAAATTACGAAATTCATATTTATTGAAGTTGGGAATATTCCGTGAATTTTAAAATTATTTTGGAAATTTTTATGATTAATTTCACCGCACGTTGATTCGTTTAATTGCTTAAAGCTGGTATAAATTACGTTTCAGAAATTGCTTTAAAATTTTGAAAATTTTGTTTTTATTTACTTCGGGATATTTTTAATATTTTAAGATTAATTTTGTAATTTTATAAGCTTATTTTTTTATGCGGCTTGACCCGATAAATGGCGAGATAGCGAACCAAAGTTGTAGTATACTTATTAATACGTGTCCCAAATTGCGAGACACGTGGAAATCAAATAAGGTTGTGAGAGCCACATGTTCGCTGCAGAGTAGTTAAAAAAACAACGGACAGGGAAGGGGGGCTTAATCTCTCGACTGTCTCTCTTGCGTCTCTCTTTTCTCTTTCACGGTACAACACAGCCGCCTCCATCTCTGTTTGTTTCTTTTAATTACAACTCGATTCCGAGTTGTTCCTAGCCCTGTACTCGGTAATTCCGGCCATTCTTGCCCTGTTTCTGCCGCCGAGGTCTCTTATTTTTCCGATGAGTTGCCGCCTTCTTGGTGGGTGGCTCTGTTCCCTGTGTTTGTATATACTTATATATGTGTATAGGCGGATGGGTCAGTTTGGGGTTGGTTGTTGTGTTACTGCCGCTCCTGTGTGTTAATTATGCCGCCTGGTTCCCTCCTTTTTCCGGCCGCGCGTGTGCACGTGGCCCAGTGGTTCTACGATTCTCATAATAGAACATAAATGTTTTAAGTTACGTATCCCCCGTAGTTATAAAACACTGTTTTCAAATTGTTTTGGGGAAAAGTAACTTCGAAAGGTACCTATCTCGAATGAAATGATTTGTGAACTGGATTTTATATGTGTGCTGGTAAAATGAATGGTTTTGAAATGAGTTAGGTACAAGTGTTTTGAAAACTGGATAAAACGATTAGATATGGGATACATTGGGGCCAGGGGGCCTATTGAGGTGGCGTAAGAGGCTAATTCGGTTGCGCACACTATATAACTGATTAGTTCAGCAGGTCAGAGACCTAACTAGTCTCTGAGTTCCGGAACAGGTAAATGGGATGGCAGTTAGAGCCGTCTGGTGTTGATAGCCTGATCAGTTGTCTTCACATATCCATACGTATCTGATTTGGCTTTGTGATTCTCGTAACGGAACAAGTGAGTTATATAGTGGATTTGGAAATAAAAATGGCATGCTAGAATTAAACTCTGCTATTTGTACACAGCACACTACTATGTTTGTTTTGTTGAAAGCATGCTAGTTTTGAGTATCCCGTTTATGAATGTTTTACATGTCTTGCAAACGAGCTATAATCTCTGTTCCTATCACTGCTTTATCATAAACTGATTTACTTGTTACTCATATAGTGGTACTGCTGAGCAATTGATTGCTCACCCTTGCAGAATGTTTTATATATGTATTACAGATGCCTAGGAGATTCTTCCGTGATAGTCGGGCAGAGTTCCAGTTCCCTCCGTGTCAGGCTCCTCTGAGATGGTTGTGTTGGACCAAGGATGGTCTGTTGAGTTACCGTGTTAAGTTAGTTGCGTCAGTATGGTTGTTGTAAGTCGGTTTTGTAATAGTTGTAACCTAAATCATACTTAAACCTGGAAAAGATCTTGGTAAAAGGGGTCGTGTTTTTGTTAAGTTGGATTATATTAAGCTGTTATTATTGTTATTGATGACATCAACTCCTGACCCCGGGGTTGAGGCCGTCACAATGATGAGCCTTTTGCTTGCCATGACACACTATTTAGGAACTTGAAAATGTTTGAAATGTTTGGTAGTAGAACAAATGTATGCCACTCCCTTGCTAGGCTGTAGATAAGCTTCTGGGAAAGCAGCTACTTGTGCATTCTTTAATTCTGTTAGCAAGAGAGTATCTTCATGAATCACAATTTTGACTTTGCTTATCAAAACATCTAATTCAGATGCCCTCCTAGAGATAAGATAGTTACGGGACACCTGTATACATCTGTCTACCCCTGAGTCATTGATTTTGACCACTATCCTTCTTTCCTTGAAATTATCTTTAGTTACCAATATCACTCTTATTGAATTTATTATCCTGTCCAATGCTATCTTGTAGGTGAAGAAATTGTTATTGAGAGAAACTCTGAGTGCCTTAAGCAGTTCATCAAATTCTCTGCTTTGACTGGGACCCTCAGCAGCCTTAAAAAGTCTCTCCATTCCAATATCAATTTGTCGATTTAAACTCTCTTCAGCACTTTGGACTTGTTGAGATGACCTTGATTGTGCCAACCTAGCCTCTATCTCCCCCTTAGTCTTTTTGACAGGCATGAGAAGGGGAGTAGGGATTTCAGGTATTACTTGTTCAGGCAAAGAAGGTAGTGGTATGTTGAGTTTACCCATGATGGCTCCTAAGGCTATGGAATTTTACATTTGAAAATGCTGATGAGAGTCCACCAGAGTTTGGATGTCTGTTTGTTAGCTCTTGACAAGAGATGTCAAAGCCTGAACTTGTGCAGTGAGAGAGGAGTTGGAGTCTTGCAATGCTGTGACTTGATCCTGTAGAGACTGAATTTGCAGATTTGTTGAGGTGGATCCAGGCTGATAAGAGCTGCTAGATGTGCCAAAGTGTTCTCCTACAGCCTCTTTGATCCCTTCTAATAGCAATGCTGAGGGTTTATATCTGCTCTGGTTAAGTTGATCCAGCTGGACCTTGGTCTCATTTGAGTGAGTAATTTGTTACTGGATCACTGTATGGAGATTTGTGAAGGATATTTTGAGATTTTTGACTTCCTTCTCAATAGAGGCAAGATCCATCCTAGCCATTTGCTTAGAAAAATACTTGAATTTTGAAGAGATCTGCTCTTGAGATGGTATGATCATGTCCATTTTCTCATTCACCGGTTTTCTGATTCTGTCTTCATGACCAGTGAGCTTGATTTCAAGAGCCTTACTAAACAGATGAAATGCTTTGAGCTGAGCTTTGTATACATCTGTAATGGCATCATAGACAGCTTCTGGACTCAAGTCTTTTGCATTGCTGCCCAGAATAGTAACATACTCTTCTCTAAATCTGGCCAAAACTTGATTCAACTCCATGGAAAAATCCTGAGACAGCCATGCATCCACATTCCCATCTGGCTCCGCATTATTGACAATTTTCTCCTTTTGCTCCTCAACTTTATTGTAAGCAAGCATAATTGCTTGATAATCTTGGTTGCTCATGTTTGAAGTTAAAAGATGTTGTGAGATGTTAGCTAGTCCAGAGATCTGCTCTACTAGTAGATCATCTACAGGAGTTGGTTGATAGGCAGATTCTTGTAGCCACTGAGAGAATATATGAGGTTGTTGAGGTTGAGAGCTTGATGGTTCATCAGAAACTCCTGTGACTGAGATCACAGTTTGACTCACAGATTTCTCTGTGGTTATGACAGTGTGTTGTCCTCCACTTGTAGTGGGAACCTCCAATTGAATTGGAGGGGATTTGACTGGGGTACTTCCATGTGCACCAGCCTCAAACCCTTGTGTGAATTGCAACACACTGGCACTTGAATGTGCTAAGCTTTCCTCCCCTATAACAGGATCATGGGCAATTGTTTTTCTAGCTTTGACTGCTAAGGCAGCTTTTGCTAGAGTTAGGAGGGGAGTTATTCCTTCTTGACTAACCTCCGATTGAATTAGAGAGGATTTAGATAACTCCCCATCAGGAGTACTACCCTCAAACCTATCAGTCTGTTAGGACTGTTTTGCACATGAAGGTGCATTAGTGATATTCATAAAAAACTGATAAGTTTCCATGTTTGTGATACCAGTTCCCTTTTCTCAAACAACAAAGCTATTGAGGAACATTTTGAGGATTTTTTCCTTTTGTAAAACATGTTCCTTTTGAGAGTTACCTGAGTGGGATTGTATTTGAGTTTGTGTTTGTGTTGCTGTACCTAGGTAAACTGCAGTTTGGTTTTGAAATATTTTAGCTGCAGTTTTAGCACTAATACCTGTGAATTGATTATTTGAATTCCCTGTTGATGTCTTGTATCAGACCTATTTCCACGTAAATAAGAAATCATATACGCATGTAGATGTGTCAATAAGTTAGAGAAATTGGAGACAAAGTATGTCAAAAGTATTTTTTTTAACAAAATTTATGAATTAAATTTGTTCAGTTTGTCATACTTTTGCTTCTTTTGATCTATTATTTATTAAGTTCATATAATGAAGATATGAAGTAATAAATATTCAGTTTACTTAGAATTTTGAAAAATTCCAAGTTCAAATTAATCAAGAAGTCTGGGTATTTATAGTGAAGGTAGATGACTTGCCGAGAACTCAAAAATAGACATTTGAAGTTGTCTATCGAGAAGTCATTTAAAGAAGTGAAGTACATGTCGAGAAGTCATTTTAATTACTATTACAGAGAACTCAAACTTGACTTATCGAAATGTCAAATAAATACCCAGTTTGTCGAAAAAGTGGACTAAATCAATTCTAACTTTTATTTGAATAAATTCGAAATAAAATTAGAATAAATTTTCCAAAAGTAATTTACCAAAATAATTTATCAGTTTAAATTATTTCAGTTCTGAGTTATTGATAAGTCAAGAATAGTACTTGTAGAGAACTCTGTGAATGAACATTATTAGAGAACTCTACAACGACTTGTCGATAAGTCATTTTAAACCTATCGAGAAGTCACTCGAGAAGTTAGTGAGTTGACTTATCGAGGACTCACTCGAGAAGTCCTAAAATGACTTGTCGAGAAGTCAATTTATACTTATCGAGAACTCAGTTTTCTAGATACTTTTGGTTATTATCATTCTTCCTTGAGTTAATTTTACATATTAAGGATGTAAATTAACACCTAAGCAGTTTACTCAGAATTTGAAAAGTTCCAAGTTAAATGATTTTCAGAGATTTCTGAAATATTTATAATTAATATTTCAGTTAATTTCCAACTTAATCAAATTAATTTTGATTTACTGGAGATTAATCTGCTGCACAACATTAGTTGAGTTCTTGCTTTAGGGTGAAGAATTGAGCATTCCAATTTCACCTACAAGTCTAGTCAAAGTTGCTTCATCCAAAGGTTAGGAAAAATGTGAGCTGGTTGTTTTTCTGTTGGTACAAAAATAAGTTCAATGGTACCATTAGTAGCATGTTCTCTAATAAAATGGTACCTCACATCAATGTGCTTTGTCCTAGAATGATTAACTGGATTAACTACTATAGATATAGCACTAGTATTGTCACACATGATAGGAATTTTGTGTAACACTAGGCCATAATCCATTAGCTGATTTCTAATCCATAGCACTTGAGCACAACAACTTCCTTCAACTATGTATTCAGCTTCAGCTATAGAAGTTGACACATATTGTTGTTTCTTGTTGTACCAGGATACAAGTCTTTGTCCAAGAAATTGAAAGCTTCCACTAGTACTCTTTTTGTCAACCCTGCATCCAGCAAAATCTACATCTGTGTATCCAACAGCTTCAAAACCAGTTCCCTTAGGATACCATAATCCCAAGTTAGGAGTCCCCTTCAAGTATCTGAAAATCCTCTTTACAGCCATCAAATGTGATTATTTTGGACTTGCTTGAAATCTTGCACATAGACATGTTGCAAACATGATGTCTGGTCTACTTGCTGTTAAGTAAAGCAATGATCCAATCATCCCTATGTAGCTTGAGATATCTACACTTTTGCCCTTTTTATCCTCATCCAACTTTGTTGCAGTAGACATAGGTGTAGATGCAGGTGAACAGTCAATCATTCCAAACTTTTTCAGAAGATCCTTGACATATTTAGTTTGGCTGATGAAGATACCATCACTTCTTTGGTTGACTTGGAGTCCAAGGATGTAACTTAGTTCCCCCATCACACTCATTTCATATTCACTTTGCATAAGCTTGGAGAATCGTTGGTACAGCTTCTCATTAGTAGAACCAAAGATGATATCATCCACATAGATTTGAACTAGGATCATATCTTCACCATGTTTCTTGTAGAAGAGAGTCTTTTCTATGGTTCCTCTAGTAAAATCATGCTTTAATAGGAATTCTGATAGTGTGTCATACCAAGCTCTAGGTGCCTGTTTTAGTCCATATAGAGCCTTGAGTAACTTATACACAAAGTTAGGAAATTTTGGATCCTCAAAGCCAGGGGGATGCTGTACATAAACTTCTTCTTTTAGCTCACCATTCAGAAAGGCACTTTTGACATCTATTTGATACACTTTGAAATTTGAGTGTGCAGTAAATGCTAGAAAAATTCTTATAGCTTCAAGTCTTGCAACAGGAGCAAAAGTTTCATCATAATCAATCCCTTCTTCTTGTGAGTAGCCTTTTGCAACCAACCTTTCTTTGTTTCTGGTAACTATACCATTTTCATCCATTTTGTTCCTGAACACCCACTTTGTTCCAATAATGCTTCTGTTCTTTGGTGCAGGAACTAACTTCCAGACTTTGCTTCTTTGAGACAGAAAACAAGCATGTAGGCACTCATTAGCTGTTACACTTCTAGTCCTCACACCAGCAGTAGGATCACTAATAATTGTTTCTCTAGAGTGACTTATATTCCACTTTCTTGTGTGTATTTATTGACTAGTGCCTTCATTATTTTCTTCATTATTGGTATGACTGGTAGATCCTTCTTCTCTTTCTCCCCCTGAGTTTGTGCCATCAAATTCAGGTGTTTGAGATGAGCTTTCATTCCCATGATTTTCTTGCTCAGCAGACTCTTCATACATCATTTGTTGTGCATTAACTTCATCTTCTCCATCAGAATCACAATCAATTTTGAGGTTATCAAATGCAAGGGCTTTAGCTTCATTGTCATCAAGGCATTCCAAGTCTAGACACTTGTCTTCATCAAAGGTCACATCTGTGCTTTCCATGATTCTTTTGATCAATCACATAGACTTTGTAGGCTGTTCATTCCTGTGAATATCCCAGAAAAAATGCTTCAAAGACTTTTGAGTCAAACTTTCCCACATATTCAGAGTTGTCTTTCAAAATGTAACACTTGTTTCTAAACACATGAAGATGCTTTACAGTAGGCTTTCTCTTGGACATGATTGAGTAGGGTGACTTGCCATGTGCCTTGTTAATGAGATATATTTTATGTGTATACCATGCAATGTTGACAGCCTCTTCCCAGAAACTTGTTGGCAACTTGGAATCTTGCAGCATTATTCTAGCAGCTTCAACAAATTTTTAGTTCTTTCTCTTAACTACTCCATTTTGTTGACATGTCCTGGAAGCTGAGAATTCTTGAACAATGCCTTTGCCTTTGCAGAATTCACTTAATGTAGCATTTCTGAATTTTGTTCCATTGTTACTTCTCAGTATTTTCACACAATTGAAATCTTCAGCTTGCTTTTCTATCTTCTTGATGTGCTCAATTATGATATGTAGAGTTTCATCTTTAGAGTACATAAACTCTATCCAAGTGTATCTTGAGAAATCATCCACCATCACAAGTGCATATCTGTTCCTTGAAATAGATAAGACATTTACAGGGCCAAACAAGTCCATGTGAATTAGTTGCAAGGGTGCACTAATAGAATTCACAGTTTTTGACTTATGACTAGATCTTTTGATCTTTCCTTTCTGACAAGCTTCACATACTTCAACTTGAGCAAACTCCAGTTTGGGCATGTCTCTTACTAACTCCTTTTCGACTAAGTTGTTAATTGCCTTGAAATTCAAGTGAGACGGCTTCTTATGCCATAGCTTGCTTTATTCTTCTGATGCCTTGGTGTAGAAGCACTAAATACCATCCTTATTTATTGAGTCCAAGTCTGCAATAAACAAGCTTCCTTTCCTTGCTCCTTTCAGAGCAATTTCACCAGTTTTCTTGCTGATAAAGGTGCATTCTTCTTTTTTGAATAAAACTTCAAAGCCTTTATCTGCAAATTGGCTAACACTGAGAAGATTCACCTCAAGACCAGCTACTAGTGCTACATCATCAATGACAATATTTTCAGAAATAATCTTGCCATATCCCATTTTGAATCCTTTGCTGTTGTCTCCAAAGGTCACCAATAGGCCAGCTTTCTCCTCGAACTGTGATAGCAGGGCCTTATCACCTGTCATATGTCTGGAACATCCACTGTCAATGATCTATATGACTTTCTTTACTTTGCCATGCACACAATGAGATTCAGGTGTGTTTAGTAACCCAAGCAGTGTTGGGTACTTTCTTCTTGTTAACTGATTTAGCAGAAGTAGAGTGATTAATTTCAGATAAAATAGCGTTCAATGATTGTTGTGCATGTTCCCTTTCTGATGTAGACTCAATTTGAGTTACTCTTAAGTATATTCTCAGTTTGTGACAACTCTTCATCACTTTCAAGTTACACGGGATGCAATCAAACTTATCACAGAATGAGTAGGGATCATCTAAATCTGCTTCATTATATTTATAGGTTCCTTCAGTTGGCTTACTAACACCCTTTTTACAAGGATGAGTTGGATGATTTGTAGAACTACATATTCCACACTTCTTGCCAGGAATGTCTGCAACATAGTTCAGATTGTTGCTTTTTTTCCCAATTCTCCCACTTCTATTTTTCTTCTTCTTCCTTCATCTTCAATCTTGGTTTCATTGATAGGAGTCTTGACACTTTGGTTGTCCATGAGTTTTTCTTCAGCCTTGGAAGATTGAATTAAATCTGCATTTTTCTTTTCATTATCCTCATCTGCAATTTCTTGCTTGATAATCAATTCTTCTTCACTGAAGTTTACCTCACAAGTCTTAAATACTGGTGACCCAACATTTTTCAGCATTGCTGGAACATTTTCACTCTTTGTTGCTTTTTCTCTGTCACCACTATTTTTCTTCTTGCTGTTTAAGGTATTATAATCAAGACCAATGGCAATGTTTGCACATGGTTTATTTTTCTCATGGTACTGACCAACCAATACAGATGCATTCTTGAAGGACTTCAACTTTACTTCACTTTTCTCCAGTTTTTCTCTTAGCACGGCTTCAATCTCATTTGCACACTTGAGCTTGTTTTTCAGATAGCCATTTTCTTGTTTCAAAGCTTCAAGCTCCACTATCAACAATTCAGCTTCTTGTTTTTCACTTTCAAGCTTCTCATTTAACTTTGTTAATCCGCTAACTTCTTCATTAGCAGCAACCATGCTTGTATGAATGTGAAACATTTATGTGCTCATCTTTTCAACAGTTTCCTTATATTGATTCACATTTAAATCAGTGGAGGTAGGAGTTGGTACCTGTGATTTAGATGAGGATGATTCTCCTTGCTCCAAGGCCATGAGTGCATAGTTTCCAAGTTCTTCATCTTCATTATTTTCAGAATCATCCCAACTTTTACCTTCTGCAATATAAGCTTTACTTTGCTGTTTCTTCAGAAGAGCGTCATACTTTGCTTCCAGTTAAAGATAAGCCTTATCTTTCTTTTCCTTCTTGGGTTTCCTGCATTCTGTAGCAAAGTGGCCTAGTTCATCACAGCTGAAGCACCTTATATTAGATTTGTTAACAGATCCAGTTTTGTAACCACTTTTGCTATCAGAATTATACTTCCTTTTCTCTTTCCAGCTACTATCTTTGTTAAAAGACTGTCCTTTACTTTTGAAGTGTCTTGACTTCCTTACTCTAATGTTAGAGAATTTTCTAGCCAGATAAGCCATTGACTGATCTAGCTCATCCAGTTCTTCAAGAGTGTAGAACTCATCCTTTTCCAATTCTAGTATGACTTGCTCCTGTGAATTAATTGTTCTCTGCTCACTTGTTGAGACAACTGAGGTATGAGATCTGAGTTCATCATTAGATGTTTGGCCTTCATTTACTATTAAAGCACTTGAACCATCTATAACATGTCCTTGGCCAGATCTCAATGATTGCCTTTAAATCATCTCTAGTTCATAGGTTTTGAGAATTCCATATAGAACTTCCAGAGTTATCCTGCTCAAGTCTTTCCCTTCCCTGATTGCTGAGATTTTCTGTTCCAAATGATCCAGAAGAGTAAGCAAAAACTTTAGATTCACCTCTTCATTTTTATAGTACTTGTCATAAAACTGCAAGTCATTTATCAGCTTATTAAATCTTTCAAACACTTCAGTAATTCTTTCCTTGGGCTTAGCCATAAAACCCTCATACTGTGAAATCGGTATTCTTCTTTGATTAGATCTAACTTCCTCAGTTCCTTCACATAGTATTTCAATTTTCTCCCATATTTTCTTAGCAGTGTCACAGTTGACAATGTTGTTGTACATCACATTGTCAAGTGACTCAATCAATATCAATTATAAGCTGCTGTCCAGGGAGACTTTCTCCTTTTCAGGGTCAGAATACTCAAATGGATCTTTAGGAGCATAATGAGCTAGTATGACCATATCTCCATCTGTAGATTCCTCAACTCTTACCATAGGAATGAAGGGTCCATTCTTGAGAATCTGAACATAGAATGGATTGGCCATCTTGATAAATAGCATCATTTTCTTTTTCCAAAGAGTGTAGTTAGCTTTGTCAAAGGCAGGAATTTTGATGCTACTGATTTTCTGTGTATTCATTCTTCCAAGATCTTGAATCTGTTTGCTTTCAGATTTTGCTCTAATATCACTTGTTAGGTAATGAATCACAAATAGAGGGGGGGTGAATGTATTTTCTGATTTTAGACTTTTCTTGAAAGATAATGGTTGAACAAAGTAAATTATATCTTGTATAGAAAAGTGTTCATGCAGAAATTAAACTTGCATAAAATAAAGAACACAGATCTTCAAAACTCACTTAATTTTTATATTAAAATTAAGATGCTTTGATACAAAATTTCTAAGCTCTTCTAAGTTAAAGAGCTCAGCTTCTTCTCGAGAGTGTTACAAGAATTTTTTTATCTAATATGTTACTTCTAACTAGAGGACCAGCGTAAACTTTATAGCTCAGTTAACTGCTGGTTTACACAGTGGATAAAAAATATGCTATTAGCTTTTCTAAACTATCACTTGTCATTTCTATTTATAGAAAAGCAAATCTTCCATTTCTGGCTTAGCATATCTTTAGCATCCCGTATTTACTTTAATCTTCCTCTGTCAGTTAATCTTTTCCATTGATCTTGCACACTCTTCAAGCTGCTTTTTGTAGACTTGTCAATCCAGCTATTGGATTGTTTATTGATTGTTTATCTTGGATATTAAATTGATCTGCAATTCTGTACTTTGAGACTGTACTTCGAGATCTCTAGTTTGATTCATTTGAACACTTGATATCTCGATAAGTAGAAAGGCTTATCGAGATCTCTGGTACTCTATAATGAGTTTGTCTTGTAGAGGTCTTAGCTCATCGAGATCTCTAGTTTTCATAACTTCACTTGACTTGTAGATATCTCTAAGTTCTCGAATGGATATAGACTTGTCAATAACTCTGAGTTCTCTAGTGAAGGAATGACTTGATGATATCTTTTTGACTTCTCGGGTAACTTTCCTGACTTCTCTACTCCTGGTGGATAATGCTTATCCGTTGAGTAGATATTGCTCATCCGTCGAGTAGAAGTATAGCTTATCCGTCGAGTAGATATTGCCCATCCGTCGAGTAGATGTTATTCATCCATCAAGTGGATATATATCTCATCCGTCGAGTAGATATTTTTTATCCGTCGGTACTCTCTGGAGTTTAAATGACTTCTCGATAAATCATTCTGGAGTTCTCGAATGACTTCTCTATAACATTAAATCTGTGACTTGTAGAGATCTTGACTTAGAACATTTTTCTCCAAACAGATTTATTCAACTCCAAGCTTCTTCAAAATTCTTCTGAGGCATGATCTTCATTATCTTCTTCCAGATAGAATCCTTAGGCTTGTGACTGTTTTAGGAAAAAGACTTCAGTCTGCTCCTTTGCATTTTTACAGATTTTAAGTATTATAAATACAAAATACAAATTTAGATAACAATACAACTTACTTAGAGTTGACAAGTTGTCTTAGTCTTGTTAAAGTACGGACATGTCTTTTACAACACTTATATTATATATATATCCCCTTAAAAAAATTTTGTCCCCAAAATTAAACAGAACCAAAACTCTCGCACCTAATTCGGATAAATACGAATACATTTCATATATAGAAAATAAACAAATCAGACTCAGCACGCTCAACACAAAGAATAATTAGTAAGTTTGCCCGTTCATTTATAATCAGAATTAAAGTAGCATATCTTGCATGCATGCATGATGATTGTACCAATTACTAACTCACGAAAATTAATGGTACTAACCAATTTAGCATTGCACAAGCCGGATTACTCACGTCCCTAAGTCTTTATAGTACTAAAATCAACTATCAAATCAATTAAATAGGCATGCTGACCAACTAAATACTTAACAAAAGAACATTAAAATATTCATATATAGTAAACTAGTAATTTCAAATTGAACACTTATAAAAAATAAAGTAATACTTAACAATTTATTGCTCGCAAAAAAAACAGATTGTATGGAATTAGCGTAAAACATAATGAATTCTCAAAATACTTATCACAACCTTTAGGTTAATCTAAATATATATTAATTTATTTTATTTTTAAAGACCCGCTGATGTCAGGACTCCCCTCATCAAATAACAAAGCAATTGAACTTGTAATATTAAATTACAAATCATAGTCAGATGACACATAAATATTTATGCAAACTACAGGAAAAATAATTACACCACCCCAACCTTTTGAATAAATTTGACTTATCACATTTATATATATTTATTAGTATAACACATATAGCATGCTAACAAACTAACACATTAACATATCATTTTAACATACATGACAAACAAATATTACTAAAATATTATAACTCATATTTTATAAAACAAGTTAGAAGTATGTGACAATTTTCATTAGCATACACCATATGAGATCGATTAAATATTTTTTCAGAATCATATAGTAATTGAATGTAAATAAATACATAATTCAATGATAAAAGAGAGATAATAATGACTGACGTGATACGAGGACACATACAAGATATGTACATGATATAGTTAACATATTTAACCTAGCACAATTATTAATATATTCAAATAAAATAAAGTTTAACTTGCACATATACACACCACGAATCAGTACATTCAATACATCCTAGTAGCATAGTCGCATTATAAGGACTCATATATTTATATAATTTTGAAAGTGTAATTATTGAATAATTAATTAAATAAAATAATATGTATATTGGTTTTTCCAGCTATGTGTTGGTTCTTATTATTTATATGTGAATTATTGGTATATAGGATGGAATTGTGTAATTAATTATTAAGTTGTATTGTTTTGTTTCACTTTTAAAAGTGATTTTATTGCATATTAATTTTCATAAATATTTGGATGGTCTCTAAAATTGGTTTTATAATTTTATAATTTTAATAATTATTTTTAGGATTTTATAAAATTGAGAAATTAATATTTCATTAATTATTTATCTTTAAATAATTTTTTGATTGCATTTATTTGTAAAATCCGTATTTAATTCCAAGATTCTTCAAAAATTATGAAACTCATATTTTATTAAGTTCATAATATTCTGATAATTTTAAAATTATTTTGGAAATTTTTGGGTATAATTTCACCCGCGCGTTGATTCATTTAATTATTAAAAATGGGTATAAATTACGTTTCAGAAATTGTTTTAAAATCACGAAATTTTTGTTTTCATGAACTTCGGGATGTTTATAACATTTTAAGACTATTTTCTTAATATTCTGAAATTGTTTTTTTTGCACCTCGGTCCGTTAATTTCGAATTTCGGTGCAAAACATGCCTTTAAATCTTCGTAATTATCCCAAATACAACGTGTCAGTTTCATATAATATACATTGCCACGTTTTGTAATTAAAGAGGAGGGAAAAAATAAAAATAAATAAACAACAGGGGGCTCCCCCCTTTTTTTGTTCACTCGGCTTCCTGTTTGTCTCTCTCTCATCTTGACTCTCCCCTCTCTCTCCTCTTCGTTCTTCTTCATGTTGCTCTCGATTGCCTCTGTTTGCTTGGTTTCCGGCCTATTTGTCGGCGAGTCGCCGCCCTTGTGCTTGGCTTGGCTGCTACTGTGATTCTGTTTATATGCATATATATGTGTATATCCGTTGTATATATATGTGTGTGATATGTGTAGTGATTGTGTGTGAGTTGTATGTACGTATGTTTGTGTTCGTGTGTGGGTGTGGCTGTGTTTTTCCTGCCATCCCGGTATTTTCCGGTTGCTTTCCTGCGGTCCTGTTGTGGCGCGTTGCGCGCGTATTTCCCTGTTTTGTTGGTTGCGTTTGGTTTCATTGATCTGAATTAATTCATATTATTTCATAAACTGCATGGAATTATGACTATGATTCGTGATATAAATAATTTCGTGCGATTGATTTTAATCGAATAAATCGGTGAAATTTTTGTGTTGGAATCTTAATTATCGGGTGCCCCGGAAATTTTGCCGCCGTCCGCAATGAATTTTTACGAGCGGACGGTGGACCGTGATGATCGTTATCTGAGTCCTAATTTTATAAAATAAATAAAATGAATCGTATAATTGGTTTTGTATGTAAATAACTGTGTGATTGTGGAATTTGTACTGTGACGAGACTTGTGATTTGTTGCTTGTTGACGTCGATTGTGATCGACGGGTAGGCTTATAAATAGAAAAGATGCTATCGAAAAGTTTTCTAAAAATTTATTTTTAATACGAAAAAATTACTTTATAATAAGGATTACGTGATTATGTGTATAATTGTTATACGATTCGGGTTATCGAATTGGGTTATTAGGATTCGAGGATATCAAGCATGTCGGTATAACTAATTAGGGTATTCTGTTATTGTAGATCCCGGTCGAGTTTCGCAAGGACTACAGTCAGCGTGAAAGCTACCCAGGGTTTTGTAAAGCGTTGCAAGACAAATACCCCTGACCATTATTTTATGGTTCAGTACGTATGAATAGACTGTTATTTTATTCTCGTTAAGGAACAGAAACGTTTTAAGTTACGTATCCTATGTAGATATAAATAACTATTTTAAAACATGTTTTGGGCGAAAAGTAACTTTGAAAGGTACCTATCCCGAATGAAACGATTTATGAACCAGATTTTTCGTGTGCTCTTAAAATGAATGATTTTTAAAGGGAATAGGTACAAGTGTTTTGAAAACTAGATAAAACGATCATATACGGGATACATAGGGGCCAAAGTAGGCCTATTGAGTTGGCGTAAGAGGCGAATTTGGTTGTGCGCAATTCATAACCGATTAGTCCAGCAGGTCAGAGAGCTAGCTAGTCTCTGAGTTCCGGAACAGATGTATGGGATGGCAGTTGGAGCCGTCTGGTGTTGATAGCCTGATCAGTTGTCTTCACATATCCGTTACATATCTGATTTGGCTTTGTTATTCCCGTAAGGGAATAAGTGATTGATACAGTTGATTAATAAATGTGAATAGCATGCTAAAATTGGACTCGGGTACTCACACAACACACCAATACGTTTGTTTTGTTAAGAGCATGCTAGTCAATGATATCCAGTTTCTTTATTTACTATTATTTTAAATCATTTACAGATTACGGATTTCATGTTGATTTACAGTTTTGTTCCTATAATTGTTTACATTACTTTTTTTTTTATCTTGATATTCATATGTTGGTACTGCTGAGTGATTATGCTCACCCTTGCAACCTAGATCGGATCTTGGTTTGGGGTCGTGTTAGTATATAATAATAATAATCTTGTTGTTTACATTTATATTTGTCGTGTTTAGTGACGTCAACTCCTGACCCCGGGGTTGAGGTCGTCACACGCATACTTTAGACAAAATGAAACTAAAAATATAACAGAGAACGTATATACAAGTATGATTTTTTTACAACTAATTCACAAATATTGGGTTAGGCAAAAAAAAACTAATTTTACCAGGAAAATAATAAAATTTCATTCTAAAAATTTTGCATCTATCTTTAAATAAAGTCTTAAAATAAAATACTTGACACACACAAATATCTAATCTACAAAGATTTCTATTTTGTAATTTATGTTTATATTTTTTTCCAAAAAAATAAATCTTATCTCAAATCAAATAATCCGCACAAAAAGGTTTTAGAATATTTAAAATAAATATTTATTTAATTAAATTTAAAAAATATCTATCAAATAAATAAATAAAAATTCACGAGTTTGACAACAATATAAATTACAAAAGTTATACGGTAGATTATTTAGTATACTCACCAGTTAAATATTATTGTATCAAATATATTCTCTCTCCTCGCAACATGCCCACATAAATTAATAGATTATACAAATTTCTTAACTGTCACACGCTATGTAAGACCATGTCATAAATGGTGTTAACTTCCAAAGAATTGACAAGCTCAATTTATATATTTCATTAAATAAAAGCACTAACAGAAGGTAAAAAAATTATTAACACAAATGTGATACATCACCTTATATTAGTAATTTTTTTACCTCGTGAATTATATGTTAACCTCTGTAAGCATGTGACAATGTAACTATCTACAAATAATAACAAATTATGCAATTTAATACCAACTGATAGCCTAAATTATCAAATACCTTGGCTATAACAAAACATAAGTAATTTGATTAACCAATTATAAAAATTGATGAAACTCTACGAACTCTTTAATTTCACGAAACCAACTTAATAGAGCATGGATATCTGTTTTACTTTGGACTATCGGAATTAAAAAATAAATAAGATGATAATAAAACATATATCTGTAACGTATTAAAATTGTTATAAGATATATTATTAAAATAATTAATCTCTAACAACATGAGTATATACCCTAACTTGATCACCTTATTAACACTAAATTAATATTAATTAATTTAATAAATATGAAATTCAACTTATATAATTAACTATAGGTAATAGTTAAACAACAATCCTCACAACTAATTTGATTATGACTTAAGATCAGTGTTATAAATATCAGAAATCGGACTAGATCGGTCTACTTACCGATTTACGATTTCTCGGAAATCGGGGATTTATCGGAATGCTAAGTCAGAATAAAATCAGATATATTTTAATATTAATTTTATAAAATATTCATATTAAGTAAGATTATTATTTTTATTTATACACAAATATATCTTTAAAATTTAAATTTAATTATTTTTTATAAATAAAAATTACTACTCACAACCACACCAGAGAGATGTAGGCTGTTTATAAATGGGAATGAATAAATCTATAAGGCTCCAGCTATCTAAAATCTATGATACTTATTACTAACTATACTAAGCTGTGATATACGTTTTTATTTTCTTTACATACGACTCTCGTGCAAAACACAAATGGGCTTTGAAATCCATGTCGCGTATGTTCTTCTTCCGCCTCTCTGCTATTAGGTGTATATACATACATATATATATATATATATATATATATATATCTTCTTCTTCTTCGTTACGTTTTTTATTTACATATCTAAACGTCAATTTTTTCTCCTCTATCAGACCATCTTACCAATCTCTATCAGTTTTATTTTTCGATTTTGACCCGATTTAGATCCGAGTTTGACTGGTTTCTTGAAAATCAATTTTTCCGGCGATTTGCTGAAAATAGAACGGCGACTCTCCGATTGCCGATTAATCGGCCGAATTATCGGAGAAATCGCCGATTTTTACAACCATGCTTAAGATACATGTATACACTATGTCGACATCTTCTTGAACCATACAGTAGTGTACCAAAATCAAACAAACGTAGTATAACGAATCAAAATCAAAAATATATATTTTACAATAATAAAAACGTACAATGTGCCATAACTAGCTATTTAAATTACATTAAAATCTTAGCACGTGATTTGACCTCAATATAACATCAATGCCTAACTCCGGAGCATAAACAAGCACCAAACATTTTAGGTTGACAAAATATTCTCATAACAGTAGTGCTAATATTATTAACTGTAATGAATTTTTTACAACAAGTCATGAAAATTATAACCCTAAATAACATATCAAGCCATCATAACAAATACTCCCTCCATCCCTCCCAAATGTTTACATTTGGGTTGGGCACGGAGTTTAAGAAAAATGATAAAGTTTTGGATGAAAGTTAAAAAAGTGGATAAAATAGTGGGACCGATTAATTTTATATGTATAAAGTGGGTATAATGGAGAGAAGTAGTGGATGTAGTTATTTTAAAAATTATAAAAACTTTACTATTTATGGAAAATTTTGAAATGTAAACAATTGGAAGGGACATCCCAAAAAGGAAAGTGTAAACAAATGGGAGGGACAAAGGGAGTATATTATAATACTACTCCCCTAGTTCGTGGTTTTTCTTCTACTTATTTTTGTGTATGTTGAAAATACAATAGCGAATGGAATTATATACTTCTTACAACTTGTTATTCCCAAACAATCTAACAAAGAATTACAGAAGGAGGGTTGAATGTAATTCTGGCTACTTTTTGAATTTTAAGAACTGTTCCACTTTGAATATATGACTGTGTTTAATTTGGCTAAAGTGAGGTGAAAATATTGAAGAAATCAAACACAAAGTAATCAAATACAAGTATTTAAAAACTTTTTGGTGGATTGAACTTTTCCACCAGAGATATATATTAATATGAGAACTTGGTGATGCAATGTTTGCACACAGTTGCTTACAAGTTTAACTTACAAACTATAAAGAAATTCTTTACAGATATAGCTTTTTCTATTTCTCTGGTAACTGCTTACTAACTTGATTGATTTTTCTACTTGCTACCCTTGGTTTATCTATCACCAAGATACATGATAAAAAGACAAACAAATAAGATAAAATGTTTCTAGTCTAATTTTCATGCTGTTTATTTCTCTATCCAGCATCTTTGAATATCTTCAGTTTAACATGAAAATGGAAATGCTTTTTTGTTCTCTAAAACCTGTAAATAGGCTGGCACATTCCATTTTCATACAATCAATGCATGTGACTGTCAAGTCACTATCAACTGCTTTTGAATTAGATCATCCGCTGAAACTCCGTGGGATCATCTGTTGAGACTTTGTTGGATCATCCGTTGAGAGTCTGGTTGATTATCCGTTGAGGCTTCAGTTGATCATCCGTTGAAACCTTGTGAAACATCCGTTGAGAGCATCTTCATAGCAGTTAACTCTATTTCACTTATACTTGATTACAAGGCATCTGATATTTACAATTAGCCAACCTATCTTGCATATCAATCTAGTAGTCAACATGACTTAAAATATTCTACAACATCTAGTTCTCTAAGGCATTACAATATGCAGAAAGGTGTTACTAGACTTATTAAAACATTAGCTACCCTTTCAACGGATGTTAAAGTGATCATCCGTTGAAATCTATAAAATCACTAAATTAAATCTACTAAGGTTTTTTGTTTAATTTATCATCAAGTATACCGCATATTCCTAACAATCTCCCCCAATTTATGTCTACTGGAATTGTAACCATAAATTAAGGGAAACTTGATGATAAAAAAACACCCTAAGAATATAGACTGATTTCTAGTAGATAAAATTAATAAGTGCTGCAAATTATTAAAAATTATGTAGAGGAAAGTTTACAGAGAATCTCACAAGTCATTTTCAAGGTGCTCCTCTAGACTGAGCAAATTTAGCTTATTTCCTTGACTATCTGAACTTTTTTCCCAACTTCTCATTATTTTCTTCAATTTGGTGTTGAAGTTGCCTGTAGAATTCATATTCATCTTCATTTGTCTGATCCAGCATTTCTTGCATCTCCATGAGAGTTTCATTACTTTAAATTTTTAGTTGATCTTCCAATCGGAAGAATCTTCTTGTGTATTTCTCATCTTTGAACTCCATTAGCCAGTAAGGCCTCAAATGCACTCTATTTCCTGTGTATGGAATTGTTAGGACTCTTGGTAGTGCATTTGGTCCTCTCCAGCTATTCCTTATCTCCTCAATTTTATTCAGTACCATTTTCTTGGCAACTATGTTAAACCCAAAGTTCTTCTTGATTGAGGAGAAAATCTTCACCAAAACAAAATAGCCTTCATTGAGAATTCTGTGAAGGAGCCAAGTTAGCTCTTTTCCACCCTTGTACCTGAAGACTAATCTCTCTGGAAGATGTTTGTAAGCATCAATTGCTCCAACTTCTTCTAGCTCATCCAGATAGAGATTTATGTCTGAAAATTCCTTGATGTCACGGATGAAGAGTTGATCTCCCTTGTTGACAATTGGTTTAGGCTTGGCTAATGCTTTGGATTGAAGTCTGATATGATTGACCTTTTTGATTACTCTCTTCTTTGTTTTCCTTGGTTTGTTTGGATTGGAATGTTTAGATCAGGAAGTGGTAGGCTTTCCCAATCTATAGGTTCATCCTTTGGAATTATAGTTTTACCATAAAAATTCATGTCAGGATAGATCTTGAATTCAGCCTGCTCTATTGTGGGCATGGCTATATGACTTGAGGTGCTAGATTGAGTTGGCATATATTGTTCCTTATCTTCATTGAAATCCATCTTCCTCTTTGGTTTGAGCTTGTATCTTATTTTCTTAATCTGCTTTGTTCTACTTGTTTTTCTTCAATCTGAGTCTCAACTGTCACAATGGGCATTACAGAATATGTGGTTGCAGGCTTCTTAGCTTGGTTCTTAGCATCTAAATCAGCTTGCTTTGATTGTTGTTTGAGCCTCACCTTTTCTTCTTTCTGAGCCTCTGCAAACTGTGGATATCCAGCCACCACACAGATTAATTTGCCATTCCTGTAGATTTTAGCAATTATTTGCTTTAGTACGGAGTCTCCGGGATCTTTGAATAAAGAAATAGACCTTCTAAGCAACTTCTTCTCATCAGGCTTGGGAGTTTCATAGACTAGATCCAATGGATTTTTGTTTGAGTTCTTTGGATAATTTCCCTTTGCCTGAAAAATCACATTGGCCTTTGGAGATTTGATTGTTAAGGGTTGACCCCTTTCCATGTTCCCTAAGCTCATGTCATTGGCTGGAATTGGTCTCAATTGAAAAAAATGAGAAAAGGCTTTTTCTTGTTTCTTAATTGGACCAAATTTCTTCTTGATGTTCTCATCAAGCTTCTGCCATTTTTCCTTCATCTCTAGCTCAGCTGTTGCTATAGTGTTTTTGCATTTTCAGGCATTATCTAGGTAATCAGGTGAATTAGCATTATTTTGGTGCTAATTTGGTGTTAGGGTGGTGTTGGAATAAAAGCTCTTGTAAAACCGGCTTAAATCAGCAAGGACAATGAAGAAGTCAAAAGTTGATCCAGGCAGTTAGCGCGCCTGCGCTGTGATAGTGCACAGCCGAGCTCGAAGTCCAGAAACTTAGCACGCCCGCGTTGGTTAAGCGTGCGGCCGCGCCATGTCGAGAATAGAAATCCTGATTCTATTGGGCTTTTGATCCAGAAGACTTCTACTCTGCATGGGGCTGCTATGTATACATAAATAAGCTCGTTTTTCACACAGAGACATACGAGAGCACAAGGAGAAGGAGAAAAGAAGACCGTTTTAGCATAATTCAACCAAGGCGAAGAAGACCTAGTTTTAACTTCTGATTCTTTATTTAAGTTATAACATTGGATGCTAGTTTTCTTATTCTTGAACCTATACTCTTGTTTTGTACTTTGTTTATTATTCGTTTATAAAGACTGAGTTTGTATTACCATGCTTTCATCGGAACCCATGTAACGACCGAAAAATTTCACTTGTATTATGTTCTAATAAAGATAATTTATGTGTATTATTATGTGATTAAGTGTGTTGACTCACAAAAACCTAATTGCTATGTGCGACGTGTGTTATGGATTAAAAACTAGGGTATATGATTGCTGTATTTATTACTAAGGAACGTGAGCTTCGAGGCTCGATTTGACTGCTCTTGTGTTTCGTGACTCAATCTGCCTTAACAAGATGCCTACGTACCTTGCTGATTGCCAAGGATCAAATCAAAAAATGTAGTTCTGATTTGTGGGGTGAGGCCCCTTATATAAATGTTGGGGGTCCTTGAATTGGACTTGGTACAGGAGACTTGGTAGTCAATTCTTAGAATTAGAATGGACTTTGGAGTCCTAAGTGGTAGGAAACTGATTCCTTATCCATCTAGGTCCCTTAGAGGCTAATCTGCAAGGATTTATGTCCTTATTGGGACTCTTCTTAAAAGCTGATTTTTCCCTTATTAATTAATTATGAAATTAATTAATATTCAGGGTTTTAGGCCTTCTTTGTTTCATCAGGCCTGATCTGATCCATCAGGCCTGATCAATGTGTTAACCTTTTTGGTCTGAATGTCATACATCTTCTTTTTGGGCCTAGTAGCCCAAATCATGTATAATTATTGTAATATTTAATTATACAATCAGGATTTATTTATCCCCTATCATACGTGTTGTCTGTTTTGATCGAAATATGTTTCGTGTATTTATTGAGTGTTTTATTATAAGTTATAGGTTTTATATCAAAATTCGTACAACTCAAAGAGTGTTTTAAAAGCCCGTATTTCAAACAAAAGCTTTGGCCCTATTTTGCCAAGTATGGCCTATACCACATCGATATTCTCAACATCTAGACATTTTATAAATTTACCTCTTTCGCGAAAAGTGACTTTTCTGGACCCCTTTGGGAGTCAAAAACCCCAAAAAAATGACATTTTTATTTTTATATGATAATGAAATTATCAAATATAATTTTTCTTTCCAATTTTGTAATATTCACAAATTTTGGGATTTTTTGGCATATATTTTTTATTTATTGGATATTTAAAAATTCATAATTAATACCCAAAAATTATAAAAATTGGGGCCAAATATTTTTATTGTGTAATTTCGACTAGGATTCACGACCTGGATTTCGACCAGGATCCTAGTCGAACCTTCGACCTGGATTTTGGTCAAAAATTATGTCCTTGTTTTGATTCCTGGTTGAAGGATTTCGACTAGGTTTCACGACCTGGTTTTCGACCAGGATCCTAGTCGAACCTTTGACCTAGATTTTGGTCAAAATTTCTGTATTTATTTGACTCTTGTTCGTAAGGTTTCGACTAGGATTCATGACCATGGTTTCGACCTGGATCCTAGTCGATCATTCGACCTGGATTTTAGTCGAGATTTCCAGCCTTATTTGATTCCTATTCGAAAGGTTTCGACCAGGATTCACGACCAGGGCTTCGACCTGGATCCTAGTCGAACCTGCGACCTGGATCTTGGCCCTTCTTAAAAGTTTTATGTTTGATTTATGACCAGAATTCCGACCTCAATCCTGGTCTTATTGATAAGTCTTTTCTGGCTTCTGTTCGAAAGAATTCGAACCGGATCCACGACTTCAATTTCGACCTCCATCCTGGTCTTTTAACCCGAATTTTACGGGCGCCTGTTCGAAAGAGTTCGAATAGGATTTACGACCTCAAATTCGACCTCAATCCTGCTTTTCCTAATCCAACTTGGATTGGGCCTTGTTTGGGCCTTTACTTTTCCAAATCCTTTTTGGATTTGGGCCTCATTTTGGGCCTTTACTTTTCCAAATTCTTTTCGGATTCGGGCCTTTACTTTTCCAAATCCTTTTGGAATTTGGGCCTCGTTTTGGGCCTTTAGAATTTCTTGAAGATATTCTGGAAGGTTCTAGAACTTAATAATTCTAAAGATATTCTGGAACATTCCAGAATTTGGGCTTTCTCTTTGGGCCTTCAGCTTAATGGGCTTTTCTGCCTTTTCATCTTCCCTTTTCCGCCTATATAAAGGAGTAACTAGGGTCACTCATTTTCTCAAATTCTCATTTCTGAATTTCCTTCCTCTTTTCTTCTTCTAAAGCTCTCAGAGAAATAATTTTAGGTTAGAGTTTTTGAGTACCCATAACCTTTACTTAGTAAGTCAGCCCCTTTTTGCAGCGTTACTTCAGGTAAAATACCTTCCTTTCTTTTTCTTTTGCTCATTTTTGCATAGCTCGTGTTTAAAATTATCTTCTTTTGCGCCCTTTTCTCAGATGGCTGATAAGAGAATTACACATTTGGCCAAGATGAACGTGGCCAAAAAGTCCAGTGAGTTCCCTATTCGATCAAGGTACACTTTCTTGATTGATATGATCAACACCCGAGAGGATGAGTACCCATCTGATGCGCATCTGGACGCGCATGACCATATCAATGTCTTCCAGGATCCAAAGGAGCTGGACAAGTTGACTGCTTGTTTCAAAATCAAGGAACTCTTCAACCTGGTTCTTGCGGGTCCGGCCAACAGGGCCTGTCAATGGAGGAAGGACGCACTATGCGTCTACAGGGACACTCTAAGGGCAGGTACCAGACTCCCCTTTCACCCATTTATCCCTGTTCTGCTAGCTGATGACTCTTGGAGGTTGATTCTGTGCTACTTGTCACAATGCGCCAAGCACAACGTCCCTACTTCGGTTGATGTATTTAGAAAGATTTTTCAGTTCAAGAACAGTCCCGACAAGAATCCGGGGTGGGTTTCTTTGAACCAGCGCCCAACCGTTCCCCACATAGTGAACGGGAAGTCCATCCCTAACAATAATTTGGGGTTGAAGAAAGATTTTCTGTACGTCCTTTGGGAGGGCGGTGATTGGAGCACCCTCTTTCGTTCATCTTTTGGGCTAGCTATAGATGGGAGCCCTAATGATATAGTTTTTTTTGAGGAGGAGACCAGAGCTTTCAACCTCCTTACTCAAGATAATGGGACTTCCCACTCTTGGGATCTTATCAGGGAGACCGTTCTTGTAGAACGTGGTCTTTCTCCTGTTCCTAAAAAGAGTATGTTTCCTTCCTTCTCTAGTTATCTTCGTTTCTCCCACTTTTTACTTTGCTAATTTCTCAACTCATTTATCTTATTTGTTGCAGTGGCTGAGAAGATCGAGGAGGCTACAATGCCTAAAGACCTGGAAATGACCAGGATGAAACGTGCTGGGAAGGTCTTCAAAGACCCACGCCTCGGGGATCGCTTCCCGGAGTTCCTACTCCAGGCGAAGGAAGTAGGCGAGGAAGGCCCCAGCCAACCTTTACGTACAAAACAAAAACCAGGGGCTTTCTTTCAACCCGCTTGGGGAATCCGGGGAAAGGATTGGATTGTTGGCAGCACAGTGCTTGCCAAGGAATGGTCTATACATTCCATTTCTCCTATGGATTATCATGATCTTGTCCTTCAACAGGACTTGCAGGCTAACGAGCTTTTCGGAGCTCAGGCCTTGGCTACGTTACATCTTTTTCTTTTGATATCTATAGCTTCATGCCGTAACTTTTGTTGTTTCTCACTTTTCTTGTGTTTCTTGCAGGCGAACGTCCACTTTTAAGGGGCAATTCACCAAGCCAAGGCTTGGAAAGTTGGTCTGGAAGACACAAACAAGAAGCTGGAGGAGGCGAACCAGCGTATAGAGGCTCTTGAAGCTCAACTTGCCTCCTCAACTGCTGATCTTAAAACGGCCAGGGCTGAGATTGTCATTCTCAAGGCTCAAAAAGACAAAGCCTTTGACGGCTGGATGGATACTCAAGAATTCAAGGACTTAATGGTGGAGCATGATGCCCTCCTACATCCTGTCAGCTACAAGGAAGGCTGGGACGCTGCTGTGGAGGATATCCAAGAAGAGTTTTCTGAGGTTCTTGAACAATCTTCTTTCCCCTTCCATGTAAAAGTCCCAGCACTTGAGGGAATTGCAGATAAGCTTGCCGATCTGATTAAGGACGGCCCATCAGGAAGTCAGGGCCAAGGCCAAAAAAGGAAGGAGCTTGAATCCAGCTCTGAAGAGGAAGAATCTTCTTCTGAGGAGGAGACCGAGCCTGTTATAAAGAAGGCCAGGGTAGAAGAGCCTCCAAAACCAGCGTATCCCGCGGCATCCAAAGCGTCCAAGGATTGTTCCGAGGAAACCTCTGCGGAGAACTCCGAAGAGACTTCCGAGGGACCGACTAAAGAGACGTTCGAGGAGACTTCGGATAGTGGTTCTGAAGAATCTGAGCCTTCTAAGGCCTAAGTTCTTTGCATTATTATGTATTTTTCTTTTTTTAGACAATATCGAACTTTGTAATTGACTTTTACTAGTTTCACTTGTATTGCCCAAGTATCATCGTGTTTTTTCCGAGTTTTTAAACTCAAGTTTATGACTTGGTTTTATCCTTCACAATGTATCAATCTAATAGGCTAGATTAAGCCGAACGCTTTTTATTATAACTTGGTAGTCTTGATAACTTACATAAGATGGGTTCAACCCTGATAAAATCTAAACATATAAAAGTCCTAAGCAAGCAAAGCTTCAAGGTGCTTTTAAACCTACTTGCCACTCTGACAAATGAGAATCGTGCTTCAACTGTTTAACACATAGTAAACCTTCAGGTTCTCCGCATGCCAAGTTCTCGGAACTTCAAAACCATCCATAGTTTCGAGCTTGTAGGTTCCTCTACCTTGAACACTCTTGACCTTGTATGGCCCTTCCCAATTTGGGGCAAGCTTCCCTTTCTTCCCTACACCAGAAGCTTCCACCTTCCTTAAGACTAAGTCACCCTGTTTGAAGAACCTTTCTTTAACCCTCAGGTTATAGTAGAATGAAGCCTTTTTCTGATATTCCACTATTTTCGCATGTTCCTCATCTCGCACTTCATCAATTAGATCCAGGGCTAAACTTTGCCCTTCCTCATTTTCCTCAGCATTGAAAGCTTGAATCCTGGGAGAGGAATGTGATATCTCTACAGGAACAACTGCTTCTTCCCCATATGCTAACATGAAGGGAGTTGCTCCAGTCGTGACTCTACAGGTAGTCCAATAGGCCCATAGTATTGGGAGTATTTCATCCACCCAATTATTCCTCTATTTCTCGATCCTCTTTTTTAGTCCATCAAGGATTATCAGATTCGCAACTGTTGCCTGCCCATTGGCTTGTGGGTGAGCCACAGAGGTGAATCGTAATTCAATTTCATTTTCCTCACAATACTTCTTGAATTCCTCATTGTTGAACTGTGTTCCATTGTTAGTGACTAGGATGCGGGGAATTCCATACCGGCACATAATATTTTGCCACAGTAATTGTGCAACCTGCTTAGTTGTGATTTTGGCCAAATGTTTGGCTTCAATCCACTTAGTAAAAAAATCAATGGCTACAATCAGGAACTTCCTTTGTGTCGTGGCTATGGGGAAAGGTCCAAGTATATCCATTCCCCACATAGCAAAGGGGATAGGTGAGTTGATGGAGGTCAGCATCTCAGGGGGTTTTCTAACGACAGGTGCATGCTTCTGGCAGCGGTCACATTTTTTCACATATTCTTTGGCATCGGCCATCATTTCCGGCCAATAGAAGCCTAAACGGGTTATCTTATGAGCTAGCGCTCTACCCCCCAAGTGCTGCCCACATATGCCTTCATGTACTTCTTCAAGAGCCAAGCATGCCTCATCGGGCCTGAGACACCTTAAGTAGGGAACCACAAAAGATCTTTTATACAAAATCCCATCTATCAAAGAGTACCTTAGCACTCGAACAGCCAACTTCCGTGCTTCAGTAGCATCGTTTGGCAACTATCCGGTTTGAATATGAGTCTTAATGGGATCTATCCATGACGTCCCCAGACCTATAGGAGCTACAAGCTTAACATCAATGCTCCATGTCTTCAAAACACAGAAGTATACACTTCCTCAGCTTTCCTCTATCTCAGATGAAGTAAACTTTGATAATGCATCTGCCTTAGCGTTTTCCTCCCTCGGAATGTGCTCAACATGGCATTCATCGAATTCGGTCATCACAACCCTTACTAGGCGGACATACTTAGCCATCGTATTATCCCTTGCCTCAAACTCTCCTTTTACCTGGGACTTGACCAGCTTCGAGTCTCCACAGACTTTTAAGTTCTTGACTCTAAGTGTCCCTGCTAAGCCAAGTCCAGCTATCAGAGCTTCATATTCTACCTCATTGTTTGTGGTCGGGAAGTCTAACTTCATGGCATACTCAATCAAGAACCCATCAGGGCTTTGTAAAACCAAACCTGCTCCACTTGAATTTGTTTTTGATGCTCCATCAAAATAGAGCACCCAATATTCTTTCTCCTTATCATCCTGTTCCTTGTCCCCCTTATCAACTTCCTTGACTTGAGGTAAGGTATCTCCCTGCCCCTCGACTGCTTGGTTGGGTATGGTACATTCCACCACGAAGTCAGCTAACGCCTGGGCTTTTATTGTCGTTCGTGGTTTATACTTGATGTCAAATTCTCCTAGCTCTATTGCCCACTTGATCAATCTCCCACTAGCCTTGGGACTATGAATAATATTCCTCAAGGGCTGATTTGTTAGCACTTCAATCTTATGAGCCTGAAAGTAAGGATGCAACTTTCTCGAAGCCATTACCAAGGCTAAAACAAAATTTTTAATAGCTGAATAATTCAACTCAGCTCCATGCAAAATTTTGCTGACATAGTATACGGGTTTCTGGATTTTCAGTTCCTCCTTAACCACTACAGCGTTCAAGGCATTCACTGAAACGGCCAAGTATAAGTATAAAACTTAGTTCAAAATTAGCTTGGCCAACAACGGGGCCTGAGCCATATATTTCTTTTATTCCTCAAATGCCTTCTGGCTTTCCTCACTCCATTCAAAATCTTTGACCTTCTTTAAGGACTTGAAGAACGACAAGCACTTGTCCCCTGACTTGGAGATGAATCGTCCCAGCGCAGAAACCCTTCCTGTGAGCTTCTGAACATCTTTGATAGTTTTTGGTGGCTCCATATCCAGGATTGCCTTTATTTTATCGGGATTGGCCTCGATTCCTCTCTTGGAGACCATTAATCCTAAAAACTTTCCAGACCCTATTCCGAAAGCACACTTCGTAGGATTTAACATCATCTTATGATATCTTAGGACCTCAAAAGCTTCCCTTAAATGGGTTATATGGTCTGTCTTTACTAGACTCTTGACTAACATGTCATCAATATAGACTTCCATGGTCTTGCCAATAAAATCCTTAAAAATTTTATTTACCAACCTTTGATAGGTGGCTCCTGCATTCTTGAGACCAAATGCCATAACAAGATTACAATAAACAGCAAAGTCAGTGATGACTGATACCTTTGGAATGTCATCTTTGTGCATCTTGATCTGATTGTATCCACTAAACCCATCCATAAAGCTCAACATCTCATGCCCAGCAGTAACATCTATCAAAGTATCGATCCTTGGTAATGGGAAACAGTCCTTAGGACAGGCATCGTTCAGATCAGTGAAGTCCACACACATCCTCCATTTTCCATTGGCCTTCTTTACCATTACAGGATTTGCTAACCATTCCAGAAATTGAATCTCCTCATTGAAACCAGCCTCTAAGAGCTTTTCTACTTCCTATTTTATAGCTTCTTGCCTTTCTGGAGCAAAACTTCTTTTCTTTTGCTTCAATGTCTTCCGATTTGGGTCCACATTCAGCTTGTGAGTAATCAGTTCCGGGTCTATGCCTGGCATATCTGCTGCTGACCATGCAAATATGTCACTATTTTCTTGCAAAAATTTCACCAACTTCCCTCTAACGGGCTCCTCGAGTGTGGCTCCAATAAAAGTCACCTTCTCAGGATCCTCGGGGGCTAAAGAAATCGAAACCAAGTCTTCTGCTGGCTTTCCTCTTTTCTCATCATTCTCTCGGTTATCCAGATCTTCAATAGGAAGAACCTGCCCCCCAACTCCATCTGCCCTCAAAGAGGCCACATAACAACTTCTAGCCATTTTTTGATCTCATCTCTCTTCTCAGATCCCATCCCGGGTTGGAAACTTCATAACTGAATGGTGGGAAGAAGGGACTGCCTTGAAGGCGTGTATCCCTATTCTTCCCATGATAGCGTTGTAAGTCGAACTAGCCTTCACCACCACAAAGTCCAACATCTGAGTTGTTTGCCTTGGTTCATGTCCTATGGTTGTTGGTAACTTAATTATCCCTTCTACGGGGCACTCCACTCCCGCAAATCCATAAATCGGCATATCGGTTGGGGTCAATTGGTAGTCGTTATATCCCATCCTTAAAAAGGTGTCATGGAGCAAGATATCCACTGAAGCACCATTATCCACAAGGACCCTTCTCACCGGGTCGTTCCCTATTATCGGGGTTATGACCAGCGGGTCATTGTGGGGAAATTTCACACCCTCCATATCAGAATCATCAAAAGACATTGTTACTCCTGTCCTAGCCCTCTTCGGGGATTCCCCAACAATATGCATAACTTCTCGGGCATACGCTTTCCTGGAGTTGTTGGACAACCCAGCAGCAGTTCATCCTCCAAAAATTGTGTTTATCACAGGCCCTCGGGGTCGCGGTCCTCCGAAGATTATATTTATCACCGGTCCCCTAGGTTGGGGATTTTGCCCCTGATCTTCTTGATCTCTCCTTCGATCGTCAAAGTTTTTTCTCACGTTGTTGCTCTTGTCTCCTCCATCTCCAGTGTACTTGTTTCATCTCCCTTTTCTAATAAAGAAGTCAATTTCATCTCTTAGTTGCCTACACTCATCGGTGTCATGACCAACATCCTTGTGAAATCTACAATACTTGCTCTTTTCTAACTTGGCAGGATCGGCCTTCAAGGGCTTAGGCCAACGACTATCTCGATCTTTCTCGATTTCCATTAAAATTTGGCTCCTTGGAGCATTCAGCTTAGCATACTCAATGAACTTTTATCCAGGTCCTCCTCTTTTCGGAGTTGAGTCAGGGTTTTGCTCAGTTCCGGGATACTTGTCCTTAGCAATGTATTCCAGATCAGTCTTCCGTTTCTTGCCTCCAATGGGCTCGTTGCTCACGACTGTCTTCCTCATACTCTCTTCCACCTTGATGTACTTTCATGCCCTATCTTGGAGCTGCAACATGCTTTCAGGGGGGCGTATGGCCAAGGACATCTTGAAAAACTCATCCCTAGTTCCCTGTTGCAGTGCTATCATGGCTACCTTGTCATCAAGGTCCGGGACTTTTAAACTTCCTTTGTGAAACGATTCAGGTAGTCTCTTAAGGATTCCTTCGCCCCCTGCACAATGCTCATGAGGGATGCTGATCGTTTCTCATGTACTCTCCCACTGATGAATTGCTTAATAAATCCTGACATAATTCTTTGAAGGACCCAATAGAGTTTGGGGGTAAACGACTATACCACCTTTGAGCCATACCCGAAAGGGTTTGAGGAAAGGCCCGACACTTAATAGCGTCATTCACGGGCTGTAGCAACAGTGCATTAGAGAATGTCCTGACATGATTGGCGGGATCTCTAGTGCCATCATAAGCTTTGATAGTTGGCATCTTGAAATTCCTTGAGATCATCAGGATCTCCAAGGGGAGAAGATTGCTTGGATCAGCCCTTGGGACAACAGCTCTTCTCAGTATCGGACCATCCAGGTCTATGATAGGGGGAGGATTCCTCCCCCTTATGGGTAATGGGGGTCTGGTGTTCTGGTATGACTCCAAGTCGCTCTTCAGCCTTTGAATCTCAGCCTCATGAGCCCTGATCCTTTCCTGCACTTCTTGGGAATTCATCCCTTGGGTACTCCTAGGACGTTGCCGACCATCAGCCATTGGCTCTTTGCCAGCAATCCTCCTTATTGGGGCCACTTCATCATCTGAAGATTCGGAGTCTCTCTCAGCATAAGGACCAGAAAATTCATGATCCTCAGGGATTGGAGCCAAACCTTGTATATAGGGGCGATCGTCCTCGTGCTTCACTCCGCCCAGCATGTGCACTTCTTCCAACCTTGGGGTAAAGCGGCATCCCATATGGGGGGTTAGTAGTCACAATAGTTGAATACTCATACCCAATGGGTCGAGAATTCACAGGTGCATGTAGTTGTTGAACTTGGGGATTCGTACCTTGAGTAGCCGAGGGAATCGTCCCTTGTGGCTGAGGTTCAGTTGCCCCTATCTGGGCTTCTCCTTGCGTGGCTGCATAAGTCGAATGTGGAGGTACCTCCACGGTTGACGAAATCACTTGGGTTGTCCCCGTTGGTGTTCCTCCTTCAAGGGCTCTAACTGTTCTCCGTGTTCTTGCCATGGTTGTTGTTGTGCTTTCCCACAGACGGCGCCAAATGTTATGGATTAAAAACTAGGGTATATGATTACTGTATTTATTACTATGGAACGTGAGCTTCGAGGCTCGATTTGACTACTCTTGTGTTTCGTGACTCAATCTGCCTTAATAAGATGCCTACGTACCTTGCTGATTGCCAAGGATCAAGTCAAAAAATGTAATTCTGATTTGTGGGGTGATGCCCCTTATATAGATGTTGGGGTCCTTGAATTGGACTTGGTATAATAGACTTGGTAGTCAAGTCTCAGAATTAGAATGGACTTTGGAGTCCCTAAGTGGTAGGAAACTGATTCCTTATCCTTCTAGGTCCCTTAGAAACTAATCCGCAAGAATTTATGTCCTTATTGGGACTCTTCTTAAAAGCTGATTTTTTCCTTATTAATTAATTATGAAATTAATTAATATTCAGGGTTCTGGGCCTTCTTTGTTTCACCAGGCCTGATCTGATCTATCAGGCCTGATCAATGTGTTAACCTTTTTCGTCTGAATGACATACATCTTCTTATTGGGCCTAGTAGCCCAAATCATGCATAATTATTGTAATATTTAATTACACAATCAGGATTTATTTATCCCCTATCATACGTGTTGTCTGTTTTGATCGGAATGTGTTTCGGGTATTTATTGAGTGTTTTATTATAAGTTATAGGTTTTATACCAAAATCCGTACAGCTCAAAGAGTGTTTTAAAAGCCCGTATTTCAAACAAAAGCATTGACCCTATTTTGCCAAGTATTGCCAAAACCACATCGATATTTTCAACATCTAGACGTTTTACAAATTTACCTCTTTCGCGAAAAGTGACTTTTCCGAATCCCTTTGGGAGTCAAAAACCCCACAAAAATCACTTTTTTATTTTTATATGATTATGAAATTATCAAACATAATTTTTCTTTCCATTTTTGTAATATTCACAATTTTTGGGAATTTTTGGCATATATTTTGTATTTATTGGATATATAAAAATTCATAATTAATACCCAAAACTTATAAAAATTGGGGCCAAATATTTTTATTGTGTAATTAGACCCTTAATTTTATTTAGGGGTATTATTTTCACTAGTATAAATAGCTGATTTATTTACTAATTATTATTAATTAATTATAAAAAAATCAAGAAATAAATGTGTCGGTGAAGAACAATCAGAGAATTAAACCTCAGATTTTATAGTGATTCCGTGCACCAAATCCTTCATATAAGTAGTCAAATTGAAGCCTCTGAATTCTATTTTCTATTTATATCATCAATTTTTTATTTTGATGCTTTGATTTTCGATTCGAAAATTAGGGTTTATACCCAAAATTAGGTATTTTGATTCCTGGGGTTATTGCTTGAATTTGATACTTGATATAGTTTCCCGAGGATCGTTATAATCGATTAAAAGTGAAAATAGCATCGAATGATACCCGTAAAGTGTAATTCGAATAGTAAGGTTTTAATTAATTTTCTTGTTAGTTGTTGTTGTTTGTGGAATGATTGTTGGTTTGTTAAACGTTAGGGGCTAGATTGTTTAGGTTGCGAGCTTCGTTTTGGCATATCGATGTTGAAGTTTGGTGTACGAACTTAGGAAATGGTATTTTGGCCGGAGAACCGCCGACGGTGGGTCGTCGATCGGCCGGAAAATACGGAGGAGCCTTTGGACGTGTTTTCTGCTGCAACGACGGGGAAGAGGAGGTCGTGACGATGGGGTACAGTGGAAGAGGGGGTCGAAACGGAGGAAGGTTGAGGCGTAATCGGGTCTCCGGACTTTGGTCGGAAAAAGCCCCACCGGCGCCAGATTCTGGGCAGCCGCGGTGGCCATTCTTGGCGACCCAAGTTCGACCGGGTTTCAACCTAGTGTTCGACCCGGGTTTGATCTTCAAAATCCCAACGTAAACTCCTGAATTATGTTTCTGTAAAATCCAATTATTTACATTATTTTTACAAATTAGAAAAATAATTTATAAATTCTAAAAATCAAATAAAAATCAGTTTTTTAAATCTGAAAAATATTATAATTAATTTCAAAATTATTTTATTAATTTAGAAATTTAAAATTATAATTATTTATTTATTATTTAATTATTTATCTAATTATTTATTTAATTACCTATTATTTTATAATTAAGTAATTATTTAATAAATAAGATTAAATAATAATATTGAATAATTCGAGTAATGATTCGATAATTAATCTAATATTGTGAGTAACTCGTAGTTGTTCGAGTGGTGTTTCGTTAATTCGAGAAATGGCATTCGAGTGTCGATTTGATTAGTTATGTGATCCGATTCTGTAATAATTATTCGTATCCAGTAATTAATTATTAATAATCGATTTAATCAAATAATTTGTAAATAATTTGTAATAAATTGTAATTAATTCTAAAAATTAGGGAATAATTATTTTAAAATATGATAAATATTAAATAATTATTTAAAAATATAATTAAGGTTTAATTAAATATGATTAATTAATTATAATTGATTTAAAATTAAATAAATCTTGTTTATTGCATAATAATTAAATCGTTAGTCCGATTTGAGTGAAACGAAGACCCTTAGACTCAGAAAAATGACCCGATTATATTAAAAATAATTATAAATCATAATTTATTTCAGAAGCGAGTCGGCTTATGGTAATTAATTGTTTATAGGCCCTATTAGGGGTAGAATCGAGTCTAATAAATCCCGAAAAATTAAGAATTGAACCAGATAGTGTTAGTTAATGCGAGTATAAGTCTAATATCGATTCTAAAAATAATTATAAATCTAAAATTAATTATTTACCTTATGTGCTATGTGCTTTACGTGATTATGTGAACCTTATGTGTTATATAATTATATGCGAGTCAGATAAAATCGTATGGGTAGACGATTAAGGCTTCGTGGTATCAATCTAAGATATGCGCATGAAGTAAGTCATCTAAACGAATATCTTTCTGTAATAGATTCTGTACCAATAAGGCTAATCAAGCAAGAGACAGAAGGCAGTGAATCATACAAGGTGAAGTGCATGCCAGGAAAGTTTTTCCCCCATTATAAGTTTAGAATAGTGAAATACATCCAACTTTCCATACCAATTACACCTTGATAATTCTTGTTCACATATACTGATACACAATTATTGATCCTTGTTTCTATTTCATTTAGATTCTTTATTTCTCCCAATTTATTGAATCCCCTATTCATATTCTAATATTTTTATCCTTGTTACATATACTCTGATATATCCTGATTTTGGGATACATCGAAAGCATACCAATTGTTCCGGATGCTAAGCTATGGACTAGATGGTTACGATGCAGGCCGGGTATCAACCGGACCCTTGATTATTAGGCCATAGTTGTCTGGGTACCCCTTATGTTGGTTGAATCTATGCAGTTGGGTATAGATCCGCACTATATCCTGACTGATCAGCAGGTTATATTGCATATATTGGTTCTTGTTTCCAGTCTCGTTCATTTGGCACTCACCAGTAATGGCAATTTTATTATTCTTTACAGAAATAGATGGTTGTTCAAACCAGCAGATTACCGGTTTATTTATTCTTCTCTGTTTACTCTATATATATTGTTGCAGGCTTGTTGAGCAATTTCGGCTCACCCCCTTTTATTGTTATTTACCTTGTTTTTCAGTTAAGTTTGAGAATGAAACCCATCAGAACCCGAGTAATCAAGAAGCGAGTCAAGCAGTGGGACTCTCTAATACCAAGGGTGTTTGTCCCTATCCCAGAAAGAGCTTTGAGTTGCCAGATCAGGTATAGCAGGATTAGTAATAGTTGTAGTTTGAATAAAAGATGTTTAGTTTAAAATGTGAATAGAATAATATTTTGTAATAAAGAGAGTTCTTGAGAAAGGTTGTTTGGACTAGTTTGTAAGAAAGTTGGTTTGTCGTTCTTGTTTTCAATCCTTAACCTTGAAAAGATCTTGAGCAGTAGTAGTTCGGGGTAGTTATTTTATTTATATCATGCTTGTACTGGTTTAGTGAGTAGTTAGTGTTAATAATGACCCAAATCTATACCTCGGATTTGGAGGTGTCATAGTTGGCATCAGAGTTTAGGTTTTTGCCCTTAAAAACAAGAACATTAGAGTTAAGATAAGATAGGAAGATCACATAGGATAGGAGTAATGGTATTAGGGTTGTTAGTTTCTTAAATTAGTAGTTTGTGAGTTTTAAGCATGTGATTTGATCTTTTCTTGTGTTATGGTTATTCTATTAGATGGATTTTTCAGCATCATCTTCCGAGAGGACACCATCAGACCCAGTATTACCTCCAACATCAGTTCAGGTGTTTCCACCATTACCACCACCTCCACCTTTGCCACATGGACCAGTACCAGATCAGCTACCAGCACCCAAGGTACCGGATTTCATTGATTACTTTCCCTACTTTGAGCCAGAGATACCTGAGCTCCCTCCATTAGAGTTTCCAGCATTTGATATTCCTGACATAGATGAGTTGCCTCTGTGGGAGGATTTGGACCCGCAGATTCCAGTAGAGCAGCCTCAGATTTTACAGCCGCAGCTACAGCCAGAGCCACCGATGTTTGCACCACTAGATCATCCTGTATTATTTCTAGCACCATTTGCTATCTATGCCCCTGTGTCTGGAATATACCAGTTCCCTATGGACGAGATTGTTGACTAGCCATTTCCGTTGCCTATCCGAGGTTCTAGGATAGATTTTTCGCGAGCCTCATATGGTATCTTATCAGCAGTATCAGAGTGAGAGAGAGAGGAGGCAGAGATGGCAGGATCTGTACCGAGAGATCCTTGGATTATTTGAGACCCAGGATTATGGACCAGTCAGAGCACTCCAGCCAGATTATATATTAAGGGAGAGACTCTGTCAGATACTTAGGGAAAGGTCCCAGGAGATTGCCGACTTGAGACGAGAGGAGATTCGCACTGATGCTATATACCGCAGAGCGATGAGATTGACTGAGGTCGTGCTAGAGGCGCTACAGCAGGAGTTAGGCCGAATGCCACCCGAATTCTGATTCTAGCTGACAGTAGGATGTTGTACCATGTGTATTATATGTATATAGATGCAGCATAGTATAGTATAGTATGACTGATTTATATGTGTGTAGCCATTAGTTTTGACTGGAGTAGTAGCAGTATGACTGACCTGATGTAGACTCTTTTTGTATCAAGCACTGATACCTGCAGCTGGTGTCATATCTATATATATAAATTGAAACTTTCCACTTTTTCTTTTATTTTCCAGACTTCTAAGCATTTATATTTATTTTACGGTTTTACCGTTGCATATTATAAAATTTTGTTTTTATTCACAACCATGTTGTTCTAATTATTTTTCCAAAATTTTTAATTATTTCTAAATGATTTACTTAAACATTAAACTGTTTTTAATTACTTGTTTTAAATACTTTATAAACTGTTTTTCTTTTCAATATCAACTGTTTAAATTTTGTTTTAATACCATATAAAATTGTCTCTTTATTCATATCACTTGTTTAATAAACTGTTATTAAAAGAACCAATTATTTTATTATCAGAACTATGGCACCAAAAAGAAAAACAAGAACCGAGTCATCTAATGGCAATACCGAGGGTCAGAACAATAACCAAATGGACCAGATGTTCCACCTTATGCAACAACAGATAATGATGCATCAATAGATGCAGCAACAACAACAGCAATTTCAGCAATAAATGTTACAACAAGCCGTTCATGCAGAACAACAAACACCACCAGCAGCACCGGTAGTTACTTTCAAGCAGTTCCAGTCGGTGAAGATTCCGCAGATTCTACTAAGCCAAGAGCTTGGTTAAAAAAATGGAGAAGGCCTTTGCATTGGTAAAGTTGAAAAAGATCAGAAGACGGATTTCGCTAGTTACTTTTTGAAGGGATAGGCAAATTACTGGTGGGAATCTAATAAAGCACTAGAAGGTGAAAGTGTAGTGAATTAGGATAAATTTACCGATATTTTTCTGGAGAAGTATTTTCCTCGTTACATGAAAAATTAAGCGGAGTTCAAGTTCTTGGATTTGAAGCAGAGTAATTTATCGGTCACGGATTATGAAGCCAAGTTCACTGAATTAGCTAGATTTGTTCCTGAGCAGGTAGATACTGATGAAAAGGGAGCTAAGAGGTTTCAGCAGGGATTGAAGTCGTGGATCCGTAGCAGGGTAGCAGTGTTCGAGCTGACAACTTATACAGCCGTAGTTCAGAAGGCCATGATTATTGAAGGAGAAAGTGAAGCATCTCAAAAAGAGAAGCGACCAGGAAGTTTTCAGAACCGCTCCAATAGAAGGCCGGGATTTCAAGCCCGCGGAAATGTGAATTTTAGAAGGACAGGGCAGGGAAACCAGAGGACGGGTAACCGACTCCCAGCCCCAAATCAACAGAGACTTATCTGACCACCTATACCTGATTGCAGAATATGTGGGAAGAAGCATACTAGGATTTGTAACAAGCCAAACATCACGTGCTTCAAGTGCAAGCAGAAGGGACACTACTCTGGAGAATGTCCGATATGGAAGGCAGAAGTTACTTGTTTCTAATGCGGAAGAAAATGACACATCGCCAAGGACTGTAGAGGAGCAACAATTGCCTCCAGCATTCCAAGGGTTTTAGAATTACCTCCGCCACCACCACAGAATCAGCCCAGGGAAAGGACTTTTAACATGCCAATGAAAGAAGCTGAACAGAGTCTGAATGTGGTTGTATGTACGCTTCATGTGAATTCCGTAAATGCTCAAGTACTGATTGATTCTGGAGCTACGAGGTCTTTTATTTCTGAAGAATTTATTCCTAAGCTATATTATGAGATCTAATGGTTAGACGAGACATTAATCATAAAGTTAGCAAATGATGATCAAATTGCAGTAGATCGAGTGTGTCCAGGATGCGATATTGAAATAACGGGCATCATTTCTCAGTTGACTTGATACCTTGCAAGTTAAGAGAATTTGATGTTATTTTAGGAATGGATTGGTTAGCCAGTAATAATGCTCAGATCGATTGCGCGAATAAGAAGGTGAATTTACGAATAGAGGAGAATGCAACAGTAACGTTTAAATGAGAAAAGTAGAAGCAGAGATTTTTAACGATGATGCAGACGAGGCGATTGTTACGTCAAAGATGTCAAGCTTATTTAGCCTATGTATTGGATACAGAAAAAGAAAGCCCGAAGATTGAAGATATTCCTATAGTTTATGAGTTTCCCAATATTTTTCCAGATAAACTTCCAGGACTGCCTCCGGATCGAGAAATCAAATTTAATATCGATTTGGCACCAGAAACCGAACCAATTTCAAAAGCTCTATATCGAATGGCGCCTGTTGAAATGAAAGAGTTAGTAAAGCCATTGCAAGATCTTCTTGAAAAGTAATCATAAAGCCCAGTATATCCCCATGGGGTGCACCAGTGTTGTTCGTGAAGAAAAAGGATGGTAGCATACGACTATGTATCGATTATCATGAGCTGAACAAGTTAACTATCAAGAACAAAGACCATTTACCTCGAATCGATGACTTATTTGATCAACTAAATGGGGCAGCATGGTTTTCAAAAATTCGATTTAAGATCGGGTTATCACCAATTGAAGATCAAGGCAGAAGATATTCCAAAGACTGCGTTCCGAACGAGATATGGACACTACGAATTTCTTGTGATGGCGTTTGGACTAACCAATGCACCAGCAACATTTATGGATTTGATGAACCGAGTATTCAAGAAGTACCTGGATAAGTTTATCATTGTATTTATTGATGACATCTTGATCTACTCGAAGACTGATGAAGAATATGCAGAGCACCTGAGAATGACATTGGAAATGTTGAGGAAGGAACAACTTTATGCGAAATTTTTGAAATGCGAATTTTGGTTGAAGGAAGTGCAATTCCTAGGTCACATCATTAGTGTTGAAGGAATTCAAGTCGATATAGCAAAGATTGAAGCTATTTTAAACTGGGAAAGACCAAAGACTCCGATGGAAGTCAGAAGTTTCTTGGGGTTAGCAAGTTATTATAGAAGATTTGTTAAATATTTTACAAAGATAGCCATACCACTGACCTCCGATGGAAGTCAGAAGTTTCTTGGGGTTAGCAAGTTATTATAGAAGATTTGTTAAATATTTTACAAAGATAGCCACACCACTGACCAAGTTGACCCGGAAGAATGAAAAGTTTGAATGGAATGAGAAATGCGAAGAGAGTTTCCAAAAATTGAAGAATTGACTAGTAACCACACCTGTACTTATTTTACCTGATGATCAGGGAGACTTTGTCATTTACAGCGACGCTTCTTATCGAGGACTTGGATGTGTTTTGATGCAGCATGGCAACGTAATTGCATACGCTTCTAGACAATTAAAGCCTCATCAGAAAAAGTATCTAAAGCATGATCTGGAACTAGCCGCAATTATATTCGCACTGAAACTTTGGAGACATTACCTTTATGGCGAGAAGTGTGAAATCTACATGGATCATAAAACCTTGAAGTATATTTTCACGCAGAAGGAACTCAACATGAGACAACGACATTGGCTAGAGCTAATCAAAGATTACAACGTATCAATCAATTATCATCCAGGAAAAATAAATATTGTAGCAGATGCATTGAGCCGAAAGGAAAGATTGAACCTGTTAACAATTTTAGAGGACTTGATCAAAGAATTTGATAAATTGGAAATTGAAGTTCATGTTCCAGAAGGCACCACTGAAATAATGTATGCAATGACTTTTCAGCCAGAATTATTGGAGAAGATAAGAAGGTGTCAAGAAGAAGTAATGAATCATGAAATCAAAAATTTGTCAGGAGAGGAAATTACCAGCCAGAAAGATGACAAGGGAATTTGTTAGATATATTTGTGATATCATGTCTAATCTGGTGTGTTTTAGTTTCAGAACTTAATATCAGGACTTACTGGAAATCAGAACTTACTGAAGTCAGAACTTATATCAGAACTTAAGGTCGTCAGGATTTATATCAGGACTTAAGTGTGAGTACTTCAGATAAGGAATGCAGCTGATTTACAGGAGAGGATCTCGACTAAACAAAAGAAGATATGCATGAAGAGTTGGACAGCTAGAAGACTTGTAGAAGATAATATCTGATTGATATATTTTAGGAGACAGAATTATATTCCATATCAATTAGAAGATATCTTGTAACTGTGTACTATATAAACACAACTGAGGATTTACACTATAAGTGTTATCATTCACGAGAACATTATTCATTATAATCTAGCAGCTCTTAGTGATATTGTTCATCACTGAGAGAGTAGTTTAACCTACTTTATAACAGAGCTTATTATATTGAATAAACTTGATTACTGTTACATACTTGTGTTCTAAATTGATTTGATTGTATAAACACTATATTCAACCCCCTTTTATAGAGTTGTGTGACCTAACAAGTGGTATCAGAGCCTCTCTGTTGATATACAAAGAGTGAGATCCAGTTTATAATCATGTCTGAAGAAACACAAACTCCAACTTAGCCCAGCAAAACTCAAGATACTCAAAACAATCAAACTCACAGTCGATATGAGAGTATAAGGGTTCCCATACTGAGAGCATCTGAGTATCCTATATGGAAGGTAAATATGGCTATATTTCTGGAAGCCACAGATCAAGAATACCTTGATAGAATTAATGATGGACCATATAAGCCTACCAAGCTTTCGGTTGCAGTTGTAGATCAACCAGAAAAGATGATACCAAAGGAAAAAGGTGATTACACAACTGAAGACATCTCATCTATTTCCAAGGATACAAGGGTAAGGCATCGGCTTCATAGTGCAATTGACAATGTCATGTCAAACAGGATAATTGGATGCAAGACTGCAAAGGAAATATGAGATGCTTTGGAGACAAGATTCTAGGGAACTGAAGCCATCAAAAAGAACAGGACTATACTCACTCAAGAGTATGAGCACTTTGATTCAAAAGTTGATGAATCATTAACTGATTTATATGACCGGTTTTCCAAACTCTTGAATGATCTGTCACTAGTGGACAAGAAATATGATCTTGAAGATTCAAATCTAAAATTCCTTTTAGCTCTTCCTGAAAATTGGGATTTGAAGTCTACTACCATAAAAGACAACTATGACCTTGCTGAAACTACTCTTGATGAAATTTATGGTATGCTCAAAACTCATGAACTTGAGATGGATCAAAGGAGCAAAAGGCATGGAAGAAAGTCAAAGACAGTTACTCTTAAAGCTGAGGAGGAATCTCCTAAAGTGGTTGTCTCAAAGAGGGGCAAAGGAAAGGCTCTCATCATACAGTTTGATTCAGAGTCATCATATTCTGATAATGATGATTCAGAATCTAAAAATTTATCTGAAGTGGATGTTGATGCAGAGATGATGCAACTGTGTGCTCTTATGGTGAAGGGTATCAAAAAGATAGCCTACAAGAAATTCAGAAAGGGCAAGAAGTTTTCCATGAAAGGTGGAAGTTCTGAAAAGAAAGGGTTCAGAATGTCTAAAGGCAAAGGAGGAAAGTATGATACAGGAGATAACTCAAATGTCAAATGCTATAATTGTGGTGAAAGATGCCACATCTCTCCTGACTACAAGAAAGGAAAAGGTGATAAAGGCCAGACACTTATCATAAAGAAGAAAAACTGGGCAGACACTTCAGATTCTGAAGAGGAGGTGAACTATGCCTTAATGGCAAATGCTGATAGCAGTTTTGATGTTGCTGAATTAAAGGTGCCTCATTCAACTCTTGCTTTTCATACTGATGATATTTCTGAGCTAAGATTATATCTTAAAACCATGTTCATTAGTTTTAGAGATCAGACTTTAACAAATGAAAGATTAACATCTGAAAGTCTTGCTCTTAGAAACATAAATGACTACTTAGAAAAAGAGTTAGTTATATTTCATCAAACTTAGAAAGAAAGAGATGAGGCTTTGTATGTTAGAGATGAAATGCTAAAATTGAATAATCTCTTAAATCTGAACTGGAAAAGGAAAAGGAGATAATCAAAACTTGGACTAACTCTGGAAGAACAACTCAGAAAATCTTAGAAAATGGAAATTGGAAAGAAGGACTAGGTTATCTAGATGATAAAGATTAAAAGGAAACTGTGTCATCTAAACCAAACTTTACCAAGAAAGCTAAAAAGCCAAAGGTAAATCCTGTTAAATTTGTTGTAAAAACTGATATGTCAAAATATGAAAAGATGAATGATTCTAAAACAGAAGTCAAAGAAAAGTCAACTTCTGACAAATTAAAACAGGGTAAACCAATTTTGGTAAATGTTGGCTTAATGACAAAGAAGCATCTTAAGCATAATATTGCGCCCTCCAAACCCGGGTCAGAAGTTTGGGGTCCACACACACACACACGCCTTATTTATAACCTGCTTATAGCAATAATAAAGATAACAATAATATGCAGTTACCCTATTTACCAACTACCACGGATCGCAACAGGTTAAAGTATGCACACAAGCCACACATCTACTTATATTACATACTATTAAAATCCCAACTATTCCAAACTCAAAACTGAGTATTAAACATTATTATAAACTTTTACAGACTTAAATTATCCCAAAAGAAACCTACTAGCTTAGCTCTATCAACCTGAACCCCTAGCTCCCGCACTGGACTGGGGATCCGCGGTACCAACTGGTTCCTTCTTAACTGGAAAAGAACAGAAACAATATCGCATAAATGAGCTAACTAGCTCAGCAAGTCATAATGACAAAACTGAGAATAATGATCATCAAGTGAACATGTTTATGATATCAAGTGAACACTGGATTATGATTTAGAATTGGATATTATATTTTCAGGTTAAAAACCAAGGTTAGGCTGCTGATCAGTCACGCACTAACCCCGAGCAAAGCACACAGCACTACTCTAACTATTGGATCCAAGGCACACATTGGCCTAACTTGACCATTATATGATCTGACCACGAATCTGGTCCACAATTTTATAAAAACAATCCAATTCTAACATAATAACAGAATAAGCAATAATAATTAATAACCAGAATCATTAACAACAATGAGTGTTAAACAATAATAGGGTTTCAATCCTTGTAAGGACCAATAAGGTAATTTCAAAGCTTGAATGCTGGGTAATGAAAGAATTGGATAACAAAGGAATCAATGTTTCAGGGTTTCAAGGATTTGGTCTTTCAAAGCATAAAATACAAAGATTTGATTATGTAAGCATTCTGGTTCAGTGTTTAATATTTAGTTTGTATGTATTTGTGGAGTAGGATCGTATACTTGAGGTTCGTGTTTGGGTATACAACAATCAATGGTCTAGAAAGAATCAGGTTACGGCTCAAGATCAATAACTGGAATCAAGGTTTAGGGTACAGTGCTTCAAAGCACTTGCAATATCAATAAGACTATCAAGTACTACAATATCTCGAGAAAGTTCAGAACACTTACCTGGTATTAGCTTACTACACTGCACTCGCTTCCAATCACAATCGTCTTACTCCTCAACTACCTGTTTCCCTTTCCTACACCTTGCCTCTTCTGCTCACATATCATAAACATCTATCAATAATCGTCTCATAGAGTTTTATTCAACACATACTTCTATCTACCCTTCGTTTTACCCAAATCCAATTAACGGATTGAAAGTTAAGCAATAATGAAGTAAACACCGAATATATAAACTGATATTCAATCAACAAGTCACATATAGCACATAATATATCACGTAATCAATGATATATTATTTATAAAGAAGTCTCGGGTCATAAATAGGCTTTCTGATATTTAAAATGATTTTTAAAACATTTTTCGGAATTAAAACAGGTCGTTGGATCAATTTCGGGTTAATAAACAGGGTTCGGTAGGCCAATTCTGGCTCCGAAACAATTTTATACTAATTATCGAGCTTTGGAAATAATTTAGAATAATATTTTAAAGGTCGAAACTATTTTTTGGAATTTTTAAATCATTTTTAAATAATTAAATCTAATTAAATAATTGATTAAAATCAATTAATAATTAATTAAATCAATTAATCAATTAATTTTCGAATTAATTGACCAATTAATTAATTAAAAATTAACTGAAATTAATTAACTAATTAATTTAGATTTATTTTTGAATTAAAAATAATTTTCGGAATTAAAATAATAATTTTCAGAATTTTCAGAAATTAAAAATGAATTTTTATAATAAAAATAAATAGGAAATATGATTTTTAAACATTTTATAAACAGGAATCCTATTTTTGAAAACTTTGCAAACTACAGGGACTAAACTTCACCATCTTCAAAAATGCAGGGTCTAAACTGCAATTTTGCAGTTTCAGTCGCCGGAAAATCGGGGGTGGCCGGAGAACTCACCTCCGGCATCCTCCCACCACCATCACCTCCAGAATTAAACTACACAACACCAGGAACCTATATCTGCAATCAAAATTCATCAATAACCCCAGACTTGGTCGGAATTTGATCAAGAAACTCGCCGGTTTCCGGCGGGTTCGACGTAAACTTCAAAACACAACTCCCTTCTCTACAGACCTCGTTGATTCATGAAACTTGTACAACTAGATTGCAAATTTCACAGAGAATACAATACACTATACCATAACATCAATCTATTTTAGAATAAGAAACCCCCAAATTTCAATTAAGAATATTCATACGGGTTATAAACCCTAATTTTAAAATTCGAAAATCAAACTCAAATTTGAACATGTTATTGAATTCCAAATCAGACGTATAATATATCAAAATCATCAGGAAAACAAGCTCTACAACATGCAATCATCAAATCATACAAACAATCATCCGAACAAAAATTCATATTTTTAATAAATTTAATTCGAAAATAAATAAATTTCCAGAAAATAAACCTTTGATTCTGCAGTGAAACAAAGCTCAGAATCTGATAGAACACTTCAAATCCTTCGTTTTGGTTACTCAAGCTTTGAAAACAGAGATCGGTAACGCCTTCGTTTTGCTGTTTGATTCTTAGAACAGTTTATGTAATTAGGGTTTTTCTCTGAAAATTATAGAATTAACTATCTGCAAATGATTTTGATACAAAAATAAAATACGGTAAAAGGCTATTTATAATCACGGAAAATTAGTATCCCGTTGGTCTTGGTCACATAATAATTATTTAATAGCAAAATAATTACACGATATATCCCGGATATTACATCCTTCCCCCTTAAAAGGATTCTGTCCTTAGAATTTCCTAAGAAAACAAATGAGGGTACTTTTCTCTCATATCACTTTCTAACTCCCAGGTTGACTCTTCAACCTTTGGGTTTCTCCACAATACTCTTACTAACTTTACCACTTTATTTCTCAATACTTTCTCCCTCTCCTCTAGAATCTCTATCGGACTCTCTATATATGACAAATCTGCCTGAAGCTCTATTGGCTCATATTCTATTACATGCCTGGAGTCTGGATTATATTTCTTAAGCATCGATACGTGAAAAACATTGTGAATGTGCTCCATGTGCGGTGGTAACGCCAACTCGTAAGCTACTTTGCCAACGTGCTTTAGGATCTCAAAAGGTCCTACATATCTTGGACTCAGCTTTCCTTTCTTTCCAAACCTCGTTAGTCCTTTCCACGGTGATACTTTCAGTAATACCAAGCTTCCTTCTTCAAATTTCATGTCTTTCCTTGACTGATCTGCATATTTCCTCTAACAATCTTGTGCGACTATCAATCTCTTCTGGATAATTTCAACAATTTCCTTTGTCTGCTGTACCAGTTCAGGTCCAAGTATCTTGCATTCTCCTATTTTGTCCCAATATATTGGAGATCTACATTTGCGTCCATAAAGGGCTTCATAGGGTGGCATCCCAATGTTGGCATGATAACTGTTGTTGTAAGCAAACTCTACCAGAGGTAAATGTTCGTCCCAACTTCCTTTGAAATTAATAGCACAAACACGTAACATGTCCTCGATTGTCTGGATCGTTCTTTCACTTTGGCCATCCGTCTGGGGGTGATAGGCCGTACTCATATTCAGTCTTGTTCCCAAACATTCTTGAAAACTCTTCCAAAACCTTGAATTAAACCTTGGATCTCGATCAGATACAATAGACACAGGAACTCCACGACGAACTACAATTTCCTTCAGGTACATATGGACCAACTTGTCGAGCGAAAATCTTTCATTTATAGGCAGAAAATGAGCTGACTTGGTAAGTCTATCCACTATAACCCAAATGGCATCATGATTAGCCCTTGTCCTTGGTAATCCAACTATGAAATCTATGGCAATATGTTCCCATTTCCACTCTGGAATCTCCAATGGCTGTAACAATCCACTTGGTCTCTGATGCTCTGCTTTAACTCTCTGACAAGTATAACATTTGCTAATCCATTCCGCAATTTCCCTCTTCATGTCTGGCCACCAATAATTCTTCTTTAAATCTCTGTACATTTTGGTACTCCCTGGATGGATGGAATACCTTGAATTATGCGCCTCCTGTAAAATTTCATTTTTCAGCTCCGTCACTGGTGGAATCCAAATTCTAGATGAAAACCTCAGAATACCTTGGTCATCTTTCTGCGTGCATAACTCTTCCCCTACCAAGCGATTTATATCTTGATCCATTACATCTTCCTGATATTTCTTTATTTTCTCAAATAATTCCGGTTGGAAAGTCATACTGTATACTTTCGCTTCCTTAGGCTGGCAAACTTTAATCTCCAATTCCAATTTCTGAAATTCCTTATATATATCTTCAGGTACTGATAACACATTCAACCTTTCCTTCCGACTTAATGCGTCTGCTACCACGTTCGCTTTACCGGGATGATAATTAATCGAGCAATCATAGTCTTTGATCAACTCTAACCATCCCCTTTGTCTCATATTAAGTTCCTTCTGTGTGAATATGTACTTTAAGCTTTTGTGATCCGTGAAAATCTCGCGCTTTTCTCCATACAAATAATGTCTCCAAATCTTTAAAGCAAAAACTATGGCTGCTAGCTCCAAATCATGAGTAGGATACTTCTGTTCGTGTAGTTTTAATTTCCTTGACGCATACGCAATCACCTTTTCGTGCTGCATTAGAACACATCCTAATCCTTTGTGAGAAGCATGACTATAAATTACGAAATTCCCTTGATCATCTGGAAGTGACAAAACAGGTGCTGTGATTAATCGTCGCTTAAACTCCTGAAAACTTTCATCGCATTTGTTGTTCCATATAAACTTCTCATTCTTTCGTGTAAGCTTTGTTAATGGTGTGGCAATCCTCGAGAAATTTTGAACAAATCGAGGATAATATCCCGCCAATCCTAAGAAACTTCTTACCTCGGTGGGTGTTTTCGGTCTCTCCCAATTCGTAATTGCCTCGATCTTTGCCGGGTCCACTTTGATCCCTTCATTACTAACTATGTGCCCTAAGAACTGAACTTCAAGTAGCCAAAACTCACACTTCGAGAATTTAGCATATAACTTCTGTTTCCTTAAAATCTCCAAAGTCGTTCTCACATGTTCCGCATGATCCTCTTCCGTCTTTGAATAGATTAAAATATCGTCTATAAACACAATAACAAAATTATCCAAATACTCCTTGAAAATTCTGTTCATCAGGTCCATAAACGCTGCCGGGGCATTGGTCAACCCAAAAGACATCACTAAAAACTCGTAATGTCCATACCTTGTTCTGAAAGCTGTCTTTGGTATATCTTCTGGCTTGATCTTTAGTTGATGATATCCTGATCTTAAATCAATTTTGGAGAAATACTTGGCTCCCTTCAACTGGTTGAACAGATCGTCAATTCTGGGTAACGGATACTTGTTCTTGATTGTCAGCTTGTTAAGCTCCCTATAGTCAATACACAGTCTCATGCTTCCATCTTTCTTCTTGACAAATAATATCGGGGCTCCCCACGGGGATACACTGGGTCTGATTACTCCTTTCTCTAACAACTCCTGCAATTGCTTCGCTAGCTCTTTCATCTCGACGGGCGCCATTAATACGGGGCCTTGGATACTGGTTCTGTTCTAGGTGCTAAATCGATCGCAAATTCAATTTCTCTATCTGGAGGAAGTCCTGGTAACTCGTCGGGAAATACGTCTGGAAATTCATTCACAACTGGAATATCTTCAAGTTTTGTTGGTTCTTGACTTCTATCAATCATATATGCCATGAAATGCTCACATCCTTGTCATAGTAACTTCTTGGCTTGAATCATCGTTACGAACTTCTTTACTTATTTTTGACCCTTGAACGTTACTATCCTTTCGTCTGGCGTTTTCACCATTACCTTCTTATTTCGACAATCTATCTGGGGATCGTGCCTAGATAACCAATCCATCCCTAATATAACGTCAAATTCTCCTAACTTAAATGGTATCAAATCTACACAAAACTTACTACCAGAAATCTCAATCTCACAATTCCCACAAACTTGATTAACAGATACACGTTCTTGATTTGCTAATTCCACAATCATTATTTCATTTAAACACTCAACTGGACAATTTAACTTACTAACAAAATCTTGTGAAACAAACGATCGAGTTGCTCCCGAATCTATTAACACTTTGGCACATAAAGAATTCACATTAAGCGTACCTACCACGACATCCATATCTTGGATCGCATCCTTCATCGACATGTCAAAAACTCTAGCCCTTGGAGTCTCATTCACTGCTGGGGTAGATCCCATAATCCTTAATGCATTACTGACTGGGGCTGATGTCTTGCAATCCCTGGCCATATGTCCTGGCTTTCCACATTTAAAGCACGTAAATCCAATGGTGGGAACCTTTACTACTGGATTCCGGATAGGCTGATCCTTACTTGCTGGTTCTCTTGCTGGCAGATTTCGGCACTCCCTCGAATAGTGCCCTTTCTGGTTGCATTTGAAACATACCACATTCAACTTATTACAAACTCCTCCATGCTTCTTTCCACATACTTGACAATCTGGAAAAGTTAGTCTCAACTGATTTGGCTGATTTGTATTAACTGGACGGTTGCTCTGGCCTCCGTCTCCTGCATTCTGTTTCCTGAAATTAAAATTTCTCCCTGGCTGAAACTTGCCCTTCTTAAAATTTATAAACTTCCCTGGTTGTGGCTGACCCTCACTTTCCTCAACTTTCCTTTTCTTGCTTTCCTTTTCCTTCTGGAACATCTCACTCTCTGTCTCTGCGATCATAGCTTTACGTACCACTCCTGCATAGGTATCCAATTCAAAAATGGCTACCTTCCCTCTGATCCATGGTTTCAAACCTTGCTGAAATCTTTTAGCTTTCTTCCTGTCAGTATCCATATACGACGGTACGTACCTTGACAATCCCTCTAACTTACCCTCATAATCTGTTACCGACATTTTCCCTTGCTTTAATTCTAAAAACTTCAGCTCCATTTGATCCTGAACAAACTGAGGAAAATATTTTTCTAAAAACAATTCCTTAAACCTTTCCCAAGTAATAACATCTGCGCCTTCCAATATCTTCACCAATTCCCACCAATAGGTGGCCTCATTCTTCATATAGTAACTTGCAAACTCAACCTTTTGTTCTTCCTTTACTTTCACTAAGGCAAATGCCTTCTCTATTTCCTTTAACCAAACATTTGCTTCAATTGGCTGTAAGGAACCCTTGAATTCTGGTGGGTTTACGGCCTGAAAAGTTTTAAAAGTTACCTGGGGGTTGGTCTGTCTTTGTTGTTGTTGTGCCAGGTGAACTGTTTGTTGGGCCAAGATTTGAAGAATCTGGGCTATTGCTGGGTCTATGGGTCCTGGGTTCACATTTGGATTCGTATCATCTTGGTTGTTATTGTTGTTGGTTTCTTCATTTTGGGTGTTGGTGCGGGTATTTCTTCTGGGAGACATTTTCTGTAAAGAATCAATTAACTTATTTAGCTTTTGAATCAATCTTTTGCATAATAGAACAGTTTTGCAAAACAGAAATATCTCTTTTTGAAAACAGTTGTAATTAAGTAAATTGCATGCTTCTTTACAGAATATAAACAGTTATGGAAAGCAGGATATATGGTATCACAGGGTATAACTGGTGCAATGAATAAGGTAAGGTATAACAGGTGCAATAAAGTAGATGACAGTGCTGGAAAGGAAAAAGGTACTGATATATAGATCAAAAGTTTTAGGTAGTACAAGCGTAAGGACGCTTCGGAAGTAAAAGCAAAAGGGTACAACAACCTACTCACTAGTCATCATAGCTAGTCTATAAAGACAACTCAAAAGTCTAATGATACACACTACACACTACTGTACATACTACATAACCATAACAACACTGCTCAGAATCTCCATCTCTGAATCTCTGACTCAGCTCTAGGAAAACTCTGGTCCTGCCAGCCTCTCAAAGTCCTCCATCACCTCAGTAGCCCAGCCCATCAGTGCATCAGGGCCTCTGCCAGGTAATGTAGCTCCATGTAGCCTAGCCTCAAGAACCCTCCGTGTCACATGAATCTCCTCTCGAAGTTCCCTCACACCAGGATCAATATCAGTAGTCCTAATGATATGTTGTATCTCTCTGATCTGGGCCAACAAGGAATCACGCTTCAATAGAAAAGCCTCATACCGGTAGTAAGGAACTGGGGGCAATGTAGACTGGAATGGGGCATTCACAACTGAATGCCCAGTGGAATCTGAATTAGCTGGTGGGGGTCCTCTGATAGGTGGCCTCATGCCTGGAGGTGGAATAGCCGGCAGTGGTACGGGCTGCAATACAGGTGGAGGTAGTATAGCCAACACTGGTGGAACAACAGGACGTGGATCCGAAGACGGCACTCCAACTGAAGGCTCTGAGTGATCAGCTGATACGGGAATAAAAGAGTCGGTCATCACTTCTATCTGAAATCATATCGCAATATCAGAATCTCGAACCATAACGCAAATTACACTAATACCTGATATACCGAAGCACTCAACCTCTCGACGTTCTATCTTTCTATTCCTTACTTCTGATCCTAACCCTCTACCCATTCCCGTCAACCTAGGCTTGTGTCAGTGACTTATAACCTGTAGCTCTGATACCAAACTTGTGGCGCCCTCCAAACCCGGGTCAGAAGTTTGGGGTCCACACACACACGCCTTATTTATAACCTGCTTATAGCAATAATAAAGATAACAATAATATGCAGTGACCCTATTTACCAACTACCACGGATCACAATAGGTTAAAGTATGCACACAAGCCACACATCTACTTATGTTACATACTGTTCAAATCCCAACTATTCCAAACTCAAAACTGAGTATTAAACATTATTACAAACTTTTACAGACTTAATTATCCCAAAAGAAACCTACTAGCTTAGCTCGATCAACCTGAACCCCTAGCTCTCGCGCTGGACTGGGGATCCGCGGTACCAACTGGTTCCTTCTTAACTGGAAAAGAACAGAAACAATATCGTATAAATGAGCTAACTAGCTCAGCAAGTCACAATGACAAAACTGAGAATAATGATCATCAAGTGAACATGTTTATGATATCAAGTGAACAATGGATTATGATTTAGAATTGGATATTATATTTTCAGGTTAAAAACCAAGGTTAGGCTGCTGATCAGTCACGCACTAACCCCGAGCAAAGCATACATCACTGCTCTAACTATTGGATCCAAGGCACACATTGGCCTAACTTGACCATTATATGGTCTGACCACGAATTTGGTCCACAATTTTATAAAACAATCCAATTCTAACATAATAACAGAATAAGCAATAATAATTAATAACCAGAATCATTAACAACAATGAGTGTTTAACAATGAAAGGGTTTCAATCCTTGTAAGGACCAATAAGGTAATTTCAAAGCTTTGATGCTGGGTAATGAAAGAATTGGATAACAAAGGAATCAATGTTTCAGGGTTTCAAGGATTTGGTCTTTCAAAGCATAAAATACAAAGATTTGATTGTGTAAGCAATCTGGTTCAGTGTTAAATATTTAGTTTGTATGTATTTGTGGAGTAGGATCGTATACTTGAGGTTCGTGTTTGGGTATACAATAATCAATGGTCTAGAAAGAATCAGGTTACGGCTCAAGATCAATAACTGGAATCAAGGTTTAGGGTACAGTGCTTCAAAGCACTTGCAATATCAACAAGACTATCAAGTTTTACAATATCTCGAGAAAGTTCAGAACACTTGCCTGGTATTAGCTTACTACACTGTACTCGCTTCCAATCATAATCGTCTTACTCCTCAACTACCTGTTTCCCTTTCCTACGCCTTGCCTCTTCTGCTCACATATCATAAACATCTATCAATAATTGACTCATAGAGTTCTATTCAACACACACTTCTATCTACCCTTCATTTTACCCAAATCCGATTAACGGATTGAAAGTTATGCAATAATCAAGTAAACACCGAATATATAGACTGATAGTCAATCAACAAGTCACATATAACACATAATACATCACGTAATCAATGATATATTATTTATAAATAAGTCTCGGGTCATAAATAGGCTTTCTGATATTTAAAATGATTTTTAAAACATTTTTCGGAATTAAAACGGGTCATTGGATCAATTTCGGGTTAATAAACATGGTTCGGTAGGCCAATTCTGGCTCCGAAACAATTTTATACTAATTATCGAGCTTTGGAAATAATTTAGAATAATATTTTAAAGCTCGAAACTATTTTTTGGAATTTTTAAATCATTTTTAAATAATTAAATCTAATTAAATAATTGATTAAAATCAATTAATAATTAATTAAATCAATTAATCAATTAATTTTCAAATTAATTGACCAATTAATTAATTAAAAATTAACTGAAATTAATTAACTAATTAATTTAGATTTATTTTTGAATTAAAAATAATTTTCGGAATTAAAATAATAATTTTCAGAATTTTCAGAAATTAAAAATGAATTTTTATAATAAAAATAAATAGGAAATATGATTTTTAAACATTTTATAAACAGGAATCCTATTTTTGAAAACTTTGCAAACTACAGGGACTAAACTTCACCATCTTCAAAAATACAGGGACTAAACTGCAATTTTGCAGTTTCAGTCGCCTGAAAATCGGGAGTGGCCGGAGAACTCACCTCCGGCATCTTCCCACCACCATCACCTCCAGAATTAAACTACACAACACCAGGAACCTAAATTTGCAATCAAAATTCATCAATAACCCCCTACTTGGTTGAAATTTATCAAGAAACTCGCCGGTTTCCGGCGTGTTCGACGTAAACTTCAAAACACAACTCCCTTCTCTACAGACCTCGTTGATTCATGAAACTTGTACGACTAGATTGCAAATTTCACAGAGAATACAATACACTATACCACAACATCAATCTATTTCAGAATAAGAAACCCCCAAATTTCAGTTAAGAATATTCATACGGGTTATAAACCCTAATTTTAAAATTCGAAAATCAAACTCAAATTTGAACATGTTATTAAACTCCAAATCAGACGTATAATATATCAAAATCATCAGGAAAACAAGCTGTACAACATGCAATCATCAAATCATACAAACAATCATCCGAACAAAAATTCATATTTTTAATAAATTTAATTCGAAAATAAATAAATTTCCAGAAAATAAACCTTTGATTCTGCAGTGAAACAAAGCTCAGAATCTGATAGAACACTTCAAATCCTTCATTTTGGTTACTCAAGCTTTGAAAACAAAGATCGGTAACGCCTTCGTTTTGCTGTTTGATTCTTAGAACAGTTTATGTAAATAGGGTTTTTCTCTGAAAATTATAGAATTAACTATCTGCAAATGATTTTGATACGAAATAAAATACGGTAAAAGGCTATTTATAATTACGGAAAATTAGTATCCCGTTGGATCATTCCGGATATAAAACGGTACGTTTATTTATAAAAACTGATCCAAACGGTATCGGTTTTCGGGATAATTATCCAAATCAGTACAATTTGTACTGCGGTGTTGGTCTCAGCGCCTGGTTACACGTACTACGAAGTGATAATTGGGATAGTTTAATAAAAAGCTCCCGTTTATCGAAAATACGGGTTTTATTGATTTACCGAAACGAATATTGTATCGAAAATGATCCGCGCAGAACAAACCGTACGCCGGATCGAAAAAGTCGAAACATGGAATATGCTCGGAATATTACAATTAGGTTAGGAAGGAGTTCTCGGAAGAGTTTCGGGTTCCAAAAACGTAACAACAATTGACGTCGGCCGGTTCCCGTTTTTATAAAATAGATTTTAAATACTTGGAAAAAGATTTTATAAATTTCATATGATCCTTATAAATCCATAAATCAACATAAAAATAATTAGGAAGATATGACAATTATCTATATTTTATTTTGGACATATAAAAATTAAAATACTTAATTAATATTATTTTTGAATATCCAAGTACAGATAACATTTAACAATTAACTCACAGAATAGATACTAAACTCACATAATAATTATTTAATAGCAAAATAATTACACGATATATCCCGGATATTACACATAAGCTGAAAGAGATTAGAAATGTGAACAAGGTAAAGGAAGCTAGGAAAAATAGGAATGGACAGGAAGGTGTGAATAAAAGCAATAATTATATGTCTGTTCCTAATGCTCCTAGAAAAAAATGCTATAACTGTGGAAACTCTAACCATCTTTCTTCTTTTTGCAGGAAAAATAAACATATAAACTCTTTACCTCCAAGATCAGGAGTTAAGAGTCAGTCTGTTAGGTTTAAACCACAAAATCCTTGTTTTCATTGTGGTAGTTTATGGCATTCTATTTATACTTGTAAAGAATATCATAGTTTGTACTATGATTATTATCAAATAAAACCTTCTTTAAAGAAAGTTAGTGTAATTCCTTCTAGTGTAAATTCTGATGCAAAGTCTGATATAAAGTCTGATAAAAAGCATGTTTGCATAAAATCTGAAACTAAATCCGCTGCAAATCCTAAGAAACTTAAAAAGGACAAAGGATCCAAGCAAGTCTGGGTCCTTAAAACTAACCAATAGTGGTCTTTGTGATTGCAGGGCAACAGGAAAAACATCCTAGTTCTGGACAGTGGATGTTCAGGACATATGACTGGAAATAAAGCCCTGCTATCAGACTTTATGGAGAAAGCTGGCCCAGGAGTTTCTTATGGAGATGGCAACATGGGAAAGACTCTGGGATATGGCAATATCAATCTTGGAAATGTTATAATTTAATCAGTAGCTCTTGTCTCAGGACTTAAACACAATCTGCTAAGTGTGAGTCAAATGTGTGACATAGGTTATTATGTGGATTGCTTTGAAGAACACTGTGAAGTTGTAAGTAATTCTACAGGCAAAGTGGTTCTGAAAGATTATATACATGGTAACATATATGAAGCCAGACTTTCAACAAACTTTGATGGTTCTACAATCTGTCTGTTAAGTAGAGCATCAATTGAAGAAAGCTGGAATTGGAACAAAAGACTCTCATTTAAATTTCAACAACAAAAATGAGCTAGTAAAGAAAGATCTTGTGAGAGGACTGCCAAAATCAGTATTTGCTCCTGATGGTCTTTGTGACTCATGTCAAAAGGAAAAACAAAGAAAATCTTAATTCAAGAGCAAAACTGAATTCTCAATTCTTGAGCCTTATCACTTACTGTATGTTGATCTATTTGGTCCAGTCAATTTCATGTCCATTGCAAAGAAGAAATATGCTATGGTTATAGTGGATGAGTTCACAAGATACACTTGGGTGTATTTCTTGCACAAGAAGAATGAAACTGCATCTACTCTAACTGATCATGTCAGATAGCTGGATAAGTTGTTCAAAGATTCTGTTAAAATAATAAGAAGTGATAATGGCACTGAGTTCAAGATTTCAATCATGGAAGAGTTCTGCAAAGAGCATGGAATAAAGCAGGAATTTTCTGCACCTGGAACTCCACAGCAGAATGGAGTTGTAGAAAGAAAGAACATGACTCTTATTGAAGCTACACGAACTATGCTTGATGAAGCAAATCTACCAACATATTTCTGGGCTGAAGCTGTGCAGACTACTTGTTTTACACAGAACGCTACACTCATAAACAAGCATGGAAAACACCATATGAGATGGTGAAGAAAAAGAAGCCAAATCTGAAATACTTTCATGTATTTGGATGCGAGTGTTTTTTTCTTAAGACTCATCCTGAACAGCTGTCAAAATTTGATATAAAAGTTGATGAAGGAATTTGTGTTGGATATCCACTTTCCACAAAAGCCTTCAGAGTCTACAATTTAAGAATAAGGGTTGTCATGGAATCTATCAATGTATCTTTTGATGATAAAAAGATTACTGGACTTGAAGATTTTAATGATCATGGTCAGCTGAGATTTGAAAATGAAGATGTAAATTCTGATTCTATAAATTCTGATGACCTAAATCCTGATCCTATAAGTTCTGACGAGTTAAACTCTGATGTCATTAAAACTGTGGTAACTGCTCCAAAGGGAAATGCACCTATTCAGGGGGAGAAAGCTGATGATCATACCACATCTCAAGACTCTCAAGAAGCATCAGAACGAGTCACTGGCTCTTCAAGTTATGATTCATCAAGTTCTGATGAGCCAAATTATGATAATTCTGGAAACTCTGATTCTTCAATTCCTGAAGGATCCAACTCAAATTCTGAAATTTCAGAAAGCATAACTTCAGGGGGAGCATCAGAAAATGCTGATGGAGACAACATGGATCATGGGAGAGGATCCAGTTCTAGAGATCAACTTCCATCTGCAAGGAAGTGGACAAAATCACACACACCTGACTTAATAATTGGTGATCCTGAAACAGGTGTCAGAACTAGAACATCAACAACAAATGAATATCTCTATCATTCTTTTCTATCTCAAACTGAACCAAAGAAAATGGAAGAAGCTCTTCAAGATGCTGATTGGGTGCAAGCAATGCAGGAAGAGTTAAATGAATTTGAAAGATAAATAAAGTTTGGACCCTAGTGCCAAGACCAAAGAACAGATCTATTGTTGGCACAAAATGGGTGTCCAGAAAAAAAACTGACAATGATGGCATAATTATAAGAAACAAAGCAAGGTTGGTTGCTAAAGGTTACTCTCAACAGGAGGGTATAGACTGTAATGAAACATTTGTTCCAGTTGCTAGATTCGAAGCCATAAGAATCTTTTTGGCTTATGCTCCTCACAAGAAGTTTAAAGTGTTTCAAATGGATGTGAAAAGTGCTTTTCTCAATGGAGAATTGAAAGAAGAGGTATATGTTGAACAACCTCCAGGCTTGGTAGATCCAAAATTTCCAAATCATGTCTATAGGCTTGACAAAGCACTTTATGGCCTTAAGCAAGCTCCAAGAGCATGGTCTGAGACTTTAGCTCAATTCCTTCTGGAAAGTGGATTTACCAGAGGCACAATTGATAAAACTTTATTCTACCTCAACCATGGAAAGGACTTACTTTTGGTACAGATATATGTTGATTATATCATCTTTGGCTCTACAAATACAAAACTTTGTGAAAGATTTTCCAAGTTAATGCAGTCAAGATATCAAATGAGTATGATGGGAGAGCTTAGCTATTTTCTGGGACTTCAAGTCAAGCAAACTGAAGAAGGTACTTTCATAAATCAATCCAAGTACACCAGAAATTTACTCAAGAAATTTGGAATGCAAGACTGTTCAACTACATCCACTCCCATGGCTACTACCACCAAGTTAGATAAAGATACTGGAACATCAGTAGATATTACTAACTACAGAGGTATGATTGGCTCTTTACTTTATTTTACTGCAAGTAGACCTGATATCATGTATGATACCTGTCTTTGTGCAAGATTTCAGGCTGATCCAAGAGAACCTCATCTAATAGCTGTGAAAAGAATTTTCAAGTACCTCAAGGGTACAGCTGATCTAGGATTGTGGTATCCTAGGGAATCTGATTTTAAGCTAATAGGTTACTCAGATGCAGATTTTGCAGGATGCAAAATTGACAGGATTAGCACTAGCGGAAGCTGCCAATTTCTTGGAGGCAGATTGGTTTCTTGGTTTAGTAAGAAACAAAAATCAATTTCCACATCAACTGCAAAAGCAGAATATATTGCTGCAGGAAGCTGTTGTGCACATATTTTTTGGATGAAGAATCAGTTACTGGACTATGGGTTAGAATTTTCTAAAATACCCACTGTGATAATCAAAGTGCTATTGCTATGACATGTAATTTTGTTCAACACTCAATGACAAAGCACATCAGCATTAGGTACCATTTTATAAGGGAACATGCGATGAAAGGTACAGTGGAATTACATTTTGTCCCAACAGATCAATAACTAGCAGATATCTTCACAAAACCACTATGTGAAGCTACTTTTACAAGACTGGTAAATGAACTTGGAATGGTTTCAGATTCTTTCTCAAAATCTGTTTAGTTCTTGTTCTCATGCATCAGACTTTTATGATCAATGTTTACAGATTGTCTTATCTCAATATAATATGTGCTAAAATTGTATCATATTAAATACTGATTGTTATCTGATGTAATTCTATATACTTTGATAGTGTTTTGAATGTTCTGTGACTATTCAATCCAATGAGGATTACTTTGCTAGATGCTGACTTAGTAGTCTTTAATAAACTGTGTATCCCATATTTGAATTAGTTATTTATGTGGAAATCTATAACACAAGCAAATTTTGATTTTGATCTTAGTCAAATTTACTTTGTGTATCTTATTACTAAGTCACAAACTAGATTATTGCTTCTTATCTGTCAAATTTTGATGTCAATAAATCTTAAGGATGAACTAAATGCTTGATAAACCTCACTTATCTGAAGAAAACAAAATAAAAGAAAAATTTGAAATCAGGTACTCCTCTGAGATCTAGAGTAAATATGTGAAAGGGAAGACCCAAGTGCATTGCTGGTATTAAGTAATATGCATTAGAAAAGCAAAATAATTTTTTCTTGGTGACTTTTCACATTCTCTGATCACTGGAGAAATGTTCTGATAATAGCATAAATTCTGATAGCAGTTGTGACTCATTTACACTGAGAAGCCACCGTAAAAAGAATGTCAAAATATGCATAAAATGAGCACAAACAGTTTAGGTGGACTCTTGCATAAATTTATTTTATAGTAGACTACAAAATTAAAGACAGATTTTAAGCATTTTTCTTAGTGATGCCTTATTTCTAAGATATCTGAAGTTTATCATACTTTAATCTTTATCTGATCATTTGCAAATACACACACTCTCACTCCATATGAATGATGAAAATTACTGTGGTGATTAAGTTGTTTCTGACAAATAGTTAAGTATTATTGCATAAATTCTGAGGACAAGTTCTGATGATTAAACTCTGAAGAAACCAGTCAGTATTTGTATGAAGAATAACAGAAACAGTCATTCACTTTTTGAGTACATAAGCCATGTTCTGATGACCGTTAAATTCTGATAATAGTCAAGTTCTGATGCAAATCCTGATGGAAACTCTGATGCTTACGTGGCATTATTTAATTACTTGACTTATTTTTGGTATTTACTGTAACGGTCATTTTTATCAGAAAATAATTAAGTGAGATAAAAACAGTGATAATCATTTAGTTAATGGGTGCGTGTGTGTTTTGGTAACAACATGTGAGCAATAATTAATGCACGTTTACCGTGCCCACTCATTACTATTTTGACTGTTTCCATGCTGCCAGGTGTAAAAAGTCTATTCTGATTCACAAAAATAGCCGTTGTCACGTGGAGTGTATAAATAAGAGAGTTAAAAGATTTTACAATCTTTTACCTATTATTCATATTTTCTAATCTCTCTTATTCTCTCTCACTCTCTAATATTCTCTGAAGCTATTTCTTACAGGCATTTTATCAAACACCTTGCAAACACATAATTTTTCACTTAATTTCTTATGGATATGGCACCTAAGGACGTTATCTTTAACGGAGCCAAGTTCATCCCCAACAACTACATGGCTATTCTCAGCAAGGACGATGTTCCTTCAGATCTTCACTTCGTTCAAGACTTCCTTGCTACCAGTGAGATTGGATATGCTCTGACCCAACCACAATTACTCTCAGGAACACAAATAATGGAGTTTTGGAGGACTGGGGTATATGATGATGGTGGTGAAGCTGGGTCCCCAATTATTATTTTCACAACAGGGGAAGATGAGCATCTAGTTAACTTGTCAACTGTTCGACAAGCTCTACACTTGCCAGAAAATTGCACTTTCAATGCTCAGATTGAGGAGCCACTTCTACAAAGTATGATGGCCAATCTTGGCTATGAGAAAGTTTTGTCCAAGCTGGGACAACTGAAGAGGCCATATATTAGAAGGGAGTGGAGTTTTTTCTTTGACTGCATCACCAGAGCTTTCGCCAACAAATGCTCCAACTTTGATGCCATTCCCATTCTGAGTTAGCAAATAGGGTATGCACTTCTAAATTAAACTCACTTTGATTATGCTACTTCTATTATGGGTTTTATTGGGGATAGGATGAATGAGGACCCAAATACTGTTTACTTTGCTAGATTTTGTCAACTCATTTACAATTTTTGTTGTCTTGATAAGCCCCAAAACTTTAGTGAGTCAATTCAACCTTTTAAACTTGCTAAAAGGGCTTTCACAGACTTGTTATCTACTAATAATAAGAAAAACTTACTAAGACCCCTTCAAATTCCTGATTCTGTAAAACAATTGTTAGTAAACTCTGACCCTAACAAATACACACCCAAATTTCCTGAAGTTGCACCCTCTCAACCTCCACCAACACAACCTTCCAACTCTCAACCACAGCCTGCCATCAGAACCTATTTCTAACCAGCACAATCTTCTCAACCACAACCATCAACACATACTACCAAACCAGCCTCTGGTACTTCCCAAAAGGTGCCAGTTGTAAAATCTTCGAGAGCAAAATCTGTTCCTCAATCTCCACGAAGGAGAAGAAGAAAGATAATTCTGAGGGATGAATCAGATGAAGATGAGCAAGTCCAGGTTCATGCATCGGAACCTGTGACATTAGAAGCTGAAAATGTAATTTTTCCGAAGGAGGTAGAAGCTGAAAAGGTAATTTTTCAGAAAGAGAATGAAGCTGAGGGTTCTGGAATTCTGAAAAGGAAAAGACCTTCAAGTTCTGATACAGATAAAGTCACTCCTCCATCTAGAAGATCAAGGAAGATGAGAGCAGGTAGGCATATGGCACAACCTCAATCTGAGGATGCTAAAGAAGCTGAGGAAGGGGATCAGGAATCTCTGATCTCACAAGAACCCACGGTAATTGAAGCCCTTCTAGTACCTGGAGAAATTCTGATTCAGGACTCTGAAATTCCTGAAGTTCACAGTTCGGAACCTGTGATTTCTCCACCTCACTCTCCAATCCAAGCTACAATTGAAGATTCAGGATTAAGTCCTGAAATTGATATTCACAGGCTGAACATACCAACTGTCTTGTATCTGGAAGCACCAGCAAAGGAGACAACTTGATAGGGATAAATAAGTCCTGATTTTATAATTAATGGGCTGCTAGGCCCAATAATAATAAGATGTATAATATTCAGACCAGAAAGGTTAAGTCTGACGGACCAGATTAGGCCTGGTGGAATAAAAAAGGCCCAAAAAGCCCTGATTATTAATTAATTTCGTAATTAATTAATAAGGGAGAAATCAGATGTTGAAAAGAGTCCCGATGAGGATATAAATCCTTAGAGATTAGCCTCAAGGGGACCTGAAAGGATAAGGAATCAACTTCCTACTTCCTAGGACTCCTAAGTCTATCTTAATTCAGAGGCTTATCCACCAAGCCTCCTATACCAAGTCCAATTCAAGGACTCCCGCATCTATATAAGGGGCCTCACCCCACAAATCAGAACTACGTTTTTTGACTTGATCCTTGGCAATCAGCAAGGTACGTAGGCATCTTGTTAAGGCAGGTTGAGTCACGAAACACAAGAGCAGTCAAAATCGAGCCTCGAAGCTCACGTTCCTTAGTATCAAGTACAGCAATTATATATATAGTAGTTTTAATCCATAACATTTGGCGCCGTCTGTGGGAAAATCGCAACAACAACCATGGCGAGAACACGGAGAACAACCAGCACTCTGGAGGAGGGAACACCATCAGGGACAACCCAGGTGATTTCATCAACCGTGGAGGTTCCTCCCCATTCAACTTATGCATCTACTCAGGGGGAAGCCCAGACAGGGGCAACTCATCCTCAGCCACAAGGGACAACTCCCCCGACTGTTCAAGGTACGAATCCTCAAGTTCAACAAATACATATACCTGTGAATTCTCGACCCGTCGGGTATGAATACTCAACTATTGTTACTACTAACCCCCCCTTATGGGATGCCCCTTCACCCTGAGGTTGGAGGAAGTGGATATGCTGGGCGAAGCGAAGCACGAGGGCGGTCGCCCCCCTATATACGAGGTTTGGATCCTATCCCTGAGGATCGGGAATTTTCTGGTCCATACACTGAGAGAGACTCCGAATCTTCGGATGATGAAGTGGCCCCGAGAAGGAGGCGTCCTGGAAAAGAGCCAATGGCCGATGGAAGGCAACGCCCCCAAAGCACCCCAGGGGCGAATCCCCAAGAAGTGCAGGAAAAGATCAGGGCTCATGAGGCTGAAATCCAAAGGCTGAGGCGTGATTTGGAGGCTTACCAAGCCACCAGATCCCACATACCTCCTAGGGGGAGAAATCCTCCTCCTATCATAGACCTGGATGGTCCGGTAAGAAGAAGGGCTGCTGTCCCAAGAACTGATCCAAGCAATCTCCTTCCCCTTGGGGATCCTGATGATCCAACTCCACCCTTCACAGAAGAGATAATGAATGCCCATATCTCAAGAAAATTTAAGATGCCCACTATCAAAGCCTATGATGGCACGGGAGACCCCGCTAATCATGTTAGGACATTCTCTAATGCACTGCTGCTGCAACCCGTGAATGATGCTATAAAATGTCGGGCCTTCCCTCAAACCCTGTCGGGTATGGCTCAAAGATGGTACAGTCGCCTACCCCCAAATTCTATTGGATCATTCAGAGAATTAAGTCAGGCTTTTATTAAGCAATTCATCAGTGGAAGAGTCCATGAGAAAAGTTCAGCATCTCTTATGAGTCTTGTGCAGGGAGCTAAAGAATCCTTAAGAGATTACCTAAATCGTTTTACAAAGGAGGCTTTAAAAGTCCCAGACCTTGATGATAAGGTAGCCATGATAGCGCTGCAACAAGGAACTAGGGATGAGTTTTTCAAGATGTCTTTGGCCAAACGACCCCCTGAGAGCATGTTGCAGCTCCAAGAGAGGGCAGGGAAGTATATCAAGGTTGAAGAGAGTATGAGGAAGACCGTAGTAAGTAATGAGCCCACTGGAGGCAAGAAACGAAAAACTGATTTGGAGTACATCGCTAAGGATAAGTATCCTAGAACTGAACAAAACCCTGATTCAACCCCCAAGAAGGGAGGACCTGGGCAAAAGTTCACTGAATACGCTAAGCTGAATGCCCCCAGAAGTCAGATTTTGATGGAGATTGAGAAAGACAGAGATATTCGCTGGCCTAAGCCCTTGAAGGCTGATCCCGCCAAGCTAGATAAGGGCAAGTATTGCAGGTTTCACAAAGATGTTGGTCATGACACCGATGAGTGTAGGCAGTTGAAAGATGAAATTGAGTTTTTGATTCGAAAAGGAAGGCTGAACAAGTATACTGGAGATGGAGGAGACAGAAACAATAATGGAAGGAAGAACTTTGAAGATCGTAGGAGGGACCAAGATGATCAGGGGCGGAATCCCCAACCTAGAGGACCAGTTATAAACACCATTTATGGAGGGCCGAGACCTCGAGGGCCTGTGATAAACACGATCTTTGGAGGTCCAACTGCTGCTGGAATGCCAAAAATTCCAGAAAGGCATATACTAGAGAGGTTATGCATATTGTTGGAGAAGCCCCGAAGAGGGCCAGGACAGAAGTAACATTGGCTTTTGATGATTCCGACCTAGAGGGTGTGAAGTTTCCCCATGACGACCCGCTGGTCATAACGCCGATAATAGGAAATAGCCCGGTTAAGAGGGTCCTTGTGGATAATGGTGCTTCTGTGGATATCTTGCTCCACGACACCTTTCTAAGGATGGGGTATAACGACTCCCAGTTGACACCAACCGACATGCCGATATATGGATTTGCTGGAGTAGAATGTCCTGTGGAAGGGATAATTAAATTACCAACCACCATAGGTACGGAGCCAAGGCAAGCAACGCAGATGCTGGATTTTGTGGTGGTAAAGGCTAGTTCAACTTATAATGCTATCATGGGGAGAACAGGGATACATGCCTTCAAGGCAGTCCCCTCTTCCTACCATTCAGTCATGAAGTTTCCCACCCGAAACGGGATTGGAGAAGAGAGGGGAGATCAAAAAATGGCTAGAAGCTGTTATGTGGCCTCTTTGAGGGCAGATGGAGTCGGGGGGCAGGTTCTTCCTATTGAAGATATGGATGTTAGAGAAAATGATGAGAATAGAGGAAGGCCAGCAGAAGAATTGGTTTCGGTTCCTTTAGATCCCAAGAATCCTGAGAGGATGACTTTCATTGGAGCTACATTAGAGGAGCCCCTTAGAGGGAAGTTAGTGAAGTTTTTGCAAGAAAATAGTGATGTGTTTGCATGGTCAGCAGCTGATATGCCAGGCATAGACCCGGGGTTAATTACCCACAAGTTAAACGTGGATCCAAGCCGGAAGACAGTGAAACAAAAGAAAAGAAATTTTGCCCCGGAAAGACAAGAGGCTATAAAGCAGGAAGTGGAAAAGCTCTTAGAGGCTGGTTTCATTGAGGAGATTCAATTTCCGGAGTGGTTAGCAAACCCTGTAATGGTGAAGAAGGCTAATGGAAAGTGGAGGATGTGTATAGACTTCACCGATCTGAATGATGCATGTCCCAAAGACTGTTTTCCGCTGCCTAGAATTGATACTTTGATTGATGCCACCGCTGGACATGAGATGCTGAGTTTCATGGATGGATTTAGCGGATACAACCAGATCAAAATGCATAAGGATGACATTCCAAAGGTATCATTTATCACTGACTTTGGTGTTTATTGTTATCTTGTTATGGCGTTTGGTCTCAAGAATGCAGGAGCCACCTATCAAAGGTTGGTGAATAAAATTTTTAAGGATCTTATTGGGAAGACTATGGAAGTCTATGTTGATGACATGCTAGTCAAGAGTCTAGTAAAGACTGATCATATAACCCATTTGAGGGAAGCTTTTGAGGTCCTGAGGTACCACAAGATGATGTTGAATCCCACGAAGTGTGCTTTCGGAGTAGGATCTGGAAAATTCTTGGGATTGATGGTCTCAAAGAGGGGAATTGAGGCTAACCCCGATAAAATAAAGGCAATCCTGGACATGGAACCCCCAAAAACTGTCAAGGATGTTCAGAAACTCACAGGAAGGGTTGCTGCGCTAGGACGATTCATCTCCAAGTCAGGAGACAAGTGCTTGTCATTCTTCAAGTCATTAAAGAACATTAAAGACTTTGTATGGAGTGAGGAAAATCAGAAGGCATTTGAAGAGTTAAAGAAGTATATGGGCCAGGCCCCGTTGTTGGCCAAGCCAGTTCTGGGTGAAGTTTTATTCTTGTACTTGGCTGTTTCAGAAAGCGCCTTGAGCGCGGTGTTGGTTAAGGAGGAACTGAAAGTCCAGAAACCCGTATACTATGTCAGCAAAATTTTGCGTGGTGCTGAGTTGAATTATTCAGCCATTGAGAAATTCGCTTTAGCCTTGGTGATGGCTTCAAGAAAGCTGCGTCCTTATTTTCAAGCTCACCAAATTGAAGTGCTAACAAATCAGCCACTGAGAAATATCATTCACAGTCCCAAGGCAAGTGGGAGACTAATTAAGTGGGCAATAGAGTTGGGAGAGTTCGATCTCAAGTATAAGCCACGTATGGCCATAAAAGCCCAGGCACTAGCTGACTTCGTGGTGGAATGTACCATACCCAACCAAGAAGTCGGGGGGCAGGAAGATACCACACCTCAAGACAAGGGAGTCGACAATGGGGACAAGGAGAAAGAATATTGGGTTCTCTATTTTGATGGAGCATCAAAAACAAATTCCAGTGGAGCAGGGTTGGTTTTGCAAAGCCCTGATGGATTCTTAATTGAGTATGCCATGAAGCTAGACTTCCCAACCACAAACAATGAGGCAGAGTATGAAGCCCTGATTGCTGGCCTTGGTCTAGCTGGGACACTTAGAGTCAAAAACTTAAAGGTCCGTGGAGACTCGAAGTTGATCATATCCCAGGTAAAGGGAGAATTTGAAGCAAGGGATGATACGATGGCAAAGTATGTTCGCCTAGTAAGGGCTGTGATGACCCAATTTAATGAATGCCATGTTGAACACATTCCAAGGGAAGAAAATGCTAAAGCAGATGCGCTATCAAAGTTTGCTTCATCTGAGATTGAAGAAAGTTCAGGAAGTGTGTACTTCCGTGTTTTGAAGACACGAAGTATAGATGTTAAACTTGTGGCTCCCGTAGGCTTGGGGACGTCATGGATTGATCCCATCAAGGCTCACATTCAGACCGGTTGGTTGCCAAGCGATACAATTGAGGCACGGAAGTTAACTGTTCGAGCACTAAGATACTCTTTGATAGATGGGATTCTATATAAAAGATCTTTCGTGGTTCCTTACTTGAGGTGTCTCAGGCCCGATGAGGCACGATTGGCTCTTGAGGAAGTGCATGAAGGCATTTGTGGGCAACACTTGGGGGGCAGGGCCTTGGCTCATAAGATAACTCGTTTAGGCTTCTATTGGCCAGAAATGATGGCTGATGCCAAAGAATATGTAAAGAAGTGTGATCGTTGTCAGAAGCATGCACCAGTCGCCAGACAACCCCCCGAGATGCTGACCTCTATCAACTCACCTATTCCCTTTGCTATGTGGGGGATGGATATTCTAGGGCCTTTTCCTATGGCCACAGCACAAAGGAAGTTTCTGATTGTAGCCATTGATTATTTCACCAAGTGGATCGAAGCCAAACCTTTGGCCAAAATCACAACTAAGCAGGTTGCACAATTCCTGTGGGAAAACATTATGTGCCGATATGGAATTCCCCGTATCCTCGTCACTGACAATGGAACGCAATTCAACAATGAGGAATTCAAGAAGTATTGTGAAGAAAATGAAATTGAGTTACGATTCACCTCTGTGGCTCACCCGCAAGCCAATGGGCAAGCGGAAGTAGCAAATCGGATAATCCTGGATGGACTAAAGAAGAGGATCGAAAAGTCGAGAAATAATTGGGTAGATGAGATACTTCCCATATTATGGGCTTATAGGACTACCTGTAGAGTCACGACAGATGCAACTCCTTTCATGTTGGCATATGGGGCGGAAGCAGTAGTTCCCGTGGAGATATCACATTCTTCTCCAAGGATTCAGGCTTTTGATGAAAAAGAAAATGAGGAAGGGCAGAAGTTAGCCCTGGATTTAATCGATGAAGTACGAGATAAAGCACACGCAAAGATAGTAGAATATCAGAAAAAGGCTTCATTCTACTACAACCTAAGGGTTAAAGAGAGGTTTTTCAAACAAGGTGACCTAGTCTTGAGAAAAATAGAGGCTTCTGGTGTCGGACAGAAAGGAAAGCTTGCCCCAAATTGGGAAGGGCCGTATAGAGTCAAGAGCGTTCAGGGTAGAGGAACCTACAAGCTGGAGACTATGGATGGTTTTGAAGTCCCGAGAACCTGGCACGCGCAAAACCTGAAGGTTTACTACGTGTAAGATGGTCGAAGTATGATTCTCACTCGTCAGGATGGCGAGTAGGTTGAAAAGCACCTTGAAGCTTTGCTTGCTTAGGATTTATATGTTTTAATTTTATTACGAAATTTATTAAGACTTGTGTAAGGGACGAATCCCAGACAATTTTATGAAATTCATAAGTTCTTCAAAGTATGATTGTGGCCTAACAAATAAAAATCAAATGCATGGATGCAAAGCATAAAAGGTGATAAATGAGATAGATCTGATAGATGTTACAAAAGTTTGATAAATAAAGTCTCGAAAATAAAAAAAGCCACGCAGGACTGAAAAAGCTCTAAGGAGCTGAGGTGCCCTCGGCGTCCATATCATCGTCTTCTCCGCTCTCGCTAGATGTCTCCGTCGTCTCGGAGGAGGAAGAGCTGTCATCCTCAGCAGGTCTGGAAAAAGACTCGGGAGGAGGAAGAAGTGGATCCTGAGGAACATGATCCGAGACAACTACTCGGGTACGAAACCTCTGTAGCAAAGCCTCATCGTCAGGGCAGATGTAGTCCGCCGGGTTAATATCAGGACAAGCCTCGTTCACGGTCCCAAGGGCCGTGTCCCAACCAGTCCTAAAAAACTCGGGAAAGACTGAATCATCCCTAATCCTCATGGATTGGGCAAACTCCTCCGAGTCCAGATAATTGTCTATAGCTTTATCCTTCTCCGCCCGAAGTACCACCAGCTCGGCGTTAGACTCTCCGAGTTCTTCCTCCTTGCGCTTGAGCTTCTTCTCCAGGGTAGCATACTTCTTCTGCTGCCTCCTGAGGGCATTATCGGCCTTATCAGAAGCCCGCTTCCATGATTCGGCTTGCCTCACAGCGCCTTGAAAGTAGGCGTTAGACTGAAACAAAACAATTAACAAAGTATAAGGCAAGAAAGTGCTACAAGAACGAGAAATAAGTTTAAAAAAGAGAAGGCATACCGAAGCCAGAGATTGGGCTCCCATGAGCTTAATCCTCTCAAGGTCAGGGGTGGCCACCACATCAGTAAAGTCCTTTGGGGTCACGCTATGGTAGGACCAATCCCAAGCATGCTTCGTGGAACCAACCACGGTATCCCCTCGGCGGAATCCCCAGAGAGGCTGAAAGGCGCCTGTAGCAGCAGCAGCAGGGGCAGCAGCAGTGATAGGAGCATTATGGCCCTCAGCTCCTTCAGTTGAAGCCTCCCCCATAGGCTCCTTGTGCTTTCTCAAGAAGATAGGCTCTGTCGCCTTTCCTCTGGTGTCTAGGCCTGCTAACCGAGCTTTCTTCATCCTAGCTGTTTCCTCGACCAAGGGGACATTGTCCTCGTTAATCTCCTTAGCAGCTGAAACAAAGCAAAAGACAAAATAAGTGATGTTAATAATGCGTGAAATAAAGAAAAATTGAGAAGGGAAGAGAAATACCCTGTTGAGAAACAGAGGATAGTCCCACATGAATCAGGGAAAACTCTTCTAAAAGAGTCCAGCTGGTGGTGGTGCCATCATCCTGAGTGAGCCCATTATAAATGATAGTTTCTTCAGGAGTTAAGTGAATGGATTTGAGGCTACCATCACTGACCTTCCCGAAGGAAGATCGAAAGAGCGTGCCCCAATCGCCATTCTCCCAACGTAACCCGACGAAACTATTCCTCCAATTTGGATTATTATCCGGAATAGAGGCGCTGTTAAAGATATGTTTGCTTTTGGGCCTTTGTTTGACATAAACCCAGCCACAAATATTGGAAGAACTATTGTAACATTGAAAGACTTTCCTAAAAACGGCTACAGAAAGAGGAAAGCCCTCCCTAAGACAACAAACCATAAAACATAGAATATTCCTCCAGGCGTTTGGAGGAAGCTGACACGGGTTAATTTGTAAGTCAGCCAAAAGATGAGGGATAAAAGGATGAAAAGGGAACCTAAGCCCAGCATTAAGGGCGTCGGTGTAGATGAAGAGAGTATCAGGCCTCCAGTGGCAAGTGCGGTCACCACCAGAGACTGGGACTAGTCTAAAGGGAGGAGGGACGTTATAACGAGCATTTAGTTTATTGAAATCTATGTTATGCCAAGTATTACAGTGATTAAAGGAGTCGAGATGTGCAGTGGAAGGATATTCATCCCCCCTAGTGTTAATCATATCAATTAAAGACATATATGAAGAGCGGATCTCGATATCCTTACCTCGTTTTGAAGCCGAGGCTATCTTGGCCGCCCTCTCAGAACTCTTGTCAGCCATTAGTAAAGCTGGGAAAAGCCTGGAAACTGTGGAAGGAAGGAGGCTGAAAGCTAGGGAAGGAAGGTTGAGAGAGTAGGAAGTTGGAAGGAATGAGGAGTGAAGAGTGTGAGTAGGAACACTCCCCCCACCCACCTTTATATAGCCAAAGAAGAGGTGGTTTGGGCCTCAAAAAGCCCATTTGGGCCCAACAAAGAGAAGGTTCTGGAAAATCCTGGAAATTCCTGGAAGGACCAAATAAAGAATTTTTAATTTTTCAAAGATTCTAGAAGAATCCAGAAAAACCTTAGAAGAAAGAACCTGGAATTTGGACTTAGAGATAAGGCCCAATTTTATAAGAATCTTGGAAAATCCAAGTGTGTAGGGCTAAAAAGGCCCAGAGCTAAGGCCCAGGTATAAAAGCCCTGTTTGAGGCCCTAATATCTTTTTGAAAGGGACCCAATTAAAAGGCCCAGTATATTGGAATAGGGTTAAAATAAGCCCATGAGCTAAAAGCCCAGTTAAAAAAAACAATGGGCCCAGAGGATAGCCCCATAAAACCAGCCCAAAAAAGGGGGGCCCAATTAGTTGACAAACAAAACCCAGATTTAAGGAATGGGCCCAGGATTAAGACCCACTAAGAGGGTGGCCCAAAAAAAAAAAAAAAAAAAAAAAAAAAAAAGAGAGGAAGGGGTGAAAATCCTGGCCGAAATTCGACCAGGATTCCTGATCGAATGAGCCCTGCCCGAATTTGCATCGACCTGGGCAACAAATGAAGGTTAATTCGGTCAAAAAGCAGGACTCCTGACCGAAAGGAACAAAATTTCTGGTCGAAAATTTCCTAGTCGACAAAAAAAAAAAAAAAAAAAAAAAAAAAAAAAAAAGAGAGGAAGGGGTGAAAATCCTGGCCGAAATTCGACCAGGATTCCTGATCGAATGAGCCCTGCCCGAATTTGCATCGACCTGGGCAACAAATGAAGGTTAATTCGGTCAAAAAGCAGGACTCCTGACCGAAAGGAACAAAATTTCTGGTCGAAAATTTTCTGGTCGAAAATTGTAAAAAAAAAAAAAAAAAAAAAAAAAAAATTAAGAGAAAAATCCTGGCCGAAATTCGACCAGGATTCCTGATCGAAAGCATCCTGCCCGAAAAGCTGTCGACCAGGGCAATATGGGGGTTAATTCGACCAGGATCCTGGTCGAATGGATTCCTGGTCGAAAACTGTATTAAAAAAAAAAATAAAAAAAAAATAAGGAAATTCCTTAAATAATTTCTGAAAAATATTAATATTTTCAGAAATAAGGAATAAATCCAGGAAAATTAGGATAAATCCCAGAAATTAAGGGAAAAATCCAGAAAAATTAGGATAAATCCCAGAAATTAAGGGAAAAATCCAGAAAAAATAAGGAAATTCCTTAAATAATTTCTGAAAAATATTAATATTTTCAGAAATAAGGAATAAATCCAGCAAAATTAGGATAAATTCCAGAAATTAAGGGAAAAATCCAGAAAAAATAAGGAAATTCCTTAAATAATTTCTGAAAAATATTAATATTTTCAGAAATAAGGAATAAATCCAAGAAAATTAGGATAAATCCCAGAAATTAAGGGAAAAATCCAGAAAAAATAAGGAAATTCCTTAAATAATTTCTGAAAAATATTAATATTTTCAGAAATAAGGAATAAATCCAGAAAAATTAGGATAAATCCCAGAAATTAAGGGAAAATCCAGAAAAAATAAGGAAATTCCTTAAATAATTTCTGAAAAATATTAATATTTTCAGAAATAAGGAATAAATCCAGAAAATTAGGATAAATCCCAGAAATTAAGGGAAAAATCCAGAAAAATTGGGATAAAACCCAGAAATTAAGGGAAAAATCCAGAAAATTAGGAAAAATCCCAGAAAATTAGGGAAAATTCCAGAAAATTAGGGAAAAATTCCTGGAAATTAAGATAATTTCTGAATAAAAGGAAGATTCGTTGTAAATGTGTAGGTCGCTCCACACTTTACGCAAAAACGAAACCCTGTAAGGGAACGAATAGATTTAACTTCTGCGAAACCTAATCAATGTTTCCCAAAAGTTGGGGGGCAAATGATAGGGATAAATAAGTCCTGATTTTATAATTAATGGGCTGCTAGGCCCAATAATAATAAGATGTATAATATTCAGACCAGAAAGGTTAAGTCTGACGGACCAGATTAGGCCTGGTGGAATAAAAAAGGCCCAAAAAGCCCTGATTATTAATTAATTTCGTAATTAATTAATAAGGGAGAAATCAGATGTTGAAAAGAGTCCCGATGAGGATATAAATCCTTAGAGATTAGCCTCAAGGGGACCTGAAAGGATAAGGAATCAACTTCCTACTTCCTAGGACTCCTAAGTCTATCTTAATTCAGAGGCTTATCCACCAAGCCTCCTATACCAAGTCCAATTCAAGGACTCCCGCATCTATATAAGGGGCCTCACCCCACAAATCAGAACTACGTTTTTTGACTTGATCCTTGGCAATCAGCAAGGTACGTAGGCATCTTGTTAAGGCAGGTTGAGTCACGAAACACAAGAGCAGTCAAAATCGAGCCTCGAAGCTCACGTTCCTTAGTATCAAGTACAGCAATTATATATATAGTAGTTTTAATCCATAACACAACTCCACCTGTTTCTCCACTAAATACTGAAGTTCCTATATTCAAAATCATCACCAACTGTAGAGGGCATGGCAGTGATTGCATCCTTGGCCCTTTGCATAGAAGCAGTTGTGTGCACCAAGTTGAGAATTCTCTTAGCATCCATATTGTCCTATTCTGCTAGAACTTGATAAGCTGGAACAGGGTGAGTAAATTCCTCAGCTTCATAAGAAAGAGATTCTAAGACAGCTTGATATTTTTGTTGAAATAGCTGTTTCTTTTCAGCCTCATTGACATCCCTTAACTCACTAACAATGGGCTCTTTCCATTCTTCAGTACCTGCTTTTCTCTCATAATATCTCTTTTCTTGCATCAAGGGATCCCCTTGGCTTCCCACCCTCACACCCTCACCTTCACCATCTAAAGTGGGACTCCACTCACTCACTTTTTCCAAGCTGGAAGAAATAGTTTGCATAGATTCACTATTTTCCTCTCCTTTTTCCTGAGAGCAAATCAGCCTCTCACTCTGTTCACTCCCTTCCCTCAATCCTAGGAGTGATTTTACAACTACTAAATCATCTGCACTTGTAACAATAATTGAGATTTCAAGTGGTGCAGTGATAGTCAACGGATAAGAAATATCCGTCGAGGTAGTAGTTGAGAGTTTCAACGGATGACTGCTGTTAAGCACATCCGTCGAGATACAATTACTAGTCAACGGATGAACAATATTCGTTGAGATAGTAGAAATGACATAGAATCATAAGGAAATGGAAAGTGAGCCAATAAATCATCTAGAAGATGATGCTTACTTACTTGAGATTTTGGCTTCTCCATGAGAGTTAAAGATGGAAAATCAGGAATTGATGTGTGAATCGTGTCCACATCCCAAGAATTTGTGAGTGAGTTTTGTGTGTGAGGTGCTTCTATTGTAAGAGATTTTGGCTGTGACTCCATATTTATAGGAGCCACATCAAACTAAATTTCAGAAGGTGCTGTAACTGAGTCTTTAACTACAGTTTGCACTGTGTGTGCACCCTGTGTATCCCCAATATATTAGATTTCTTCTTTCTTGTGTAAGTTTGGGGTGAGCTTCTTTCTCTAACCCTTTTGGCCTATAATTTTGGATGAGAGCTTTTTTCTATTCATATCCTTTAGGGAGGATGCTACTAGTAATGAGCTTATATCCTTATTAAGCATGACAGTTTGTTGGGAAACTGCAGTGTGGCTAGGCTTGGTTACATACACCTCTCCATCCTTATCCTTAGGGTTTCTTTTATGTTCACCCTGTCCCTCACTAGGATCACTTCCCCTCACACTCCCATCTTGGTTTTTAGTGGATTTTAAAACTAGTTTCTTTTCAGAGAAACTAGAAAGGGTTTCTCTGACTGGGATTTGAAAATTCTTGGTTTTGTGGCTTGGGTAGGCACCTGTTTGGTCACTGTCACAGGTGCCATAACCACAGTTGTTTGCAAAGAAATTTATGGTAGAGAAGTAGCAGGGACATAAGTGTTTACCTCACTTACCTGAGGTTGTTCCATTATTGGCATGTAGATTAAGGGAACCTCTTTATGGTGATTGGCCCTGTTAAGATCAGCAATAACCCGTCTCTCTTAAACCCATCAATCTAACTTGTTTGTTGGGTTCTCAATTGAGAGATTCTCAGAAACAAAGTTAGCTGTCATCATAAAGAATCTAGCATAATAGATATTCTTAGCCCTCTTATTAATATCTCCTAATTTACTCCCTAATTCATACATCACAGAGGTGCTGAAATTGAAATACTTATCACTAAGAAGCATATAAAGCATGTAAATAAGTGAATAAGTTACAACATCAAAATTGCTAACTTTACCAGAAAACACTTTAATAAAGGAATCACATAGAAAGCTCCATTCTTTTCTAAAGCCTAGTCTCCTAACCTCACCTAACTTGGTGGCAGTAAGAGCATAACCCATAGAAATAAGCATGTTACTCTTATCAATGTCTGTGTGTGGAGCAAGAGTGTTATTTTCAGGCATTTTAAGTCATTTTTCAATAGAATCACAATTAATACAGTGTTCCTTACCTTTGAGAGTGAAGGTAATGCTTTTATCCTTGGAGTTGAACACAATAGTAGTCCAAACCTCCTCAACAACCTCACAGTAGATGATTGGAGACTCAAGCATTGCATAAATCAGTTTACAGCTTTGAATGAAGTCCATCATTTTGTGATATTCTTCAGATGTATGAATTTTCTTGTTCACCAAATCTACGAAGTTGTTCTTTAATAGACATACCCAGTTTGAGACATGACTTTGACTATAGGTGCCATTGCTGTGATTGAAAGTAGTTGCAGAAAAAAAGGGGGGTTGCTTTGGGGACGAAGAGAGTTATAGAAATTGCTTGAGAAAGATAAAAGTAAAAATGAAAATGAAATAGGCTTTTATACTTTCTCATAAATAAACGGTTAAAAAGTAAAAGAAAAAATAAAGTAACCAATCAAATTAGCCCAAATTAGCCATTTAAAAATAAAGAAAACTGTCAAAATTCTAATAATTATCCATCGAAGTATACTTAAAGGCTGTAAGTAAATTCAACGGATAATGCCTAGAATTTATGGCTAAGATTGAGAGCAATTTGATGGATATGGATTAAAAGTACCCAAAATAATATTTTATATTTTAATGGATGATACAATGAAATTCAACGGATATTCATTTTCAACGGATAATGAACATCCGTCGAGATGTAAATTTTGACTTAGCCAAAATTTCATCTTTGACAAGAAACATCAAATGTTATTCTGGCTGCATTTCAATTTGCTTAGACATCAAAACAAATTAAGAGTAATTAAACATACCTAATTCACTTACCAACCTAATAAAGGTGGATTCATCAAGTGGCTTGGTAAAGATGTCTGCAAGTTGTTCTCACTTGGAACAAAATGAAGTTCCACAGTACCATTCATAACATGCTCTCTAATGAAGTGGTACTTGATGTCAATGTGCTTGGTCCTTGAATGCTGTACTGGATTTTCAGTAATTGCAATAGCACTTATGTTATCACAGAAAATAGGAATCTTATTCACCTGTAGACCATAGTCCAACAGTTGATTTTTCATTCATAAAATCTATGCACAACAACTACCAGCAGCAATATATTCAGCCTCAGCTGTAGAAGTAGAGACTGAATTTTATTTTTTACGGAACCAGAATACTAGCTTATTTCCTAGAAATTGACAGGTTCCTGTAGTACTTTTTCTATCAATTTTACAACCTGCATAATCTGCATCTAAATAACTAGTTAGATCAAAACCAGAATCTCTAGAATACCAAATGCCAAGTTTTGGTGTTCCTTTGAGATATCTGAAAATTCTCTTAATAGCTACTAAATGAGATTCTCTAGGATCATCCTGAAATCTAGCACAAAGACAAGTAGCAAATATTATATATCTGGCCTACTAGCTTTTAAATATAAAAGTGAGCCAACCATGCCCCTATAGCTTGAAATATCCACAGACTTTTCAGTAGTATTTAATTAAAGTAGCCATGGGAATTTTTGCAGATGTGCAATCCATTAAGTAAAACCTCTTTAAAAGATTATAAATATATTTGGTTTGACTAATGAATATTCCATCACTAACTTGCTTAACTTGTAAACCAAGAAAGTAAGTTAATTCTCCCATCATGCTCATTTCATATTTACTTTGCATCAATTTGGCAAACTTTTTACAAAGTTTCTCATCTGTAGAGCCAAATATAATATCATCTACATAAATTTGAACAAGTATACTAGAGCCATTAACATTTCTATAGAATAATTTTTGTCAACAGTACCTCCTGTGAAATGATTTTCTAAGAGGAACTTTGATAAAGAGTTATACCAGGCTCTAGGTGCTTGCTTCAGTCCATAAAGTGCTTTCAAAAGATAGTATACATAATCTGGAAAATTGGGATCTTCAAATCCAGGAGGATGACTGATATAGACTTCCTCCTCCAAATCTCTATTCAGAAAGGCACTTTAACATCCATTTGATAGACTTTTAAATTGGCATGGGCTACATAGGCTAGAAAAATTCCGATGGCTTCAAGTCTTACAACAGGAAAAAATATCTCATCAAAATATATTCCTTCTTGTTGACAATAGGCCTTAGCAACCAATCTAGCTTTATTCCTGACTACTATGCCATTTTCATCCATGTTATTTCTAAATACCCACTTTGTGTCAATAGGATTCTTTCCTTTAGGCTTGGGTACCAGCTTTCAAACTTTATTCCTTTCAAATTGGTTTAGCTCCTCATGCATAGCTAAAACCCAATCAGGCTCCAACAGAGCTTCTTCTATTCTTTTAGGTTCTTCCTGTGATAGAAAGCTGATTTAAAGACATTCTTCTTGAGTTGTTTTCCTAGTTTGCACTCTTAAAGATGCATCACCAATAATTAGCTCAAATGGGTGATCTCTAGTCCATTTTCTATGTTGAGGTAAATTAGCTCTAGATGAAGAGGCCTCATGGTTATCTTGATGTGTGACATAGTTTAAATTAGAAGAAACTCCCCCTGAGTTTGTGGATCTTTGACTTGAAGTAGGGGTTCTTTCTGATTATGATCTATATTGACTATCAACTCTTATTGATGGCTCAACGGATGTTGATCTTTACCTTTTGACGAATGATGCAGACTGTCTTTCAACGGATGATGGACTTGATCTTTCGACGAATGTTGAATTATGTGCTTCATTAGTTATAGATTTTTTTGCATTGTTCTTAGATATTGTTTCTTGATCATATTTATCATCACTATCATCACAAATTATCTAAAAATTATCAAATTTAAGGCTTTCATGGAAATCTCCATCTTGCAGTGCTTCAATCTTTTTATCATCAAACACAACATGCACAGATTCTATAACAATGTTGGTTCTGAGATTCTAGACTCTGTATGCTTTTCCAACTGCATATCCAACAAAAATGCCTTCATCTCCTTTGGCATCAAACTTTCCATGATGATCAGTTTGATTCCTTAATATATAACATTTACAGCCAAAGACATGAAGAAATTTTAATTTTGGCTTCCTATTCTTGAACAATTGGTAGGGTGTCATGCATTTTGCATGATTAAGCAAAAAAATATTCTGAGTGTAGCATGCAGTATTTATAGCTTCTGCCCAAAAATATGTTGGTAACCTTGATTCTTCTAGCATTGTTCTTGTGACTTCAATAAGAGACATTTTCTTCTTTTTCACCACTCCATTTTATTGTGGGGTTCTTGCTATTGAAAACTCATGTATGATCCCATTCTCTTCACAAAACAATCTCATCACAGAATTCTTGAACTCAGTTCTATTGTCATTCCTGATTCTTCTAACTTTGAAATCAGGATGATTGTTAACTTGCCTTATGTGATTGATGATAATTTCACTAGCTTTATCTTTGGATTTTACAAAATATGTCCAAGAGAACTTTGAGAAATCATCCACAATTACTAGGCAGTATCTTTTCTTTGAGATGGACAATACTTTCACTGGTCTAAATAAGTCCATGTGTAGTAATTGCAAAAGTTCTTCAATTTTTGAGTCAAGCTTCTTTCTAAATGATGCCTTGATCTGTTTTCCTTTCTGACAGGTATCACACAATTCATCCTTTGAGAATTCCACTTGAGGAATGCCTCTTACCAAATCTTTCCTGACCAGTTCATTCAAAGTCTTGAAGTTAAGATGGGACAGCTTCTTGTGCCATAACTAACTTTCATCTTGACTTTCCTTGCTTATGTGACAAGTGACAGATTCTGCATTTGATGAGTTAAAGTCAGCTAGATATACATTTCCTTTCTTCACTCCAGTGACAAACACTTTGTTACTTTTCTTGTTGGTCATTACACATGCTTCATAATTGAAAATTACCGAGTTATCCTTGTCACAAAGCTGGCTGATACACAATAGATTATGCTTGAGTCCATCCACTAGGGCAACTTCCTCAATGATGACATTGTCTTTTGAAATTAAGCCATATCCCACAGTATACTCCTTGTTGTCATCTCCAAAAGTGATACTTGGGCCAGCTCTCTCTTTAAACTCAGTGAGCAGGGTAGAATCTCTAGTCATGTGCCTTGAGTACCCACTATCAAAATACCAAAGATTCTTTCTGTTTCCCTGCATACAACAAAATCAAATCAAGTTGATTTTGGTACCCAAGTTTCCTTGGGTCATGTTTTGTTAGCCTTTTCTTATGTTTCATAGGCTTGTCCTCATTTGACTTAGGCATCTGAGATTCATCCTTAGTCATTTGAGTGGAACCTTTGAAACCATTCATCATTATAGCATTATCATGCACAGACTATTTTACATGGAAGGGCATATTTTGTACAAACATGTTATTCCAGTAAGGCATGCTAAATGGCATTTGAGGCATACTGAATGAAGCATAGTAAGGATTTTGTGCAAATGACGTATTATAAAATTATGCATTGAAATTATGTGCAGGCATAACATTCATAGGCATTGTAGGCATGTCAGGAAATAAAGAAGGTGTAGACATGGTTGCAGGCATAACAAGTTTGCAGTTAATAGACAAATGATTAACACTACCACACTTCGCACAGGTTTTTCTAGGTACATATTTATCAGGTGTGTAGTTGTTATGTTTGTTAATTCCTACTTTCCCATTTCTATTGTTTTTCTTTTTTTGATTATGCTTTAACCTCAATTTTCTCCAATCTGTCATTCAATTGCTTGATTTCCAGATGCCCTACAATGACTCTCTTGTTCATTTTCACTTGACTTGTTTCTCCTGGAACAAAGTTCTTGAAAACTGATCCATATTTCTCATTTAACTTAGCTAGCTGGGATTTGCTAACTGGCTTTCTTTCACTCAACGGATGTGGTTCCTTGTCTTTCGATTGATAATTCTTTTGATCATTCGACGGATAACATTCATCATCCGTCAAATCCACATCCGTTGAAAGTCCTTCTTCCAAGTTGGAATTCAGTTTCTCGTTGCTCTTTTTCCAGGCTTCATCACAGAAGGATTCTATGCCTTGAACTTTAGTAATTTGAGCATGGGCATCTCTGGATGATTTCCATGCCTTAATTACTTCTTGTTCTCGTTCAAGTTGCATTCTTAAAATCTCCTATTTCTTTAAGGATTCAGTTAGTTCATCTTTAGCAGTCTTCCACTCTATCTTCAGTTTCTCAAACTCAACAAATTTTATTTCTAGCACATTGTTTCTTTTACTTAAAAAAAATTATTCTCTTTAATTTTAGTGTTTTCTTTAGTGAGAGATTTGAGTGTAACACGCAGGTGATATAATTCAGTAGACATGTAATTTATAGCATCATTACACTCAGCTTTAGATAAATGTGCTAGATTAGTGGTGATTACCTGATTGCTTGAAGAACTAACTTCTGTTTCATCTGATTTGGCCATCAGGGATAGATTGATATAGCTTGTATCCTCATCTTTATTCAATCCATCAGCAGCCCAGTCATTTTCTTGAGTTAGAAAGGCCTTTTCCTTTTGTTTGAGCAACTCAAAGTACTTCTTTTTGTAATCCACGGGCTCAAGCTTCTTTCTATCAGAATCAGGCTTTCTGCATTCACTTGCAAAATGACAACCCAATCCACACTTGAAACATTTTAATTTTGACTTGTCAACCATGTTTCTGTTTTCCATGGTTGCTCCAAATTTCTTCTTGAATTCGAGCTTGGCAAATCTTTTAGATATAAAAGCTAGATGATCATCTATGTCATCCATATCATCTTGGCTAAGATGGTCTTTATGTTCAGCTACTAGCGCTTTTCCTTTGCCTTCACAAACTCTAGGGTTTGGTGCACATTCCACAGCTTCAACCTTTATCTCTTTCTCTTGCTCAGCAACCAATGCAATGGATCCTCCCTTCTTCCTTCCTTTCTCCAGCTTCTCATCTTGCTCTATTTCAAGCTCATAGGTTTTTAAAATTCCATATAATCTGTCCAAGGTAAATTCCTTGTAATCTTGGGAGTTTCTTAGTGAGACTATCATACGCTTCCATTCATTTGGTATATATCTAAGGAACTTCAGGTTTAAATCTTTGGTCTGATAGATTCTTTCATGCAACTTTAGAGAATATAGCAGTTTTTGAAACCTACTAAATATGTCAGTGAGTGACTCACTTTATTTACTATAAAATACTCATATTGCTAAATCAGGAGTTGCACTTTGTTTTCCCTTACCTGCTCAGTTCCATCACATATAACTTGAATTGTATCCCAGACATCCTTGGCAGTTTTGCAGTTTATGATGTTGTCAAATATGTCACCATCAACACCATTAAACAAAATATTCATGGACTTCTTATCCTTATGAACTTGCTCAATATTTGGATCAGACCATATGGCTCTAGGCTTTGGGATGGATGGCTCATTTTCTGTAGCAGTTCTCATAGGGACGTGAGGACATTTCTCAATACAGTCCACTTATCCTTCATCTTGAGAAAGAAGATGCAAGTGCATTTTCACCTTCCAGTGGTGATAATTGTCTTTGTCCAGAAATTGAATTTTTACTCCAACATCTTTTATGTTCATCTTGCTAGTTGTTGCGATATTTAAATTCTTTGTACTTGAAGAGCTTGCTCTGATACAAATTGTTATTCCCAAACAATCTAACAAAGAATTACATAGGGGGTTGAATGTAATTCTGGCTACTTTTTGAATTTAAAGAATTGTTCTACTTTGAATATATGACTGTGTTTGATTTGGCTAAAGTGCGGAATGCAAATATTGAAGAAATCAAACACAAAGTAATCAAATACAAGTATTTAAAAATTTTCTGGTGGATTGAACTTTTCCACCAGAGATATATATTAATATGAGAACTCTGTGATGCAATGTTTGCACACAGCTGCTTACAAGTTGAACTTACAAACTACAGAGAAATTTTTACGGATATAGATTTTCTATTTCTCTAGTAATTGCTTACTAACTTGATTGATTTTTCTACTTGCTACCCTTAGTTTATATATCACCAAGTTACATGAAAAAAGACAAATAAATAAGACAAAATGTTTCTAGTCTAATTTTTATACTGCTTCATTTCTCTATCCAGCATCTTTGAATAACTTCAGTTTAGCATGAAAATGGAAATGCTTCTTTGTTCTCTAAAACCTGTAAATAGGTTGCCACATTCCATTTGCATACAATCAACGCATGTGAGTGTCAAGTCACTATCAACTGCTTTTGAATTAGACATTCATTGAAACTCTGTGGGATCATCCATTGAGATTTGGTTGGATCATCCGCTGAGAGTCTGGTTGATCACCTGTTGAGGCTTTAGTTGATCATCCGTTGAAACCTTGTGGAACATCCGTTGAGAGCATCTTCATAGTAGTTAACTCTATTTCACTTATACAAGATTACAAGGCATCTGATATTTACAATTAGCCAACCTATCCTGCATATCAATCTAGTAGTCAACATGACTTAAAACATTCTACAACATTTAATTCTCTAAGGTATTACAACATGCAGAAATGTGCTACTGAACTTATTAAAACACAAGCTACCCTTTCAACGGATGTTAAAGTGATCATCCGTTGAAAGCTACAAAATCACTAAATTAAATCTACTAAGGTGTTTTGTTTAACTTATCATCAAGTACACCGCATATTCCTAACACAACTCATTCTTCTTAAACTAAAATAGTTTATACATCTTAATATATATAAATAAAATATGCATGACCTATGATATTACTCCTTAGAACAAATAGATAAAACATAAATTAGATTTGATGATATTTTTTTAATATAAAAAAAGAACTTAACATGCTCAAAAAATAACACCCCAAAAACATAAAATTATCGAATCCAAATTAGTTTAACTTAATTTTATGGTAGATTATCTATTAACTCTTAAATCTATTGATACTAAACGAATGTATAACCCAGCTTTTAGATCAAATTTGGATAGCTGTTCAGGATGAGTACTTAGAACAAAACACTTGCATCCAAATACGTGAAAATACTTCAGATTTGGCTTCTTTTTCTTCACCATCTCATATGGTATTTTTCCATGCTTGTTAATTAGTGTTGCATTCTGAGTAAAACAAGCAGTCTGCACAGCTTCAGCCCAGAAATAGGTTGGAAGTTTTGCTTCATCAAGCATTGTACGCGTAGCTTTAATGAGAGTTCTATTCTTCCTTTCAACAACTCCATTTTGCTGTGGAGTTCCAGGAGCAGAAAATTCCTGCTTAATTCCATGGTTTTTACAGAACTCTTCCATTATCAAATTCTTGAACTCAGTGCCATTATCACTCCTTATGGTTTTCACAGAATCTTTGACCAATTTATCCAGATGTTTGACATGATCAATCAAGATAGATGCAGTTTCACTTTTTGTGTGCAAGAAATACACCCATGTGTATCTGGTGAACTCATCCACTATGACAATAGCATATTTCTTCTTTGCAATAGACATGACATTTACTGGACCAAATAGATCAATATGCAGTAGATGATAAGGCTCAAGAATTGATGATTCAGTCTTGCTCTTGAATGAGGATTTCCTTAGTTTAGCCTTCTGACAAGAATCACAAAGGCCATCAGGAGCTGCGATCAGAACAATTTAACCTGCGACGTTATGCAACCTGCGATGCTTGCATGTTTCTTCCACGCGTGTTACAAGAGGCTGACTCTACCGCGCGTGAACCGGATGAGATGGTCCTGATTTATGTCGTAAGTTACAAGGATTTTGTGTCCATTTCCAATACCAACTTGCGACGAGATAATCTGCTGCCATTCTGTTTTATTTTTAATTCAATTTTATAGCTGCCAAATAACTTTTTTGTTTTCTTTTGTTTACAATTCAGCCAGATGGGTCCCGAGAGTCAATCAATCAACAAAACACTATGTGTTTCTTTTTTTTTTAAATCGAGGTGCCAAAACCTTAACCTGCCAATTCATTCAATTCCTCAAGAAAATGGCAGCTAATAAAACACGAAACGGGCAGCTAAAAATACACCACAAAATAAAAATAAATTTATATTAAAAACTTTTATTTACTAAAATTTAAGTACTAAATTAATTTAGTTAAATTTATAAAATAAATTTATTTAAATTAAGTTCATAATAACTTATTTAAATTAAATTTATAAAATAAATTTTCTAAATCCAATTTACCAAATAAATTTATGTAAATGAAAAATTAATAAAATAAATTATTTTTAAGGATCCTGATTTGTGTATCAATCAGTAAGCTCTGATACCAATTGTTAGGTTCCCGAATTATCGTAGAAGGGGGGGGGTTGAATACGATAATCATAAAAAAAAAAATCTTTCGAATCGTTTGCGGATATAAAATTTAGTGCTTGGTTAGTGGTTACGTGTTCTTGAGAGGAATAGTGTTTGGAATAATAAAATGAGGAACACAAGATATTTGGGAAAATATATATTCGTATATAAATCCTCGAGGGGTGTTGCTACACTCCGGTAAATAAATTAACCGGCTACAATCTAAGAACAACAAAGTTCCTAACTTCTACAAAGATTTACAAATCAAATCATATACAATGATCTAGCTTTTATTTGTACTAGGATTTAATTACCGGGTAACGTTTATAATGCCCCTAATAATATACAATAGTTAAACCGGAAATTATAACGTTACCCCGGTGAGAAGTTAAATGGATAAACAAAAAGCTTGAGCTTCTCTGTAAAATCTTTGCTGTAATCTTCAGCTTTTTTTAGGAGAGAAGAAGATGAATAGAACAACTCTAAATTGCTGAATCTATCTGCTTCTTGTATAGACTTTTAATAATGTATGGTTGAGGAGAAAGGGTTTGGATCAGGAATATTTCTTTAATTTGCGACTAGGAAATCAACTGGCGACTGTTTATTTAGTAACCTGCGACTAAGTAATAAAACAAGTACTAAGACTTGGTTTCTTTTTGCACCCCACAACCTGTGACCAATCAAATGGTTGGAAGGTTCATTATTTATTTATATATATACTTAACCTGCGACCATGTAAATGGTTTCACTGGACAAGTGTACTTTCACTGGAATCATTTCTGGTAATTTAGACATTGTCTTCATTGTTATTACAATCTTGAATACTTCATTCACTGTTCTTCACCGACGCTTGAACATATAAATGAACTCCTGTCAGTGAGTATAACTTCAAGACTGCAGCTATCTTCTTTAACCTCTGTCTATACCCTTTCTTCAATTCTTAATGTTAGATATATTTGATAATGTCATGGCTAATATGATTTATGTTTAGTTTTCAGATCTTACTTAAACAGGATAAGTCATTACTTACTGGAAGTCAGGACTTAAGGATATCAGTACTTATATTATCAGGAGATAATCATCAGAAGATGGATATCAGAACTTAAGTGCTGAAGGACGTTCAAGATAAGGATAGTAGATGATTAAAGGAAAGAAGATCGAGATAAACATAAGAAGAGATATGCATGAAGAAGGAATTCTATGAAGAATAGAATACTTGGAAGAAAAGATATATGATTGATATATTTTAGGAAGCAGAATTATATTCCATATCAATTAGCGATTATCTTGTAACTGTGTAGTATATAAACACAGACATAGGGTTTACACCATAAGTGTTATCATATTCGAGAAGATTATTCATTGTAACCCTAGTAGCTCTCGTGATATTTGTTGATCACTGAGAGGTAACAGTTCCATACTGTAACAGAGTTTATTGTTTCAATAAAGTTTGTTTTCTGTTACTTGAAATATTAAAAGTTCGATTTGATTGTATTTTTACACTGTGTTCACCCCCTCTACAGTGTGTGTGGCCTAACAAGTGGTATCAGAGCCTATCTGTTAACGCACATACAGTTAAAGATCCAAACACAATCATGTCTGACACAGAAACTCCAACTAAGCCTACCAAAACTGAAGAACCTCCAAAGACACAAATTTAAAGTCGGTATGAAACCATCAGAGTTCCCATACTGAGACCATCTGAATATGCCATATGGAAGGTGAGGATGACCATGTTTCTGGAAGCTACAGATCCAGAATATCTTGATAGAATCAAGGAAGGACCTCACAAACCAACCAAGCTCGTTGTTGCAGTTGTAGGTGAAGCAGCAAAGACCGTACCAAAGGAGAAGAGTGATTATACTGCTGAAGATATCGCATCAATTGCTAAGGATGCTAAGGTACGACACTTACTGCATAGTGCCATTGATAATGTAATGTCAAACAGGATAATTAACTGCAAGACTGCTAAGGAGATATGGGATGCTCTGGAAACAAGGTGTCAGGGAACCGATACAATTAAGAAGAACAGGAAGACAATACTCACTCAAGAGTATGAACACTTTGACTCAAAGGCTAATGAGTCATTGACTGATTTATATGATAGATTTGTCAAACTCTTGAATGATTTGTCATTGGTTGATAAGGAGTATGATCTTGAAGATTCAAACCCTAAATTCCTGTTAGCTCTTCCTGAATGCTGCGATTTGAAGGCAACAATAATAAGAGACAACTACAATCTTGATGAAACAACTCTTGATGAAATTTATGGAATGTTCAAGACTCATGAACTTGAGATGGAACAAAAAAGCAAGAGGAAAGGAGGAAAGTCAAGGACAGTTGCTCTTTAAGCTGAAGAAGAATCCCCCAAGGAAGCTACCTCAAGGAAAGACAAGGGTAAAGCTCTTTTCACAAAGTCTGATACTGAGTCATCAAGTTCTGAAAGTGATGATGACTCAGATTCTGAAAGCTTGCCTGAGACTGATGCTGATGAGGAGATGATGAAGCTGTGTGCTCTTATGGTGAAAGGGATCACAGAGATTGCATACAGGAAGTTCAGGAAGGGAAAGAAGTTTTCCAGGAAAGGCACAAGTTCTGATAAAAAGAATTTCAGAAGATCTGAGGGCAGAGGAGGAAAGTCTAATAGAGGAGATTATACCAATGTCAAATGCTATAACTGTGGTGAGAAAGGCCACATATCTCCTGATTGCAAGAAAGTGAAGGGTGACAAAGGCAAGGCTCTGGTCACAAAGAAGAAAAGCTGGACAGATACCTCAGACTCTGAAAGTGAGGAGAACTATGCTTTAATGGCAAATGCTGATAAAGAAAGTGCTGAGAGCAGTTCTGAAGCTGCTGACACAAAGGTACCTCAGACTACTTATGCTTTTCATACTGATGATATTAATGAGTTGAGAAGATATCTTAAAACCATGTTTTTTAGTTATAGAGATCAAACTTTAACATGTGAAAGATTAACTTCTGAAAATCTTGCTTTTAAGAAAAGAAATGATTTCTTAGAAAAAGAGTTAGTTATGTTCCATCAAACTCAGAAGGATAGAGATGATGCTTTTTATGTTAGGGATGAAGTGTTAAAAATGAATGAATCTCTAAAAACTGAGTTAGAAAAGGAAAGAGAGATTATCAGGACTTGGACTAACTCTGGCAGAACAACTCAAAATTTGCTAAGTAGTGAAAATTGGAAAGAGGGCTTAGGTTATGGAGAGGATAAGAATGATAAAGGAACTGTAGAAATTAAGTCTGTTGTTAAGCGAAAGCCAAAGTTAAAACCTGTTAAGTTTATAACTGTAAAGTCTGATAATAAGAAATCAGAAGTTAAAGAGCAATTAACTTCTGACAAACTAAAACTGGAAAAGACAGCTGAAGTAAACATAGGCTTAATGACTAAGAAGCAGCTTAAGCATAAGCTGAAAGATGTTAAGAATGCAAACAAGGTAAAATCACCTAGGAAAAATAGGAATGGAAAGGAAGGTGTGAATAAAAGCAATGATTATAAACCTGTTCCTGATGCTCCTAGGAAAACATGTCATAACTGTGGAAGTTCTAACCATCTGGCTTCTTTTTGCACGAAGAATAAGAACATAAACTCCTTACCTTCAAAATCAGGAGTTAAGAGTCAGTCTGTTAGATATAAACCACAAAATCCTTGTTTTCATTGTGGTAGTTTATGGCATTCCATTTATACTTGTAAGGAATATCATAGTTTGTACTATGATTATTATCAAATAAAACCTTCTTTGAAGAAAGTTTCCATTGTTCCTTCTAGTGTAAATTCTGATTCAAAGTCTGATAGTGTAAGTTCTGATAAGAAAAATGTTAACATAAACTCTTATGCTAAATCTGCTGCAAATGTTAACAAACTTAATAAGGCCAAAGGATCCGAGCAAGTCTGGGTCCTTAAAACTAATCATTAGTGGTCTTTGTGATTGCAGGGCAACAAG